>NC_046323.1:16919607-17240024 GCF_009819535.1 Lacerta agilis
GCCGAGGAAGATGTGGGGGGTGGGATTAACGTTATTGACTAACAACGAAGACAAAGTTTAAGGCAAACTGTAGGTTTACAAAAGAAGAAGGCAGGCTCAGATTACCTTCCACAGAAGCAGGCTTCAGACTTGTGCACAGCTTCCTGCCTTATAGCCCAGTCCTACACATGCTTATGTGGAAGATAGTCCGTTGGGGGTTATTCCAAAATACGGAGGCATGCGCAGCACTGCTGCCTTAACGTAAAGTGGCCCTCAGTTGTGTTGGCGTTTGGAGGTCTAGGCCGCAGTTCATATTAAAGATTATATAGATCTGTAATGGGGCAGAATGCACAAGCTTGTGGACACTTTTATAACAGACGTTTCAGGCCATAAGTGAGTCATCTCTTAGGTACTGAAGTCCTCAACACAGAAAGAGGTAAAGTGGAACTCGCTGAACTCTTACACTCTCTCTCTCTCTCTCTCTCTGTATTTTTAATTCAGTTGCAAGTCTTAAGGCCCTGTGCGTTGTGACATCCTGGACACAGCTGGGAATAATAATAATAATAATAATAATAATAATAATAATAATAATAATAATAATTTCCTTCCAGTACCACCTTAGAGACCAACTAAGTTTGTTATTGGTATGAGCTTTCATGTGCATGCACACTAGTTCAGATACACTGAAACAGAAGTTACCAGGCCCTTATATATAGTGGGAGGGTGGGGAGGGGTATTACTCAGAAGGGTGGTGGGAATGGGTGATTGGCTGACAGGTGTGGTAAACCTGTTGGCGACTGTTAAGGACGGCAATTGGTCTTACAGGAAAAAGCAAGGGGTTGAGATGGCTAAAAATATACCCACCCTTCTGAGTAATAACCCTCCCCACCCTCCCACTATATATAAGGGTCTGGTGACTTCTGTTTCAGTGTATCTGAAGAAGTGTGTGCATGCACACAAAAACTCATACCAAGGACAAACTTCAGTTGGTCCCTAAGGTGCTACTGGAAGGAATTTTTTAATTTTGTTTCGGCTATGGCAGACCAACACGGCTACCTACCTGTAACTACAGCTGGGATGTTACCCTGTGGGCATATTTTAATTAGCAACATAATTGTTTGCATTAAAGCAAAAACTGGAGAGGTATCCTGTCATTTGTATTTGGCATTGCTACCTGTTTCAAATAAGAAAGGCAATAACGCCAGCTTATAAAGTTACCTGTAACCTGGGCTTGGAACACCTGGTGCTGCTCTTCAGGTGTTGCTGGAATACAACTCCCATCAGCTGTGCTTGCTGGGGGACTGATGGGAATTGGGAGTCTGGTGTTGTCAACTATCACAGAATATTTAGGAAATCAGGACCAGGACAATTTAACTGCGATTTCAGCTGGTAATTTAATTTATTTAAAAATCTGCAACACCAAGGAAAAGCTCAGAATCACTTTTAATTTGGGAAGTATTTTTAAAACTCAGTTCTAAACCTGAACTGCTTTTGAAAGAAATAATTGCTAAATTACTGCAGTTTTCCAGTGCATTTGAAATGTTCCTTATTTTATAAAATCAGTTAAAAATAAAAAATAAAATCTCTCTGACAAAGCTGAAGAACATAAAATTAGCATATATGGGTTTCTGTGCAGATTGTGTTCATCTTCTTTATAAAAACTTGTTTCCTGCGAAATGCGATGGCAGCTTTCTGGGAGACGCTTATGCCAAAGGTGCGATCTACCTTTGCCGGCAGATTATTTTTGTCCATTGCTAAAAATCCCATAATAAGAAATAGATAAGGACCTGCATCGAAGCTCTTTTTCCCCACCCTGCCCCACCCCTCCAAAATTTCCCGGGGCGTGCGTGGGAGATTCGTCTTATTGAATTAAATAATTTTTTTTAAAAGCGCAATGTAAACCTTCCCCCTGGAGAGCGGCCCAGGTTCCCTTGGGAGAGTTGCGGAAGTGCTGCGCTAGCAGCGCCACATGTGAAGCCTCGCCTTGGCACTATTTGGCACTGGGTGGTGGTGGTGGGGAGATCTCAAGCCCAGGATCCCTCCAGGGCTCCTGGGCCGGCTTCCTTCCTTGGGAAAGGCATCTCTCCCCGTCTTCCTTTGCTAGCGGGGGGGGGGGGATATAAAGCACACAGCCCCAGGGGAGTGAGGGCAGCCGGACCCTCGCCGGGGCTCCTGGCGCAGCAATTAAAGCCGCCCGTTTCCGATTGGATAATCGACCGGGGGTTGGTCTAGATGACCCCCCGGGGGTACCGATTCTCCGCGCTTCTAAGGTGGGCAGCCCTGTCTTAGCCCAAGAGGCAGGTTTCCTCGTGGGCTCGCCTGCTGCGCGTCCCCAGGGGCAGATCCACGCGTGACGCGCGCCTGGCTGGCTGGCTGGCTGCGCCCTGCGGGGCAGAGCCGGATTCCCGTTTCCCCCCGTTGCGCGCGGGCGTCGCCTGCCTCCCCACCCCCGGCGATCGTGGGGCGGGCGGACGGGAGCTGAGTCCTCCTCCTCCTCGCCGCCGCCGCCGCGCCTCCGGCTCCCGGTGGGGCGCGTGGAGAGAGGGGGAAACCAGGTCACCAGCGCCGAGACAGACAAACCGGCTGGGGAAGGCAGTGGGGCTGGGGCGGACTCAGGTGGGGAGAAGGAAGCGAAGGAGCAGAGGGCCGAGGAGGCGGCAGGACTTCCCCCATCGGCGGCGTCAGCAGCAGCGCGCCTTCGACGGGCAGAAGCCCCAGCCGGGGCAGGACGCGCAGGCAGGAGGAGACCCGCGACGGCAGCGCTGCCGGATTTGCTCGCGGTGAGTGAGTGCCCGGGCTTGTTTTTTTTTTTAGCAAGGCAATCCGGAGTTGTTGGAGGAGGGGGATCCACCCGACGGATCCCCTCCTGACCCGGACTTCTGGGGCAGGAGTTCACAGCTGGACTTGGCCGCGCTGCCAGATGTTGGGTATTTTTAGCACCCGCTTGGCTTCGATCGTCTGAAGCGCATCGCAGGCTTGTTCCCGCCCGGGTGGGTTGTGCTGTTGTCTCCCCCCCCCCTTTCCCCGAAGGTTTTCCGCGGTCGCGCTTCCCACGCAACGCCTTGCGATTGTTTACCGAGGAAGGGGAGCCTCGATCTCTCTGCATTTTAGTCTTTATCATTGGAAAGATGGGGAGGGGGGAGGGAGCTGCAGAATGTTTGCGTACATATATATAGATATGTATATGCGTGTGTGCGCGTGTTTAAATCCGACCCCCCCCTCCCCCCTTCAAGCAGCCAAACGGGGTTTTCCAGGCTGGCGTTCGTTGGATGGAGCAGAATTATTTCATCACAGGGCTTTTGGATTATTTATTTTTTGCAATTAAAAATACATTTCCCTCCCTCCCTCCTCCTTTTTATTATTATTAAGGGCTTGATGGCTCCGCGCGGCGTATGCTCAGTTGTTGACAAAAATCTGTGTTTTTTAAAAGAAAGGTCTCTGGCATAGTTGGTGCGGGCGCGATGCACGGAGCGGGTGGAAGTTTCCATGATGAGGGTCCAGGGTAAAAGGCGGATCTAGACGGATCCTCATGAATTCATATGATTTTTTCATTCAAATGAAAAAAAACCACCATGATACTGTAGACCACATCTCAGTCTATATGTAGCATCAAAAAAATCATGCATCCACTGTTTTGTGGGGCCACAATGGTGCAAAAACATGTTTAAAAAACACGGATCCTCATGGATCCTCATGATTTCTGCATTGGGACACCCCAAACTCACCGTCAAATCACATATCATGTCCAGGGGCACAGCCTCCACCACAAAAATCTGGGATCCATGGCTTCCTCGCGACAATATGGCGCAAAAACTTGGTTTTGAAGCACGGATCCTCACGGATCCGCACCCTTTTTGCATTGGGCCACCCCAAACTCACCGTCAAATCACACATAATGTCCAGGGGCACAGGCTGCACCACAAAAAACACGGATCCACGGCATCCTGGCAACACCGTGGAGCAAAAACGTGGTTCTGAAGCGTGGATCCTCACGGATCCTCACCCTTTTTGCACTGGGCCACACCAAATTCACCGGCAAATCACACATCATAGCAAGGGGCACAGCCTGCACCACAAAAAACACGGGTCCACCGCTTCCTGGCGACACCACGGCCCAAAAACGGGGTTCTGCACCACAAAAAACATAGATCCGAGGCATGGATCCACATGAATTCATATGATTTTTATATTGAAACAAAACAAAACCACCATGATACTCTAGACCAAATATTAATCTATAGGCAGCACCAAAAAAATCACGTTTCCACTATTCCGTGAGGCCGCAATGGCGCAAAAACATGGTTCTGAAGCGCGGATCCTCACGGATCCTCACCCTTTTTGCACTGCGCCACATCAAACTCACCGGCAAATCACACATCTTAGCCAGGGGCACAGCCTGCACCACAAACATCATGGATCCACCGCTTCCTGGCGACACCACGGCCCAAAAACGGGGTTCTGAAGCACGGATCCTCACGGATCCGCACCCTTTTTACACTGCGCCACATCAAACTCAGCGGCAAATCACACATCATAGCCAGGGGCACAGCGTGCACCACAAACATCATGGATCCACCGCTTCCTGGCGACACCACGGCCCAAAAACGGGGTTCTGAAGCGCGGATCCTCATGGATCCGCACCCTTTTTGCACTGCGCCACATCAAACTCACCGGCAAATCACACATCAAAGCCAGGGGCACAGCCTGCACCACAAAAAACACGGGTCCACCGCTTTCTGGCGACACCACGGCCCAAAAACAGGGTTCTGAAGCGCGGATCCTCACGAATCCTCACCCTTTTTGCACTGCGCCACATCAAACTCACCGGCAAATCACACATCATAGCCAGGGGCACAGCCTGCACCACAAAAAACACGGGTCCACCGCTTCCTGGCGACACCACGGCCCAAAAACGGGGTTCAGAAGCGCGGATCCTTACGAATCCGCACCCTTTTGGCACTGGGCCACATCAAACTCACCGGCAAATCACACATCATAGCCAGAGGCACAGCCTGCACCACAAAAAACACGGGTCCACCGCTTCCGGGCGACACCACGGCCCAAAAACAGGGTTCTGAAGCGCGGATCCTCACGAATCCTCACCCTTTTTGCACTGCGCCACATCAAACTCACCGGCAAATCACACATCAAAGCCAGGGGCACAGCCTGCACCACAAAAAACACGGGTCCACCGCTTTCTGGCGACACCACGGCCCAAAAACAGGGTTCTGAAGCGCGGATCCTCACGAATCCTCACCCTTTTTGCACTGCGCCACATCAAACTCACCGGCAAATCACACATCATAGCCAGGGGCACAGCCTGCACCACAAAAAACACGGGTCCACCGCTTCCTGGCGACACCACGGCCCAAAAACGGGGTTCAGAAGCGCGGATCCTTACGAATCCTCACCCTTTTTGCACTGTGCGACATCAAACTCACCGGCAAATCACACATCAAAGCCAGGGACACAGCCTGCACCACAAAAAACACGGGTCCACCGCTTCCTGGCGACACCACGGCCCAAAAACGGGGTTCTGAAGCGCGGATCCTCACGAATCCTCACCCTTTTTGCACTGCACCACATCAAACTCACCGGCAAATCACACATCATAGTCAGGGGCACAGCCTGCACCACAAAAAACACGGGTCCACCGCTTCCTGGCGACACCACGGCCCAAAAACAGGGTTCTGAAGCGCGGATCCTCACGAATCCTCACCCTTTTTGCACTGCGCCACATCAAACTCACCGGCAAATCACACATCAAAGCCAGGGGCACAGCCTGCACCACAAAAGACACGGGTCCACCGCTTCCTGGCGACACCACGGCCCAAAAACAGGGTTCTGAAGTGCGGATCCTCATGAATCCTCACCCTTTTTGCACTGCGCCACATCAAACTCACCGGCAAATCACACATCAAAGCCAGGGGCACAGCCTGCACCACAAAAGACACGGGTCCACCGCTTCCTGGCGACACCACGGCCCAAAAACGGGGTTCTGAAGCGTGGATCCTCATGAATCCGCACCCTTTTTGCACTGCGCCTATCAAACTCACCGGCAAATCACACATCATAGCCAGGAGCACAGCCTGCACCACAAAAGACACGGGTCCACCGCTTCCTGGCGACACCACGGCCCAAAAAACGGGTTCTGAAGCGCGGGTCCTCATGGATCCGCACCCTTTTTGTATTGGGCCACCCCTAACTCATTGTCACATCACATATCATATCCAGGGGCACAGCCTGCACCACAGAAAACACGGATCCACAACATCCTGGCGACACCGTGGACCAAAAATGTTGTTTTCAAGCGCGAATCCTCATGGTTTTTGCATTCTGGGACCCCAAATTCACCCTTAATTCAAATATCTTGTACATAACCACAGATCTGACCACAAAAAGCATGGATCTACTGCTTCGTGGTCCTGGCCAGATGCTGCCCTGGATATAATGGCCAATATTTAGGTCTGTGTGCTGGGATGCAGGAAATGGAGTCGGCTGAATCTCAATCCATTAAAGATGGGGGTCCAATGGCTTGGCCAGAATGATTTTGGTTCAGTTTGCCAGCTCCCAGCTCTTGATGATGCACAATAGTCACCTTTACCCGCCATCAGGAGTCTGGGTGTGATCCTGGATGCTTTTGTCTCTATGGAGGCACTGGTCACAAATGTAGCCAAACTGGCATTTTAAAATCTTTACAGGTTAGGCAATTGGTACTGTACCTGTCTCTTTCCAACCTAGCCATGGTGATCCATGAAGCAGTCACCTGCAGTCTAGACTACTTTAACTTGCTCTACGCCTGAGCTGGGGTGGGCGGAGTATAAATGTGATAGATAGATAGATAGATAGATAGATAGATAGACAGATGATAGACAGACAGACAGATAGATTGATAGATACGCAGGGCTACTCTTGAGACTACTCTAGAAACTCCAAATGGTCTAAAATGCAGGTGCATGAGTTCTTACTCGGACTTTGTGGAGAGCCCACATTCAGTTGGTGGTTCATCAGCTGGATTGGCTCCAGGTGGAGTATCAAATCAGGTTCAAGGTTTTGGTGCTAACCTTTAAAGCCTAAACAGTCTGTCACCTTTCTTATCTGTGGGAATTATCTTCCAATACATCCCCCAAAGAGGGTGATGCTTATCTAACAGCAACCTACTGGTGGTCCCTGGCCCAAAACATATCCAGCTGTCCCAACCAGAGCCAGAGCCTTTTTGGTGGAACGCTTTGTCTAATGAGACCAGGGCTCAGCGCAATGTATCTCAGTTATCTCACTTGCTGGGTTATCACCTTACAGTGGTGAGTGGGCTTGCACATTCCTATGGCCCTTGTGAGCGAAGCAGGGCCTCCCAAGGCGGTAAGGTCAAAGGGAAGGAGCTAGACAAAGAATGATCCAAGAAGTCCTCAACGGCAGAATAGGCGGATGTAAACAAGCGGTATGTTACAATGGCTGTGAAGGCAGATGAAGGCTGCAGCAGATAAGATCTACCAGTTTGTCATGACTACTCATGCCATTGGAACAGAGCCCTACTGCAAAGACACTGCGTTGGTCATTGTGCACTGATCTACACACCTAAAACAAATTCACGCACAGGCATCTTCCAAAAACCCAACCCAAACCCCCAAAGTCCCATGGTGATTGGCAAATGGTAACGGGGACAGGATCATGAAATCTGGAAGCCCCTAGTCATGAACTGGCACATGGGTGGTAGATACAGATTCAGTTGTTCTGACTCAAGGAACAAGGCAGTTGAGCAGCTCTGCAGCTGTATCCATGACTGAGCAGCCCTTTTAGGATCCACTCTGCTCACCCCGAAAAGGGGGAGGGGCTAGGAAAGGTGGCCTAAACATAGTCTGCTTCCCCTTTTCCCTGTCTGGATTACTGCACCCAGTGAGGTCACCACCCAGTGGTCGTAAAAGACAATCCAACTTTGGAACATGGAACATACGGACTTTGTCAGATAATACAGATAACGAGCGTCCTGAATACAGAACTGCCATCATTGCAAGAGAGCTGCAGCGTTTTAACATCAATATTGCAGTGCTTCAAGAGATTCGAAGAGCAGGCAAGAAACAGCTGAAGGAAGAAAAAGGAGGCTACACATTCTTCTGGAAAGGTCTATCTGAACAAGAACATTGAATACATGGGATAGGCTTCGTTATCAAAAACGACCTTGTGAAGCTCCTGTCAGAAGTCCCTACCGGTATTAATGAGCGACTCTCAACCCTTCAAATAAAGCTCACCAAAAACCAACAGGCTACTATTATAAGCGCTCATGCACCAACACTGGATGCTGATGAAGACATGAAATAAATTTTTTACTCTCAGCTGGATACCATCCTATCAGAGACACCTAAGGAAGATAAAATTATCCTCCTGGGTGATTTTAATGCAAGAGTTGGGCGAGATTTCGATCTGTGGCCTGGGACTATTGGGAAAGAAGGAGTTGGCAACAGCAACCAGAACGAAATTTTACTTTTGATGATATGTGCAGCGCACAACCTTGTTATTACCAACACACTGTTTCGACAGAAAAATAAATTTAAAACTTAATGGAGGCATGAAAGTCTTCTTCACCGTCGCTATCGCCACTTGGTAGGCTTGACGTTGAGCTCTAACCAGTGTCCGGTCCAATTCAGAATGAGTTTTCTGCCACCGGCGCTCTAGCTGTCTCAGCGACCGTTTCCTCACCCTCAGCTCTGGAGAACACCATGGGGCTGTCTGGGCTCCATGCAATCGGAGAGGGCGCCTCAGAACCAGACAGTCGATAGCCCTGGTTAACTCCGCATTCCAGCGAGCCACCAGGAAATCAGATGAAAAGCCCTCAACATGGGATAAAGCATCCCCTACCACTCTCTGGAAACCATTTGGACCCATTAAGTGACAGGGGCGGACCATCCAAATCGGTCCCACCTCCCTGCAGAGGGGAAGGGTTGCGGAGAAGTCCAGTTGCACCAGGAAGTGATCCGACCATGGCACTTCTTTTGTTTTGCTTTTACTTAATGTCAGATCACCAGCATCCATAGAGGTGAGCACCAGATCTAAGGCATGTCCGTGACTATGAGTTGGGCCAAACTTATTCAGGGACAGCTCCATGGAGGCCATGCTTTCCACGAAGTCCCGAGCAGCCCCTTGTAAGGTCGTGTCGGCATGGATGTTAAAATCCCCTAGGACCACCAAACTAGGTGTCTCCAGGAGAACATCCGCCACGACCTGACCTGAAGCAGCTCGGGCAGGGAATCCTTGGTGCAGCGGGGAGGTCGGTACACCAAAAGGAATCCTGTACTGCCCCTATTGCCCAACTTCCAGAACATGCACTCAGAGAACTGGGTATTTCAGGTAGGACACCTGATGCAAGCTAGTGACTTCCTAAAAATCACTGCAACACCCCCTCCCCACCCACATGACCTGGGTTGCTGTGCATAACAGAAACCTGGTGGACAACCAGATGCTAAGACAGGCCCATCTGCTTCATCCAACCAAATCTCTGTTACACATGCCAGGTGAAGTCCTCCATCCACAATCAAGTCAGGGATGGCAGTGGTCTTATGAATCATTGTCCTAGCATTGCACAGCAGCACCTTCAGGTCGTGTGGGTTTCCCTTGTTGAGCACAAATATAACATTGAATCACAATGGTACAAAATAACTCAGCAAGCTGACATTCATAGAATCATAGAATCAGAGTTGGAAGCAGAGCCGTAGCATCCAGGGGCGGCATTGCCGTGGAGGCACCCCCTGGGGGCGGGACATCATGACGCCATGACGTCATGACATCATGATGCATGCGTCAGGACCCGCCGAGCGAACGCTGGCTCCTGGGGCTTCCCTGTCTATGCTGCTTTAAAAATCCGGGCATGCGCAGTCCATCTCAGCCGGCGCTGCTGCTCCAGGGGCGACCCGCTAAGCGAGTGCTGGCTCCTGGAGCTCCCCCGTCCGTGCTGTAGCAGCACGGGTGGGGGAGCCCCACAAGCCGCCGATCTCGCAGGGCAGCCCCATAGCGGCAGTGACGGGTGGACCCCGGATGGGCCGCAGGGCAGAGTGGCTTCACTCTGCGGCTTTCTCTGGGCCACCGGCGGGGCGGGGCTGGCCCAAGTGTCACCCCTGCCCTCCCCTGGAATCTGGGGCAGACCGCCCCCCGCCGCCCGTCTCTACGCCCCTGGTTGGAAGAGACGACAAGGGCCATCCAGTCCAACCCCCTGCCAAGCAGGATACACCATCAAAGCATTCCTGACAGATGGCTGTCAAGCCTCTGCTTAAAGACCTCCAAAGAAGGAGACTCCACCACACTCCTTGGCAGCGAATTCCACTGTCGAACAGCTCTTACTGTCAGGAAGTTCTTCCTAATGTTTAGGTGGAATCTTCTTTCTTGCACTTTGAATCCATTGCCCCGTGTCTGCTTCTCTGGAGCAGCAGAAAACAGCCTTTCTCCCTCCTCTATGTGACATCCTTTTATATATTTGAACATGGCTATCACATCACCCCTTAACCTTCTCTTCTCTAGGCCAGCTCCCTAAGCCGTTCCTCATAAGGCATCGTTTCCAAGCCTTTGACCATTTTGGTTGCCCTCCTCTGAACACGTTCCAGCTTGTCAGTATCCTTCTTGAACTGTGGTGCCCAGAACTGGACACAGTACTCCAGGTGAGGTCTGACCAGAGCAGAATACAATGGTACTATTACTTCCCTTGATCTAGATGCTATACTCCTATTGATGCAGCCCAGAATTGCATTGGCTTTTTTGGCTTCTGCATCACACGGTTGACTCATGTCAAGTTTATGGTCTACCAAGACTCCTAGATTCTTTTCACATGTACTGCTCTCAAGCCAGGTGTCACCCATCCTGTATTTGTACCTATCATTCCCCCCCCCCCGAGTGTAGTACTTTACATTTTTCCCTGTTGAAATTCATCTTGTTTGCTTTGGCCCAGTTCTCTAATCTGTTAAGGTCATTTTGAAGTGTGATCCTGTCCTCTGGGGTATTAGCCACCCCTCCCAATTTGGTGTCATCTGCAAACTTGATCAGGATGCCCTCAAGCCCATCATCCAAGTCATTGATAAAGATGTTGAATAGACTGGGCCCAAGACAGAACCCTGTGGCACCCCACTAGTCACTTCTCTCCAGGATGAAGAGGAGCCATTCATGAGCACCCTTTGGGTTCGGTCAGCCAGCCAGTTACAAATCCACTGAATGGTAGCATTGTCTAGCCCACATTTTACCAGCTTCTTTACAAGAATATCATGGGGCACCTTGTCAAAGACCTTGCTGAAATCAAGATAGGCTACATCCTCAGTGTTCCCTTCATCTACCAGGCTTGTAATTCTGTCAAAAAATGAGATCAGGTGAGTCTGACATGACTTATTTTTCAGAAACCCATGCTGACTTTTAGTGTTCACAGCGTTCCTTTCTAGGTGCTCACAGACCATTTGCTTAATGATCTGCTCTAGAATCTTTCCTGGTATTGATGTCAGGCTGACTGGGCAGTCATTTTTTGGGTCCTCTCTTTCCCCCTTTCTGAAAATCGGGACAACATTTGCCCTCCTCCAGTCTGCTGGGACTTCGCCTGTTCTCCAGGAATTCTCAAAGATTACTGCCAGTGGTTCTGAAATCACCTCTGCCAGTTCTATTAATACTCTTGGATGTAGTTCATCTGGCCCTGGAGACTTGAATACATCTAAACTAGCCAAGTATTCCTGTACTACCTCCTTACTTATTCTGGGCTGTGTTTCCCCTGCTGAATCATCTGCTCCGTATTTTTCAGGTTGGGCATTGTTTTCTTTTTTTGCAAGCAAGCCGCGGAGCGGGGCCGCTCCACCCCGCGGCCTGCCTGGGACCCGCCCACCAGCGCCACTATGGCGCGGCACGCATGCGCTGTGCGTCGCACTCAGCAATGGGCCAGCGCCAAGAAAATCCTGAAGAAGAAGAAAAAGGAAAGGAAAGCAGCACAAGCGGCTGCTTCCCTTTCTTTTTTCGTTTTTTAGGAAGGGAGAAGAAAAGCGTGTGGCGGCCAAAGAGCAGACGGTGCTCCATAGCGCATGCGCCGTGACGTCGCCACAAACAACAACAAAATAGATACAAAAAAATACACAAACAAACTAAAACTACAATACAAAACATCTATCAAAAAATAAAAACAAAAAACAAACTTTCGTATTAAAAAAGCTCCACTTTCCTCACATCTTTACATGGACTTCCTCCTGTTTCCCCTTATTTGCGTCCCTTAAAAAATATTTCACGTAACTTCCCAATTTAAATTTATCACATATTCTATACATACTAGTAAATGCAAAACAATTTCCAGATCTATTTCTATACTCTATACTCTCCTAAAATTCGTATTGTTAATTCACATTATATATTTGACAGCCTATCCTTTTCCTTCAAACAAAAATCTAATTTTGAATCTTACAATACTTTTTTAGATACATTTTAAATTT
This sequence comes from Lacerta agilis, assembly GCF_009819535.1. Classification (NCBI taxonomy): domain Eukaryota; kingdom Metazoa; phylum Chordata; class Lepidosauria; order Squamata; family Lacertidae; genus Lacerta; species Lacerta agilis. Next base: position 16,932,024 of record NC_046323.1, read on the forward strand.
TCCCCATTCCTTCTCCACCACGTCGTCTCTCTGGTTACGGATTCTCCCGGTCATTTCTACAGGCTCCATGTACTCCAACATCTTCATCTGCCATTGTTCAATAGTAGGCAATTCCTCCAACTTCCAGTTCTTGGCTATTAATACTCTCGCTGCTGTTGTGGCATAAATTTCTATCGCATTTCAAAATGTCTTTACCTAAAATGCCTAATAAAAAGGCCTCTGGTTTTTTCTTAAAGGTATATTTAAGAATTTTTTTCAGTTCATTATATACCTTTTCCCAAAAGTCTTTCACCTTAGGGCACAACCACCACATATGAAAAAAAGTTCCTTCTGATTGCTTACATCTCCAACACTTGTTACTTAAACCACGGTAAATTTTTGCCAATTTAACAGGTGTCAGATACCACCTGTAAATCATCTTCATAAAGTTCTCTCTTAATAAACTGCACACTGTGAATTTGATATTTTGACTCCACAACCTCTCCCAATCTTCCATCATGATGTTGTGCCCCAGGTCTTTTGCCCATTCAACCATTGCCGATTTTACCAACTCATCTTGTGTATGCCACCCCAATAACAGATTATACATTCTGGAAAGATTTTTCCTTTTCGGCTCTATTAATTCCGTCTCCAACTTGGATTTTTCTATCTGAAAACCAACTTTCTTATCTGCTTTAAATGTTTCATTGATCTGATGATATTGTAACCAATTTGTGACTTGTTCTTTCAGTTGTTCATAAGTTTTTAATATAAAATTCTGACCTTCTTGTATCAAAATGTCTTTATATTTCGGCCATTGTCGGTCCAAATTTGCTCTTTTATGTGCTTTAGCTTCTAAGGGTGATAACCATCTGGGTGTTTTGCTTTCTAAGAAAACCTTATATTTCATCCAAATTTTAAACAGAGAATTTCTAATTATATGTTTCTTAAATCCACTATTTACTTTGCATTTATCATACCATAAATATGCATGCCAACCAAAAACATTGTCGTGACCTTCCAAATCTAATACATCAGCATTATCTAATGTAAACCATTCTTTCAACCAACAAAAAGCAGCTGCTTCATAATAAGTTCTTAAGTCTGGCAGGGAAAATCCCCCTCTGTTCTTTGCATCTATTAAAATCTTATATTTAACCCTGGGTTTCTTTCCCTGCCAGATAAATTTCGTTAAATCTTTTTGCCATCTTTTAAAACATTCCATCTTATCAATAATTGGCAACGACTGAAACAAAAATAGCATTTTTGGCAGAATATTCATTTTTATCACAGAAATCCTTCCTAATAATGACAATTTCAATCTAGTCCATATTTCTAAATCTCTCTTTATCTCTTTCCAGACTTTCTCATAATTGTCTTTATAAAGGTTTATGTTATTAGCAGTCATATTAACACCCAGATATTTTACTTTCTTCACAAAGCTAAGCCCTGTTTGTGATTCCAATCTCATAATCTCTTGTTTACTCATATTTTTGGTTAAAACTTTAGTCTTGGTTTTGTTTAACTTGAAGCCTGCGACCTGCCCGAACTGTTGAATTGTTTCCAGTGCACACACTGCACTATTTTCAGGATCCTGTAGGGTTAGGACCAGATCATCGGCAAACGCTCTCACTTTGTATTCTCTTTCTCCCACTCTTATTCCTTTAATATTCTCATTCTGCCTGATCATATTTAAAAGGACTTCCAGGACCGTAAAGAAAAGTAATGGGGATAGGGGGCACCCTTGTCTTGTTCCCTTCTCAATCCTTATTTCCTCTGAAACCACACTGTTAACAATGATTTTTGCTTTCTGCTCTTGATATATTGCATTTATTCCGTTCATAAAAATTACCTCCCATCTCCATTTTATAAAAGTTTTGTTTCATAAAGTTCCAAGATATGTTGTCAAAGGCCTTTTCCGCATCTACAAACATCAAAATAGCTCTTGTATTGCTTCTCTTTTCTAACCTTTCCAGCACATCCACTATATTCTTTATATTTCCATTGAGGTGCCTTTCTGGCAAAAAGCCTGCTTGATCATTGTGGATGTACTCCTTCAACACTCCTCTCAGTCCCTTGGCCAAAATACTTGCAAATATTTTGTAGTCTACATTCAATAAGGAGATTGGTCGGTAATTTTTAACTTGTGTTTTTTCTGTGTCCGGCTTTGGTATCAGAGTAATATAAGCTTCCTTCCAAGACTCAGGTGCCTTCTTCCCCTGTATTATTTCATTGCAAACCTCCATCATTGGTTGTATCATCCAATCTTTTAAAACTTTATAGTATTTTGCTGTAAGTCCATCCGGTCCTGGAGCCTTATCCAACTGCATATCCTTTATTGCTTCTTCTATCTCTTGCTTTGTGATGGGGAGATTGAGCATAGTTTTCTTTTCCTCTGGTATCTTACGCATTCCATTTTTCTCCAAAAACTGTTGGATCAAATCACTATCCTGTTTTTCTTTCTTATATAATTGCTTATAGAATTTTTGAAAACATTTCCTAATATCCTTAGGATCCTCGATGCTTTTTCCTTCATAATTTAGACTTGTAATAGTGTTCTGTTTCTGACGCTTCTTCAATTGCCAAGCCAATAACTTTCCGCATTTATTCGCCAACTCAAAGGTTCTCTGTCTCAGCCATTTAATTTTCCACTCTATTTCCAAATTTATCAAATTTGAAAATTGAACTTTTAGCGCTTTGATTTCTTTTTGTATCTGCTGGTCTTTTGGTTTACTCCTCAATTTTTCTTCTTTCTCTTTAATTTTTGCCAAGATTCTTTCTTTCTTTTCATTTTGTTCTTTCCTTCTGATCGCATTTTGCTGAATCAGAAAACCTCTCATTACGGCTTTGCTCACGTCCCAAATCACCCTCTTTTCCAAATTCATATTTAAATTGATTTCAAAATAGTCTTTTAGGGTTCTTTGGGCCTTCTCAATAATTTTATCATTTCTTAGAAGCGAATCATTCATCCTCCATCTGAATGAACCTTGCAAAGTCAATTTTAATTCCAATTGAACCGAATTTTGGGTCTATCTGTACCTTAGTGATTCTTGGTGCCAAATCCTTTGTAATCCATATATAATCGGGTCTGCTCCAAGCCAACACTGCCTCTGAAAAGAAAGTTGCCTCTCTTTCCAGAGGATTGTGCAGTCTCCATGAGTCGATTAAGTCCAAGTTATCTGTCATCTCAAAAAATGATTTTGGTAGTCTTCCTTCATTCGAAAACTTGGTTCTTTGTGACCGATCCATTAATGTGGAGACCACACCATTCAAATCTCCCATGCAGATAATTTTGTAATCCAAATAGTCCAATAGAGTATCATGGATTCTTTTAAAAAAGTCCACTTTAGCATCATTCGGTGCGTAGATTCCCAGAATTAAGAATTTTTCTCCTTGCATGTTTATTTCTATTGCCACGTATCTTCCCTCATTGTCCTTGAAAAGTAATTTTGGATTGTACTTTTCCTTTGCGTATATCACCACTCTTTTTTTAACTTTGTCTGATGAAATAAAGTCCTGTCCCAGCTTTTTGTTCTGTAATACTCTTCTGTGGATTCTCACAACATGAGTCTCTTGCAAACAGATTACATCCAAATTTTGTTTAATCAATATATGATTTACCTGGTTCCTCTTGGCCTTTGAGTTAAGACCTCTTACATTCCACGTCAAAAACCTTAGCGCCATTTTTACTCTTTGTCAGGTATCGGTGCTGTTGCTCCCAATAGCTCTTTGTCGTCGTCCTGTTCAGGTCTAGCTGGTGGTCTTGATGACGGTAGTCCCAACCTTCCCAGAAGTGCTTCTTGTTCTTTTCCTGCGTCAAATTCCTCTGAATATGTATCCAGAAACTTTTGTTTCTCCTCCACTGATCTTATTCTTATCTTTCAATCTTTATACTTGAAGGAAAGGCCTTATGGAAACTCCCACCGGAAAAAGATTCCTTTTTTCTTCAAAACTGTGGTCACGTCAGTATATCTCTTCCTCAGGTCAAGGAGGAGTTGAGGGATGTCTTTAAAAAGTATAAATTGCTGGTTGCCTGTCACGGAGACAAGCCTGGATAGGGAGAGGAGAGGGGGAGGAGGATCAGTGAGGGAAAGTAGCAAAACAGACAGGCAGGGGGAGGGGGCGAGGTATCGAGAACCGGGCCCATTAATCTCAACAGATACGTCCGACGATGATGACAGCAATCTCTTAGAGGTATCGCCAGAAGAAAGGGGGAGTGCTGACGTCAGTAATAAACAGGGGGAGGGGAGCAAAAGCGGGAAGAAGAGATTCACGCGTCACTTCCGGAACACCAGGGGGTTATTGTGTTGGAAAAGGCGCGTAACGGAAGATAGCAGTTAGGATGTTTGCTTTAATGGAATGCAGACGTGAATTATAGCTCTGTAATTAGTAAGGACAATAAAATGCTTTCAAAAGCGAGAAACGAGCCGGCTGTTGTCTCACCGCAACACCAAAGGCAAGGTTGCCGTGACATTGCCAATCACCAAATTCGTTGCGTAATGGAGTTCCAATATTTTATCTCTATCTTCCTTGGTTCTAAATTCGATCATACAGTCATTTACAGTTTTCCTTTTCTTACTTTTCCCACCAAATCTGAATGCTCTCACCACCGTTTTATTCAGCTCCTCCTCATCCAGATCCCAAAATTCTGCCAGCTCTTCAATTTAAAAAGTTTTAAAGTCCTCTTTTTCCAGTTCTGGTAACGATCTGATCCTCAAATTAGTCTGTCTCTCCTTCAACTCCAGCATAGCCATCCGAATCTGCAATTCCTCCTGCTGTTGATCCACTGCCTTTAATTTGACATTTTTGATAGTATTGACTTGTACTTGCACTTCTGTAAGTTGTTCCTTAGTTTGCTTTATTTCTGTTTTCATAGAACCCACCTCCTTACCCAATCTGTCAAGTGTCTGTGTATTCTGACGCACCTCCTGAGAATTTTGCTTCAATTGTTCTGTGTTAGCATTCACACTTGCTGTCAATACTGCCAGCTGTGCTAAAATTTGCTCCTCAAAAGATTTCACAGAGCCTTTTCTTTGATCCCTTCTTTTCACTGTCTGTGCTGGTGTTGTTTTATCATCATCCATTCTCAAGGTCACCCAGCTGCAGATGGTTTCCTAGGCTCTGAGAACTCCAAAAATCACTTTAAACTGTCAAAAGCACTATTTTTTATGGCCACTAGAGGGACCCTTGCTGTTCAGTCTGTAATCCCAATAGATAACCACAGAAGTCGTACTGTTTCACTTTCAGTTACAGGTGGGTAGCCGTGCTGGTCTGCCATAGTCGAAACAAAATAGAAAATTCTTTCCAGTAGCACCTTAGAGACCGACTGAGATTGTTCTTGGTATGAGCTTGGTATCTGAAGAAGTGTGCATGCACACGAAAGCTCATACCAAGAACAAACTCAGTTGGTCTCTAAGGTGCTACTGGAAAGAATTTTCTATTTTGTTTCACTTTCAGGCAAAGTCAAAAGAGTTACCAAAAGTTTTTGTACAAATCCAAAGTGTTTCAAAGTGGCTTTCTGCTCCTTCTAACCCTTCAAAGTCCTCCCAGGGCTTCCACAGGTTTCAAAGCAGCAGTAAATTCAAGTCGGAAACAATGTATCCAACAGTATACTCAGTTCTTTGCATCACAATGGCTGCCCACAGACTGACCCGGCTTCCGTATTCCAGAGGGCGCGTGGGGCTTCCTCTTTCAATTTCGCCTTCAAAAACACTCTTAAGTCCCACTTTCTTGCCCCCCCCACTGGGTTTTACCCCTCAGGGGGCTTGCTTTTCCCAAACTTTAAACTTTTTATAAACTTCAAAAAGTTCTCGGCTGTACATTAAGTCCCGTTACAACAGTCCTATCGCAAGCAGGGGGAGACGGACTTCCTTTTTACGTCTCCCTCCGATCCAAATCTTCTAAAATTTTCAAATAATGAATGCTCCTTACTTACAGAGTCCAAAACTTTCAAATCCAATTTAAGGAAGGATGAGGCGCTCTTAATCCGCCGGCAACGCTGCTTCACAATGTCAGGCAAGCGGTTGATTCAAGCGCCTGCGCCTACCACCTCACCCGCTCTCGGCAGCTCTTATTAGAGCTTACCGGGGGGCAAAGGAGGCGCAAAGGGCATCAGCCGAATCTCCAAGTCTGCAGAACTCTCAATCTGCAGTTTAAACGGGGCCGTATCGCAGTAACGGTACCCCAGAAGCCTGGCAACGTCGGCACCCCCCAGACTGGGAAGGAACCCTGCCGATCGGTAATGGCGCTCACCGGAAGTCCAATAGTTTATAAATTTTACCCAAAAGGTAGACCTCTATTATGATGGACTCAAATTTTGTCTTTTCAATGATTGAACTGTCTTTCTTGAATCTGGATATAAGTTGAGAGTAAGCAAGCAGATTCATTGTAGAATTTTACAATTTTAAAATTCTACAAGGCAGGCTTAAATTTTAAAATTCTACAAGGCAGGCTTAAGCAGTACGTGGACCGAGAACTCCCAGAAGTGCAAGATGGATTTTGAAGGGGCAGAGGAACCAGAGACCAAATTGCAAACATGCGCTGGATTATGGAGAAAGCTAGAGAGTTCCAGAAAAACATTTACTTCTGCTTCATTGACTACGCAAAAGCATTTGACTGTGTCGACCACAGCAAACTATGGCAAGTGCTTAAAGAAATGGGAGTGCCGGATCACCTCATCTGTCTCCTGAGAAATCTCTATGTGGGACAAGAAGCTACAGTTAGAACTGGATATGGAATAACTGATTGGTTCAAAATTGGGAAAGGAGTACGACAAGGCTGTATATTGTCTCCCTGCTTATTTAACTTATATGCAGAATTCATCATGCGAAAGGTTGGGCTGGATGAATCCCAAACCGGAATGAAGATTGCCGGAAAAAATATCAACAACCTCAGATATGCTGATGATACTACCTTGATGACAGAAAGTGAGGAGGAATTAAAGAACCTTTTAATGAGGGTGAAAGAAGAGAGCGCAAAATATGGTCTGAAGCTCAACATCAAAAAAACTAAGATCATGGCCACTGGTCCCATCACCTCCTGGCAAATAGAAGGGGAAGAAATGGAGGCAGTGAGAGATTTCACTTTCTTGGGTTCCATGATCACTGCAGATGGTGACAGCAGTCACGAAATTAGAAGACGCCTGCTTCTTGGGAGAAAAGCAATGACAAACCTAGACAGCATCTTAAAAAGCAGAGACATCACCTTGCCGACAAAGGTCCGTATAGCTAAAGCTATGGTTTTCCCAGTAGTAATGTACGGAAGTGAGAGCTGGACCATCAAGAAGGCTGATCGCCGAAGAATTGATGCTTTTGAATTATGGTGCTGGAGGAGACTCTTGAGAGTCCCATGGACTGCAAGAAGATCAAACCTATCCATTCTTAAAGAAATCAGCCCTGAGTGCTCACTGGAAGGACAGATCCTGAAGTTGAGGCTCCAGTACTTTGGCCACCCCATGAGAAGAGAAGACTCCCTGGAAGAGACCCTGATGTTGGGAAAGATCAAGGAGAAGGGGACGACAGAGGACGAGATGGTTGGACAGTGTTCTCGAAGCGACTAACATGAGTTGGGCCAAACTGCGAGAGGCAGTGAAGGATAGGCCTGCCTGGCGTGGCCTGGTCCATGGGGTCACGAAGAGTCGGACACGACTGAACGACTGAACAACAACAACAACAACAACAACAACAACAACAAGCAGATTCATATTTCTCTTCTTCTTTAATACTTCAGCATGAATTTGATCTGTTCTTGAAGACGAACCATATCTTGGTACAATATATAGTCGTACATTCTCCTCTTGGCTCTAATAAAAACGTTCCAGTGGTCACATTAACAGTGCAGGAGAGGGTATTTTTGTGTTTAATGTGGTGCAACATGATTTTTGTGGTGCAGGTTGTGCCCCGGGCTATGATGTGTGATTTTCCGGTGACTTCTGGGTGGCCCAAAACAAAAAGGGTGCGGATCAATGAGGATCCGTGCTTCAGAACCAGGTTTTGGGGCCGTGGTATCACCACGAAACGGTGGATCCGTGTTTTTGTGGTGCAGGCTGTGCCTCTGGCTATGATGTGTGATTTGCCGGTGAGTCTGATGTGGCGCAGTGCAAAAGGGTGCGGATTCGTGAGGATCCGCGCTTCAGAACCCCGTTTTTGGGCCGTGGTGCGGCCAGGAAGCGGTGGACCCGTGTTTTTTGTGGTGCAGGCTGTGCCCCTGGCTATGATGTGTGACTTGCCGGTGAGTTTGATGTGGCGCAGTGCAAAAGGGTGCGGATTCGTGAGGATCCGCTCTTCAGAACCCCGTTTTTGGGCCGTGGTGCGGCCAGGAAGCGGTGGACCCGTGTTTTTTGTGGTGCAGGCAGTGCCCCTGGCTATGATGTGTGACTTGCCGGTGAGTTTGATGTGGCGAAGTGCAAAAGGGGTGCGGATTCGTGAGGATCCGCGCTTCAGAACCCCGTTTTTGGGCCGTGGTGTCGCCAGGAAGCGGTGGACCCGTGTTTTTTGTGGTGCAGGCTGTGCCTCTGGCTATGATGTGTGATTTGCCGGTGAGTTTGATGTGGCGCAGTGCAAAAGGGTGCGGATTCGTGAGGATCCGCGCTTCAGAACCCCGTTTTTGGGCCGTGGTGCGGCCAGGAAGCGGTGGACCCGTGTTTTTTGTGGTGCAGGCTGTGCCCCTGGCTATGATGTGTGACTTGCCGTTGAGTTTGATGTGGCGCAGTGCAAAAGGGTGCGGATTCGTGAGGATCCGCGCTTCAGAACCCTGTTTTTGGGCCGTGGTGTCTCCAGGAAGCGGTGGACCCGTGTTTTTTGTGGTGCAGGCTGTGCCTCTGGCTATGATGTGTGATTTGCCGGTGAGTCTGATGTGGCGCAGTGCAAAAGGGTGCGGATTCGTGAGGATCCGCGCTTCAGAACCCCGTTTTTGGGCCGTGGTGCGGCCAGGAAGCGGTGGACCCGTGTTTTTTGTGGTGCAGGCTGTGCCCCTGGCTATGATGTGTGACTTGCCGGTGAGTTTGATGTGGCGCAGTGCAAAAGGGTGCGGATTCGTGAGGATCCGCTCTTCAGAACCCCGTTTTTGGGCCGTGGTGCGGCCAGGAAGCGGTGGACCCGTGTTTTTTGTGGTGCAGGCTGTGCCCCTGGCTATGATGTGTGACTTGCCGTTGAGTTTGATGTGGCGCAGTGCAAAAGGGTGCGGATTCGTGAGGATCCGCGCTTCAGAACCCTGTTTTTGGGCCGTGGTGTCTCCAGGAAGCGGTGGACCCGTGTTTTTTGTGGTGCAGGCCGTGCCCCTGGCTATGATGTGTGACTTGCCGGTGAGTTTGATGTGGCGAAGTGCAAAAGGGGTGCGGATTCGTGAGGATCCGCGCTTCAGAACCCCGTTTTTGGGCCGTGGTGTCGCCAGGAAGCGGTGGACCCGTGTTTTTTGTGGTGCAGGCTGTGCCTCTGGCTATGATGTGTGATTTGCCGGTGAGTTTGATGTGGCGCAGTGCCAAAAGGGTGCGGATTCGTGAGGATCCGCGCTTCAGAACCCCGTTTTTGGGCCGTGGTGTCGCCAGGAAGCGGTGGACCCGTGTTTTTTGTGGTGCAGGCTGTGCCCCTGGCTATGTTGTGTGACTTGCCGGTGAGTTTGATGTGGCGCAGTGCAAAAGGGGTGCGGATTCGTGAGGATCCGCGCTTCAGAACCCCGTTTTTGGGCCGTGGTGTCGCCCGGAAGCGGTGGACCCGTGTTTTTTGTGGTGCAGGCTGTGCCTCTGGCTATGATGTGTGATTTGCCGGTGAGTTTGATGTGGCGCAGTGCCAAAAGGGTGCGGATTCGTGAGGATCCGCGCTTCAGAACCCCGTTTTTGGGCCGTGGTGTCGCCAGGAAGCGGTGGACCCGTGTTTTTTGTGGTGCAGGGTGTGCCTCTGGCTATGATGTGTGATTTGCCGGTGAGTTTGATGTGGCGCAGTGCAAAAGGGTGCGGATTCGTGAGGATCCGCGCTTCAGAACCCCGTTTTTGGGCCGTGGTGCGGCCAGGAAGCGGTGGACCCGTGTTTTTTGTGGTGCAGGCTGTGCCCCTGGCTATGATGTGTGACTTGCCGTTGAGTTTGATGTGGCGCAGTGCAAAAGGGTGCGGATTCGTGAGGATCCGCGCTTCAGAACCCTGTTTTTGGGCCGTGGTGTCTCCAGGAAGCGGTGGACCCGTGTTTTTTGTGGTGCAGGCTGTGCCCCTGGCTATGATGTGTGACTTGCCGGTGAGTTTGATGTGGCGCAGTGCAAAAAGGGTGCGGATTCGTGAGGATCCGCGCTTCAGAACCCCGTTTTTGGGCCGTGGTGTCGCCAGGAAGCGGTGGACCCGTGTTTTTTGTGGTGCAGGCTGTGCCCCTGGCTATGTTGTGTGACTTGCCGGTGAGTTTGATGTGGCGCAGTGCAAAAGGGGTGCGGATTCGTGAGGATCCGCGCTTCAGAACCCCGTTTTTGGGCCGTGGTGTCGCCAGGAAGCGGTGGACCCGTGTTTTTTGTGGTGCAGGCTGTGCCTCTGGCTATGATGTGTGATTTGCCGGTGAGTTTGATGTGGCGCAGTGCCAAAAGGGTGCGGATTCGTGAGGATCCGCGCTTCTGAACCCCGTTTTTGGGCCGTGGTGTCGCCAGGAAGCGGTGGACCCGTGTTTTTTGTGGTGCAGGCTGTGCCTCTGGCTATGATGTGTGATTTGCCGGTGAGTTTGATGTGGCGCAGTGCCAAAAGGGTGCGGATTCGTGAGGATCCGCGCTTCTGAACCCCGTTTTTGGGCCGTGGTGTCGCCCGGAAGCGGTGGACCCGTGTTTTTTGTGGTGCAGGCTGTGCCTCTGGCTATGATGTGTGATTTGCCGGTGAGTTTGATGTGGCCCAGTGCCAAAAGGGTGCGGATTCGTGAGGATCCGCGCTTCAGAACCCCGTTTTTGGGCCGTGGTGTCGCCAGGAAGCGGTGGACCCGTGTTTTTTGTGGTGCAGGCTGTGCCCCTGGCTATGATGTGTGATTTGCCGGTGAGTTTGATGTGGCGCAGTGCAAAAGGGTGCGGATTCGTGAGGATCCGCACTTCAGAACCATGTTTTTGCGCCATTGCAGCCTCACGGAATAGTGGAAACGTGATTTTTTTGGTCCTGCCTATAGATTAGTATTTGGTGTAGAGTATCATGGTGGTTTTATTTTGTTTCAATATAAAAATCATATGAATTCATGTGGATCCATGCCTCAGATCTATATTTTTGTGGTGCAGAACCCCGTTTTTGGGCCGTGGTGTCGCCAGGAAGCGTTGGATCCGTGTTTTTTGTGGTGCAAGCTGTGCCCCTGGCTATGATGTGTGATTTGCCGGTGAGTTTGATGTGGCGCAGTGCAAAAAGGGTGCGGATCCATGAGGATCCGTGCTTCAGAACCCCGTTTTTGGGCCGTGGTGTCGCCAGGAAGCGGTGGACCCGTGTTTTTTGTGGTGCAGGCTGTGCCCCTGGCTATGTTGTGTCATTTGCCGTTGAGTTTGATGTGGCCCAGTGCAAAAAGGTTGAGGATCCGTGAGGATCCGCGCTTCAGAACCATGTTTTTGCGCCATTGCGGCCTCACGGAATAGTGGAAACGTGATTTTTTTGGTCCTGCCTATAGATTAGTATTTGGTGTAGAGTATCATGGTGGTTTTATTTTGTTTCAATATAAAAATCATTTGAATTCATGTGGATCCATGCCTCGGATCTATGTTTTTGTGGTGCAGAACCCCGTTTTTGGGCCGTGGTGTCGCCAGGAAGCGTTGGATCCGTGTTTTTTGTGGTGCAGGCTGTGCCCCTGGCTTTGATGTGTGATTTGCCGGTGAGTTTGATGTGGCGCAGTGCAAAAAGGGTGCGGATCCGTGAGGATCCGTGCTTCAGAACCACGTTTTTGGGCCGTGGTGTCGCAAGGAAGCGGTGGACCCGTGTCTTTTGTGGTGCAGGCTGTGCCCCTGGACATTATGTGTGATTTGACGGTTAGTTAGGGGTGGCCCAATGCAAAAAGGGTGCGGATCCGTGAGGATCCGTGCTTCAAAACCAAGTTTTTGCGCCATATTGTCGCGAGGAAGCCATGGATCCCAGAATTTTGTGGTGCAGGCTGTGCCCCTGGACATGATATGTGATTTGACGGTGAGTTTGGGGTGTCCCAATGCAGAAATCATGAGGATCCATGAGGATCCGTGTTTTTTAAACAAGTTTTTGCACCATTGTGGCCCCACAAAACAGTGGGTGCATGATTTTTTTGATGCTACATATAGACTGAGATGTGGTCTACAGTATCATGGTGGTTTTTTTTCATTTGAATGAAAAAATCATATGAATTCATGAGGATCCGTCTAGATCCGCCTTTTACCCTTTTCCCATGATGAGTAAGTTGTGTGAGCGCGGATCCTGGAGGGAGAGGCACGCGGAGACGCGGGCTGGAGTGCGGGGACCCCGGCTGCGCTGCCGCCTGCCTGCCTGCCTGCCGGGCGGGTTCGGGGTGGTGGGTGCGGGAGACGCCTCCCTGCGGAAGGTGGGTGGCTCCCTCCCCCCCCTTTGCCCGCTTGTCAGTTGCAGCGCTTCATAATTGCCTCCTTGGAAAAGGCATCCCTTGCAAGATTTATTTCTGCAGCAGTGCCAAATAAACAAGGAGAAATGCTATACAGTACTAAAAAAAAAAAAGCATGGAAAAAAAAGTTTGAGCTAATTAACAAGTTTTTTTAAAAAAAGAGTAGGGGGAAACCCAAATCTATTGTTAGTAATATTTATTTATTATATTTGCTTAGCACCCTTCATCCATATAGCTGATGGCAGTTTGCAGCATAAAAATGCAAGACAAAAACAGAAATATTCTTCAGTTTAGAAAGTGCATCTTAGGGAAAAGCAGACTAAAAAATGCTCATAGTTTTATTATTAGTTATGAATGTTATCTCACCTTTCAACAAGGTGTCCCCCCCGGCAGCTTATGAATATCAATAAAATAATCCATTGCTTTCTTTATTACATTTATTCCCCCCACCCACACCCACCCCTGCTTCCTTCAACCCAGGATAGCCAACATAGTAATAAACCAGAATGGCACATGAAAGCTCATATCAAGAACAAACTCAGTTGGTCTCTAAGGTGCTACTGGAAAGAATTTTCTATTTTGTTTCGAGTATGGCAGGCCAACACGGCTACCCACCTGTAACCAGAATGGCACTGTATTTCGAAGACTGGGGGGGGGGGGATGGGACCTCTTCAGCCATGCAGCTCATTGGGTGAGGTTGGCTCCGCCATTTTCTCTCAACCTAAGCTACCTCAGAGGGTTGTTGTTATGATATAAGAGGGGAGGGAGAACACTCCACATTGTCTTGTGCTCTTGTGAGGAAAGATGGGATATAAACAGAAGAAATAAATATTCTAGTCTCAAAAGAAAACCACGACATAGGGTATCACGGCAGTCCAACATGCACACAGCCCTCAAGGCCTGTTTTTGGTGTCACTCGGCAACATTTGATGCCCACCCCTACAGCCCTTGTGCTGCCTTCCCAAAGGCAGGTAAGTGAGGTGCTGGGCTTCCGGAAGGAGGCATGAGACTCGGACAGGGTCCTAGTTAGGCCTCCAGCCTCCTTCCGAAAACCTAGTCAGCGCTTTCCCAGCTTTGAGAAGAAGACGGGAGGGCTGTAGGACCCTGCCAGAGCCCCGCACATCCTTTTTTGTTGTTGGAATTTTCTGAAATAATTTATTCAACTTTTTAAAAATAAAATAATTTTTTATTAGTTTTACGTAAAAGTTGTACACCATAAACATAACATTTTCAAACATTAAAAAGGGGGGTTCTTTTGAACCTTGAGACCTCCTTCCCTCCCTCCGTGGGTACAAATTCTAAATTTTATTCCTGCATCTTTTACTGTAATCTATTATACAATCATAATATCCAAAATCCATGTTACTTTGCCAGTGTCATTGTATTCCTGCCAATGATTTCAACTGTTTACAGTGGTCTCTGAAATATGTCAGAAAGTTATTCCAGTCCTTTAAGAATACTTGGTCTTCCTGATTTCTGATCTTTCCCGTCAGTCTTGCCATTTCTGCATATTCCATCAGCTTGTTCTGCCACTCTTCTTGGTCGGTTCTTCTCCTCCTTTCCATCTCTGCGCAAGAAGCATCCTTGCTGCTGTCGTTGCCTACATAAACAGTTGTTTATTTTCTTCTGGTAGTTCCGCACCTATAATGCCCAACTAAAAAGCCTCTGGTTTTTTTGTAACAAAAGTTGTCTTAAACATTTTTTCAGCTCATTATATATCATTTCCCAGAAAGCTTTTACCACCCCACATGACCACCACAGAACCTCGCACATCCTTAGCTCCTTGGCAGGGCAGCGAAGGGCCGGCAGTGTGTATTAAATTTTGGCCTCACAACCTCGCGCCATGCAACAAGGCCGTGAGCTGCTCACAGGTTCCGTGTCGAAGTACTATTGCAGCCTGCTTGGTATGAAAGGTTGGACCGCCCTGGGTTAGATGGAGAGATAGCTGCTGGACAAAATTAATCAAGTTTGGGAGTAGCCTACCCAAGGATGGGTGACCTATGGTCCCACCAGAGATTGAGGAACCCCAACTTCCATCAGCCCCAACAGAATGCTTAGGGAAGATGGGAGTTGTAGTGTGGCAGTGTTTGGAGGGCCACAGCAGCTTCCCCATCCTTGTTCTGACTCTTGATTACAACTAGCACAGAAGCAGTAGCAATACTGCAATATCCAAGTTAATGACAGTCGCCATCCGATGCTTTTCTTGTTGGTGGCTGCAGAAGTTGGGCCATCTGTGATGAATCATTCTCCTGATAAGATCTGTCTAGCTGCTGCTTGCTTTCTAAGAAGGAAGGCACTCTTCTCGAAAGGCACTCCTTCTCAGATACTTTGAGTCCCACCTTTCTCAGATATGCTGTGCAGCCAGTGAGTAATTCAGGGGTGAGGGAAAGGACTCGAGACAGGCTCAAGGACACTTCCTTCCCTGGCCAGTACGTCACCGGTTACTTAAGGCCCTAACCAGCTTGGACCAGGTGTCCTGAAGGGATTTCTGTTTCTTCTGTGTGGATCTACCTGGCCTTTAAAATTTGCTGCTTCTTCCTTCCTGAACGTGCCACTGCTTTTGGAGGCATCGTTGTTGTCCGTGTACGAAAATCCTTTCCCCCCCCCCCAATGGCAGTGCCCCATATGTGGAACCCTTTGTCCCAAAAGCATAGAGTAAATTCTTAAGTGGGGCTGATTGGTGCATATCGGTGGGTCTTCCTCCGCTTTGAATATCCTGGTTGCTGAAGAACATAAGATGAGCCCAGTATTTGTACTAGCCAGGGCAGAAGGTGAAGACACACTGTTTTGTTCCTGAACCTTACCTTCCTCCAGGTTTTCACCATTGGTTTCAGTGGGGAGGGGGGGATTATGCTAGCTCTGATAATGGAGAATGAAGAGTCTATGAAACCAGTGGATTCAAGGCTAAATCTGTCCCACCTCCACCAATGGAATACCCCATTCCTGGGTCTTACACCAGCTGTGGCCAACAGGAAACACAGGCAGCTCTTGAACTAGGCCTGCATAACTTTTTTTGGGTACAGCGGGGTCCTCCATGGTGGAGGTGTTCGCCCTTCCGATGGAGCTCGTCCTCAATCTGAATACCTACACTGCAGACTTAGAACTGCTAGGAACTTTGAGAAGAATCTTAGCATGCTCACCAAACCACCATTTTCAGGGTTCCTTTGGGGGTGGGGAACCATCACAGTTAAAGTGGTAGTAAACTGATACCGTATTTACTGGAGTCTAATGTGCCATCGAATCTAATGCGCTCCTAAGTTTTCAGAACCTTGAAACCAAAAAAAGGGACAGTCATACCTCTAGATATGAATGCTGCGTGTTGCGTCCGTCACGGGTTACGAACGCACTGAACCTGGAAGTACCGGAATGGGTTACTTCTGGGTTTGGCGGTTTGCGCATGATCGCGTCGTGCACATGCACAGATGCGGCACTTCAGGTTGTGTGCTGCTCATGTTGCGAACGGGCCACCGGAATGGATCCCGTTCGCAACCAGGGGTATGACTGTATTTGCTGGTGAGTGTAAATGTCCCATCGAATCTAGTGCGCACCTTAATTTTCGCAACGTAATTTGGGCCAAAATGGTGAGCATTAGATTCGAGTAAATACGGTATAATCCTTGCAATGTTGATAAGGCCTATCATTTTGAGCTCCCAATAAGCCCCACTGGTATCTCTTTGCATATATTGATGTTACTATACTTATAACAGCTTTATACCACTTTTAATTGTTATGATTTCCCCCAGAGTAATGTCACTTGCTGTGGGTGCTGTTAATACTATGGTATGAAATCCCTAACTCGAAAAACTATAGTTCCTTGCGACGAAACAATGACTGAAATGAGGTGGGGTCCGAAGGGGAGATGTGCCTTTCTGAGTATCTTGCAGTGAAACCGTTGTCCTGCATCTAGTTAATAGAATCTTGGAGTCAAAGGGGCATAAGTTTGATTTGTAGACTGAAATCCACATAACAAAAACTACCACGGAGATAGCAAAATTTTATAAAGTAGGTGGTCCATGGCTTTGCTTTTGTAAAAACAGGCCCCACATACTTACCTAATTGGAAACCAATGATTTAAATGATCAGATCACGATGAGTTAAGCAAATATATGCCAAGATATGTTGGGGGGGGCAGCTTTGTTTATCGTTTTAACTGGATATATTTGTGCGCATGTGGGTGTGTATTAAAATAAAAGATGCTGCTAAAAGTTCTTTTATTGGTATATAAATTCTATGGGAAAAGATGTTGTAATTTCATTCATAGTCATTGGGATGGTTTTACTGATCAAGGGATGGTCTTAAAGTCAGGCACATTGGATTCAGAACCGA
Organism: Lacerta agilis; assembly: GCF_009819535.1. Classification (NCBI taxonomy): domain Eukaryota; kingdom Metazoa; phylum Chordata; class Lepidosauria; order Squamata; family Lacertidae; genus Lacerta; species Lacerta agilis. Next base: position 16,948,862 of record NC_046323.1, read on the forward strand.
TACCAGGAAGAGGAAATGACTGTGATAATATACGGTGTGTTAAACACACTTTTTAAAACGTTTACGTGGGACTTAAAGGTGTCTGACTGGCAACATCAGACACTGTGTCTTTTATTTAGCCACAAAGCAAGTATTTAATGGACCACAGCAAAACAAGATTCCTCAGGGTAGGTCTGATCCTGTGGTTAGAAGATTTTGGAGATCAGGCAGTCAACTTCCTGGCAAGGAGTCTCCTCAAATAGAGTCTGGGAAAGATGTTGGGGGAAATATAGTTGAGTCTCCATAGTTTGTGCAGCGTTTAGAGTCTACTTGGTCAGAGTTACTGAGAGCCAGTTTCAGTCATGGTTTTTGTGGTATGATGGCCTTTCCACTAGTATCTGGCCGGAGATCATCATCTCCAACTTTGTTTTGTCCTTTTAGGCTGCAGTCTATTTATTCCTTAACTGTTCCATTGATTCTTACGGGCATATTCTGGAGTAGCTTGTATTTAGCAGCTGTCATTTGGTGTCAACCATGATGTGAACTTCATGCATCATGGTTGACACCAAATATTTCTTGCTTGCTCCCCCCACACCCAATGTGGACATCCTCACCATTTTGCATTCTGCACTGACTGAATCAAAGGATCCTGACGTTGTACTATGTTGATTCCATTGGGGGAAGGAGATGGGATTGCAAACATGGAACATTTCAGAGAAAAGGAATGAATGCATAAGAGATTGGAGTCAGCAAGTGGAGATGTAGTAGAGGCTAGAAACGACAAGGAACTTTGTGGATTGCAAATATTTCTTAACACTGGAAGCTCCAGCTTCTTGTTTCTGATATTTTGTAGAGGTGTGATGCAAATGAGCATTTTATCCAAGTTGCATGCACTAGAAGTTTTCTTCATGATTTGTAAAGGGATGGCAATAATAGGATGTATAGCGTTTTTATTGACTGAATGGGGAATTGATCCCTGGTCTAAGCAGGCAAAGTTCCTTAATTTGTAAATGCTACCACAACAGCTCTTACATGATCTTACACAAATAACAATAATATTTCTTAGCTGCATTGCTGCACGGGAAGATCAAGATAAAAGTTGTTTACTGAAAAGTGCCCAATTCTGCCCAAATTGCTGTGTTATGCGCTGTTTAGTTAGTATAACTCCAGGCACACCATCTCAAGGTTTCCTGATCACAATGACAAATGCTAATCTTTATATACAGTATTAAGTTATTTACATATTGGTTTGATTCTGTTAATTTTCACAGATGACCCACCCTCCTCAGTGGTGGTTCAATGTAGTTTTCAAATACTCAAAGTAGAAAATTGAGGCAGAGAGATTGTACCTTGGCCAAGACCACCCATTCAGCCCACCAGGGACAAAATTGTACTCACCTGCTCCTATGCTGTGGCCATTGGATTTCACTACCTGTTTTATGACCTTGCCAAATAGGTTTAGGCAAGATTCTCCCTTCCCCCACTCTTATTGGTACTGGCAATTTATTTTTAAAGGCTCATCTAACAACATTTGAGATACCGAGCTTAATTTTCTTCTACTCTGTTTTGGGTCACAGAGGCCTTATGTGAAAACAAAATTAGGTAGGCCAGTGTTTTTCAGGTTGCGTGTCGAGGACCTCAAGCCACCCCCCAATGAATTGACACAGGAGACATAATTTTTGTTTGGGTTTTTGGCAATAATTTAGGCCACAACTTTATTTAAATACAAATTTGGTGAGTGGTTGCGTAGGCATTGGTTCAGACTAGCTGTCCAACCGGGACAGCGCTGGCATCCCCCCAGCGGTGGGAAAGTGCAACTGAGGAGAGTTAAGGAGGCTGGGGGCAAAGCTTCCATCTCCCCAGAGGTCCCGGGGGCACTGGCTATGGCCCTATCCCCTACCGGGGGTTCGGACAAAGCATAAGAGCCGCTGGATTCCTTTAACGGAATTCCCTGTACCATCATCACCATGATTCTGGATGTGGGCACTGCCCATCCAGCAATCCACACAGGAACCAATGCCTAACCGCCAACCTTATAAGTTGTGACAAGTTGCTACTGCAGTAGGCGAAAACCAAATGGCAACAGCCAATCAGCCAGATGGAAAAATTCCTACTGGGCCTCTGCCCCAAAAGCAGACGACCCCATGACAGGCAGTTGCAAGGTCAAGAGCAGAGGCCTAAGAAAAGAGGGGGGGCGGGTGGGTGATCCGAAGCTCGCAGCCAAGAGAGAGATCACCCTGCGTTCAGAGGAATATAAAGGACGCTGGGCTGTCCATCACAAATTGCTACATCTAGCTTTGCCCAGCAACACCTCCTGACCCTATTGCAGCTAAGGCCGGCTGCCGGCCCCACCCCCACAGGACAGGGAAGTGTCTTGCCAGGCCCCGACCGCAACACGTGCTCTTACTCAAGGGAGAACCCGATTTGTGGTTTCACTATCGCACCATGAAAAAGCTAGTGTACAATAGGACCGTTCCTCAGCCTGAGGGCCGCGTTCCACCATGGGCCACCTTTTGGGGACCTCACACCCACGGAAGAAGTGGTCTGAGGCAAAAGTGGGCAGAAGAAATAATTGTGACTTTCATATTTGCACCGTAAGCAAATTTTCAGCCACACAAAAGTTAAGAGGTTTCTACACCTGTCTCCATCGAGGCAAGCAATAGGCGTTGTCCCAATTCCAGGAAGGGAAAATTACCCAAGGAGGGTGTGAAGTAGAGCCTGGGGAGAGGCGTAATTCAGGGAGAGGGGTGTAGTTAGATGACAATAAAAACCTGACACTGTTACGAATGCTTCAGGATGCGTACAACACGGGTTACGAACGCGCCGAACCCGGAAATAATGGAACATGTAACTTCAGCGTTCGGTGGTTTGCGCATGCGCAGATGCGTCAAATGACGCCATGCGCATGTGCAGAAGCGCCGGATCGCGTCGCGCACATGCACAGATGCGGCGCTTCAGGTTACGCACGTCATGGGTTACGAACGGGGCTCCGGAATGGATCCCATTCGTAACCAGAGGTACCACTGTATAGCAAGGTCTTGAGGCAGGCATAGGCAAACTTGGCCCTCCGGTTGTTTTGAGTCTACAATTCCCATCATCCCTGACCACTGGTCCTGTTAGCCAGGGATCATGGGAGTTGTAGTCCCAAAACATCTGGAGGGCAAAGTTTGCCTATGCCTGCATTTGGGCCTCCCAAGGTTTGAGAGTCCTTATTCTTGCTCTAGACTTACCAGGGTGGATTTGATTTAAATCAAATCTATTTCAATCACGATTTCCATCACTAGTCAGTAAGACTTGATTTAAATCATTTTTTTAACAGAAAGACTCATTCTTGCTGGTATCATCTTAATATTTACAACCAGAGGAAGATTTCATTTTTGGAATAATGAATTTCCAGAGTAGTCTTACAGTTATATAAAAAATTACTGATTTGGTTATACTATTAGAAATACATAGACAGATAATTATGAAAACATTGTCAGGTTTAATATGTTAACTGTTTATATTTGGACAACTTTTCTGCTGTACTTTATTGGAAGGAGAAAAACAATCATTTCCTTAATAACAATTTATTTAACTAAAACAATAACATTATAGCATATGTATCCAGGTTTGTTAACTGATGTGGTTAAACAATTTAAAAAATAAATAAATATTAGACTGAGTTTTAGCACACATTGAAATCTAAAACAAATCCTTATTTCCTGATGAATAGCCTTTGGACTATAATGCAACTTAAATAGAAAACTACTGGTATATTGAGATTGATTTTTTCCTCCAAAAGCATTTTATTTTAAAAATCCAATTTAAATAAAAATAATCCAATTTAAATAAAAATAATCCAATTTAAATAAAAAAACTGATTTTTTATGTTTTAAAAAAATCATTTATTTTTATCCATCCTGAGACTTACGCAGTTGTCCCCTGAAGCTGTATATTAGAAGGAAATATAGGTAGCTGTGTTTTAGGTGAGCTTGTCCAAAATTGCACATCTTCATATTGACAAACCCCTGGTCATTTTTAAAGCGATGGCAGAGTCTCCTAGTACGCAATCTGAAATAGACTGAAGAAGACTGTATACTCCTGTGAAAAGCAGACAGAGATTTGCTTTCTTAAAATTAGTACTTGGAACACTCTTTTGCAGAGCTTTCCTATTTGGTCTTCCCCAGAGAGCCCTCCTTAAAAGCCAATGTACATGTTCCATTTTCCACTTCTCTTGTGTAGACATTGAAATAAACACCACTGCAGTGCATTCAGGCTCCAGGCCACATAGTAAATCTTGCAGGCTACCATATTTGCCAGTGGTGCTAGCTAAAAATAAAAATAAATGTGTTTATTATAAAAAGTCTTGGGTAATCAAACATGTAACAAACTGTATCTCATAACTTTACATAATGAGTTATGCTTCGTGCTGCTCCAGATTTTGTTTTCCGTTTGTCTGCACGTAACCCTTGAGAGAATGTTTAAGTATGCACACTTAGGCTTGTATAAACTGTTTCCTTCAGACATTGAAAACATATGAAGGTGATTGCCTCTGAAGTCCACTATGATTACTTTTTAAACGCTTATTGCTGAAGGGGGTAAATGTAGATTTCTGAGAACAGATGCACAAAAATTCGCAGATGTATTTTATTTGTTTGTTTGTAACAATTACAGTGTTCGTTACCAATTCTCCCTCCCTCTCATGCACACAGGCACACAAATAAATTCTTACCTTTTTCTTTCTATTCCTACATTCAGCTCACATGCATACACTAACACCAACATAGTATTCCTATACTATAGGGATGCGGATGGCACTGTGGTCTAAACCACTGAGCCTCTTGAGCTTGCCGATCAGAAGGTCGGTGGTTCAAATCCTTGCACTCCCGTTGCTCTGTTCCAGCTCCTGCCAACCTAGCAGTTCAAAAGCACACCAGTGCAAATAGATAAATAGGTACCACTGCGGCGGGGAGCTAAACAGCATTTCTGTGCGCTCTGGCACTTGTCACGGGCCTCCTTGTGCCGTGTAGTCATACTGGCCACATGACCTGGAAAGCTAGACAAACGCCGGCTACCTTGGCCTGAAAGTGAGATGAGCGCCGCAACCCCATAGTCGCCTTTGACTGGACTTAACCGTCCAGGGATCCTTTACCTTTATTATTATTATTTCATTATTAATTTTACTATTCCTATACTTTATATCAAAGGAGGGGGACCTATAGCTGCTGTCCTGCTGGAACATCCACTGTATCTGACCCACACATGCTCAGCCTAAAAGGCAAGGCAGTGGGAACCACTTGAAAAATCCCAGAACAATGCAAAAATGGCACATTCTTCACATCCATGGACCAAAATCAACCAGTCAAAATACTGACATGGCTGCCTGAGTAGGAGGCCAAAGAGCATGCCTGCTGCCCTCCTGGCACAAGGGTTCAAGGGTCACCCAGGGAGGTAAAGACACATTGACAAGCAGTTCAAGAGAGAGCACAGGGCGCATGAGGGGAGCTGTAAGCACACACGGACAACAGCAGCAACCTTCGCTGGCTTGCGTCATAGGGCATGGACTTTTGACAACCGAGGCATGGCTTCCGATTGGCTGCAAGAGCTTCCTGCACTCTAGCAGAAGCTGTGTTGGATGTTCGGCTTCCGAAAAGCGTTTGCAAACCGGAACACTTACTTCCAGGTTTTCTGCGTTCGGGAGCCGAAACGTTCCAAAACGGAGGTGTTTGGCAACCGAGGTTTGACTGTATGTGAATTCAAATGTAGAAAGATAAAATAAATCTATGCCAAAGCACACAGAAGGACTGCAGTGGAACAAGTGAAGCTTTACGTCACATCATCATCCATTCTATCCACCCCTCTTCCTGAAGAAGCCCAGAAACCCCTGGGAGCAAATCCAAGTTGCAACCAGGAATGTACCTAAGGGTTGGTTAGGTTGGCCCTTGATATAAATTTGATATTAATGAGCCGGGTTGCCATATTTCAGAAAGTGAAAATCATGGCTTTTGTCCGGGAAATTCTGGACACATGAATGACATCATATGTGTTTCTGACATCTTGCTTGAATTTCCAAACCGCTGCTCTTTCGAGAACTCGACAGGTAGAATCTACCGGTAAATATTAAATTTCCACCAGGACGATTTTTAACAACGTTAAAAATACCCTCCAGCTTGATATATGTGATGAGTTTCCCTCCACACTGTGATAAACAGAGCAAGCATTACTGCTTAATTTGATCGCAGTCAATTTTCAGAAATTAGTGCTGGTTCAGAGTTCACAGGTTGGCCAGGGAAGCATGTGACCTGTGGCCGCAGTTGATGGCTAGCGTTGGGCCGGGAAAAAACGAACTTCCTTTTGACTCCCTCGGAAGGAAGAGGGAGTTCATTCCCCTTCAGCCGCTGCTGAGAGGCAGGGACCGAATAAGGCTGCAGTCCACACATGTTGCAGGCTGCATCATCAACATTAGAGGGAAGACCAGACTTCCAGTTACCAGTATCCTGCTGTGCTGACTCATTTTTTCACTCCTACTGATAGAGGTAATGAAAGGTGTGAAAACAAGCTGAGAGAGCGGAGAATATTGTGTGGCTTTGAAACGATTTTTACTGTTGCCGATGCAGTAATATTATTAGAACTCTGCTTTAGAAAGGAATATCGGCGAAAACCTTCCTTTTCAACCAGGCCTTGGGCTGATTGACGTGTCCTTTTTCGAGTGGGTTGTGGGAGAAGGAATTATCGGTATACGTTTTTGTTCCTATTTTTATTAAATATTTTGTGGTTTTTTTATAATGCAGTTCTGTGTTTTGAACCTCCCTGAGATATACAGATTCTAACAACAACAATAACAATTTATTATTTACACCCCACTCATCTAGTTAGGTTTCCCCAGCCACTCTGGGCAGCTTCCAACAAAATATTAAAAATACAATACAACATCAAAAATTAAAAACTTCCCTAAACAGGGCTGCCTTCAGATATCTTCTAAAAGTCAGGTCGTTGTTTATTTCCTTGACATCTGATGGGAGGGCGTTCCACAGGGAGGGCGCCACTACCAAGAAGCCCCTCTGTCTGGTTTCCTGTAAAACAACAACTGATTTAACAACAACTGATTTTTTTAAAAAAAATACATTTCGAATGTGTTTTTAAATATTGGTAAGACTGGTTACCTGTTGCAGTAAACATTGTGAGCCTGCATTTTATTTTTAATGCTTGTACACAGCATTAGAAAGGTTGTTTGAAGTTCTAAAAAGGTTATGCTATGGGCTTGTGATATCAAGTGCTGTGTGGATTGGTGTGACTTATTGAGAACAGAATAGACCTTCTGAGTCAATAGCACCGCTTTACAGTGACTGGGAATATTCAAACTGCTTGTTTGAACACAGTTGAAATAGAGAGAGAGAGTTGTGACTGCAGCCATTAGTCACAATCTAGCAAGGGACTCCCACAAGTACAGACAGATTTTTCCATGTTATATTTGCGAAATGACTATTTAGGCCATGGGGTCTGGATATGTGTGTGGTTTGCTGGATTGCAGCCTAATGTTTCAGACTATATAATTCCCCCCCCCTCTTCTTCCCTGTAGTGGACACGGTAACCCCAGAAACTCATGGTGCTGCCTCCTCCATTGAAGTGAATGGGGATTTTCCTCTGTGCCCAGAGCATGCAGGAGGCTCTGGATCTGCTGGTTTTAAAAATGTGGATCTGGAAATTTTCCAATAGCTTAAGTTAATCTTTTAATTTTGGCGAACATTAAGATTCACCTCGAATGTTATTACTAGCAACAGTAAGACGAAATTAATAATATTCTTCATTGTGGACAGTAGCAGGAATTTCTTCCTCTTTTTCCAGTATTTTGAATCTGTCTTCCTTCAAATTCCCCTATGCCGTGTTGAAGAAATAAATGAAAGTATTTATGAGAGCAAAATAGAAATCAGTGTTAATTACTTCTCTTGCCTGAGCCAAACTTAGTTTACGTGGAACACTATTATTTCATGTTTAAGAGCTAATTCATTTCTGATAATTATTTTTTTTTCTTAATGAATACTAGAACTGAGAGGGTACAAGAACTGAATGGGAACCAGAAAATAGTTAGCTCTGGGGTCTTAGGGAATGCACATCTCACTCTCCTGTAAGCTGGGCAAGGAGCATAGGAACGTAGAAACCAGCCTTAAACCAGGCCTGCCTGTTTGTTCATATAGCTCATATAACTCTGAACGGCATCAGCTCTCCAGGGTTTGAGGGCGAGGTCTTTCCCATCGCCTGCTAACTGATTCTTTAAACTAGGAATGTCAGAAATTGAATCTGGGACCTTCTGCTTGTCCCCCCTGCCCCCTTGCACTGGCATATATGACTAAGCTCATACCCTCCCAACATTTTTCTGATGAAAATAGGGACATCCTCTTCAATATAATAATTATTATTATTACCCTGCCCATCTGACTGGGATGCAAAATCTATACTGTGTGACATACAGTCGTACCTTGGAAGTCGAACAGAATCCGTTCCAGAAGTCTGTTTGACTTCTAAAACGTTCGAAAACCAAAGTGTGGCTTCTAATTGGCCCCAGGAAGCTCCTGCAGGCAATCGGAAGCCGTGGAAACTGCGTTGGACGTTCGGCTTCCAAAAACAGTTTGCAAACCGGAACACTCATTTCCGGGTTTGCAACATTCGGGAGCCAAAACGTTTGGGAACTAAGCTGTTTGACTTCCAAGGTACAACTGTATTTGCAATGTAATTAATTTAAACATACATTTTTTTAAATGTAGATAAAGCACGGGTTATTTTTCAAACAGCTTGTAAATATAGCATCTACTGATCATGCCTTTTGGTGTTTGTAGAACAATCACTAGGCTTTATTTAGGTCTCTTGCTGATAAAATCTTGCAAGGAGTGAATAATAACACTTACTTAATAGTTATGCTGATCTGCTTGCATAGCTCTGCTAAGTTCGAGTAAAACAATGTGTCACTTTTAATGCAGAGTAATATTCAGCATCATTTACTAACCCAAGAAGATCCACCCTGTTCGTCATGTTCATTATGCAGAGTTATAATATAGTTATGCATTAAGCATAATACTTCAGTTTAGTTTGGGCTTGACTGCCGTTTAAAATTCCTACATGACTGCAGCATGCCAATGTCATGCCTGGAGTTGCAGCGAGTTATGATATATGAGACCAACCATATTTACATACTTGAATTTGCCTCGAAGTGTGTGCCAAAGTTAAAAAACAACGGCACAGAATTACACTTCTGTTCTTGTTTCCATCCTTGAATTCAAGCCTGCTCCATACAGATTGCCACTCTCTAGGTCTAGAAGAGTCTGGCATCACCGACCCCCATTTTGTATGCTTTTAATGCAATACGGATGAAACATTGAAGGTATTTTTTGGAAACAGAAATTAGAGGCAAAAGCAAGGGACAAATGAAGACGGGGATAGCTTCACTGTACTAGCTGTCAGTTGAGGTGCATACTTTTGCATCCTGAGAAGCTTATTGTCCTTTAGGTCAGTGTTTCCCAAACTTGGGTCTCCAGGTGGTTTTGGACTACAACTCCCAACATCCCTAGCTAGCAGAACCAGCGGTCAGGGATGATGGGAACTGTAGTCCAAAAAGAGCTGGAGAACCAAGTTTGGGAAACACTGCTTTAGGTTAGCATGAAAAATAGTACCTTCCAATGTATGGTGTACTGTTCTTCCCTACCTCCATGTTGAAAATGGTTGCTTTTAGCGCTGGGTGATACCTGGTTTTCAGCATTGCAATATATCACCAGCTAAACTATGCAATATACCAATATATCACGCTGCCTGAAATAAGGATGGAGGCATTGGGTGGCTTCATGGTTTTTCTAGCATTGTGATTTTTGCCAGTTCTCCCAGCACGAGGTAGGGAAGACCTGAGCTGGCAGAGTTAACTGGGTCTACAAGAATCAAGAGAAGCAGTGGCTGGTTTCATGGTTTCCCCCACTTTGTGATTTTTGTGTAGCATGTGTGTGTGCGTGCACACACACACATCATGATTCATTATCTGTTGCCAGGTCAAAAATTATGAAACTGATATCACAATATTGACTTCAAACCGGTTTTGGGTGATATATTGATTTATCGCCCAGCCCTGGTTGCTATGTGTTTTTAGCTGTATGAATCGTTTTATATGCAAGCTGTAGTTGCCGTAAAATTCCATGTTTTCACTGCTGGCAGTGACTTCTGCAAGTCTTGCTTGCCAGATGCTACTGACATCTGGTGAGCAAGACCTAGGGGTGAAGATGGCAAGTCCTGGAGGGCAAGAGTATTTTCTGATTATGCAATTCCAATCTGATATCACATGATTTCATCGTTGGGTTGCAGATGCCAATTTCAAACAATACAATGATCTAATTTTGGAGGGCAACAGCGGAGGAGAGGACAAAACCAGATTATTCATTTGAAATTGGGCGAGACAGAAAAGAGGCATGTTTTGCTAATACTTGTTAAAAGCAAAATGGCAGCAATATAAACACTTACGATACATAAAGCACATTGTGCTTTAAATCACCTCAGTCTTGAAAGTAGGACTGTATGAATACTTTACTCACCCATTTTGAGTACACTTGCTCATTTTGAGTATATGATACCTTAAATATGGGACGCGGGTGGCGCTGTGGGTTAAACCACAGAGCCTAGGGCTTGCCAATCAGAAGGTCGATGGTTCGAATCCCCGCGACAGGGTGAGCTCCCGTTGCTCGGTCCCTACTCCTGCCAAACTAGCAGTTCGAAAGCACGTCAAAGTGCAAGTAGATACCGCTCCGGCGGGAAGGTAAACGGCGTTTCCGTGCGCTACTCTGGTTCGTCAGAAGCGGCTTAGTCATGCTGGCCACATGACCCGGAAAAACTGTCTGCGAACAAACGTCGGCTCCCTCGGCCAATAAAGTGAGATGAGCGCCGCAACCCCAGAGTCACCCACGACTGGACCTAATGGTCAGGGGTCCCTTTACCTTTACCTTACCTTAAACATACCACAAGCAGTTACACAGTAAATGTACATATTTGGCATTGTGAAATGCTGCACTGGGCATTTTACTTTTCCTGCTCCTTTTCACTTTCAAATTGCTTCTCAGAAAACCATCTAAATCCACATAGGTGAAGATTGAAGAATGAGAACCTTTTAAAGACAAACATCACTTTGAACTCTGCATTGGTCAAATGGACATTTCTCCCAACACACACATTTTTCAATGCCAGTATACACATTTTTGCAAGCTATTTCCCTAATATAACATATTTTTGCATGCTATCTTCACTTATATTTGGGTATTTATGCAAAAAAAAACCAATAAATGCATTTTTGTAAATTTTTGTACATACTGTAACCACATCACAAAATTCAGAGGAGTGCAGATTTTTAAGAGATAGCTGTGCTTTGCACATTGTTTCAAGAAGGTGCAAGTCAGGTAGTGTATATCTACAATGCAAGACAAAACTGACTTCCTCCCCCAACCCTAACTTAATACTAATTTTAGCTGCATTACATTTGCCACTTCAACAACATGCTCCCAACGTCCATCTCTAGCATTTACTATACTTGAACTGCACTTTAGTCAGTTGCTCTGCTTTTGAATTAAAAGTGTTTTTTTTAGGATTGCATTCACAAACTCATACTTTCATCTTGCGGTATTTAAATTCAGCTGTGAATTTGGCAGGGGTAGTCTTTCCCCTCGTGCTTAGTCATAATTTCTGTCACCTTATGTAACAAGGCATCACAGCTCACGTTGAGTGCTGCGCTTAAAATAATTGCACGGGAGACATTTAAAAACATTTTTTTCTCCCTGAATTATACCTTGATTATATTTGAACTTTCCATTTCTGTATTGTCTTGTGCTTTTATTCAAAACACCAGCTCAACGCTGACACTCCTCATAAAATTGCTTTCATAAATATAAAGGTTTTAAGGAGGCATGTGCATAATAATTCACAATCAAGGTTGCCTTTTTTTAGCAATTGGGTTTTTTATGTTTAAAATAAAAAATCACTCATATTTTATTCACCTTATACACACACACACACACAAAACCCCGGCATGGATTCCAATAACTAATGCGGACTCACCTAAATACACACATACCTGATGGTATTTCCTCTTTTGATATCATATATTATTGTTTCAACAACAGTCCATTTGAAAAGCAGTCTGGTAATACTTTCGTTTCTTGCACGTTCTTGTATATTCATTAAATCACTACAAATAAAAAATAAAAAATTCTTCCAGTAGCAACTTAGAGACCAACTAAGTTTGTTCTTGGTATGAGCTTTCGTATGCATGCACACTTCTTCAGATACACTGAAACAGAAGTCACCAGACCCTTATATATAGTGAGAGGGTGGGGAGGGGTATTACTCAGAAGGGTGGTGGGAAGGGGTGATTGGCTTTATTACAAAAGATTCAGAAATAGACTGGAAAGATAAGTTGCTGAATTGCAACTTATTACTAAAACTTATGAGAAGAGAAGGCTCCCTGGAAAAGACCCTGATCTTGGGAAAGATTGAGGGCACAAGGAGAAGAGGAGGACAGAGGACAAGATGGTTGGACAGTGTTCTCGAAGCTACCAACATGAGTCTGACCAAACTGCAGGAGGCAGTGGAAGGCAGGAGTGTCTGGCGTGCTCTAAACAACAACAACACCAAACTTAAAACCATGGAGAGACCTGGTCTGAATAGAGACATTGGATTCTTATCTCATTATACACGATAAAGCTATTTTTAGCCATCTCACCCCTTGCTTTTTCCTGTAAGACCAATTGCAGTCGTTAACAGTCAACAGGTTTGCCACACCAATACCAATAACAAACTTAGTTGGTCTCTAAGGTGCTATTGGAAGGAATTTTTTTATTTTTTATTTTGTTTCGACTGTGGCAGACCAACATGGCTACCTACCTATAACATTAAATCACTGTATTTGTTCTTTCATCGGTGGCTGTTGTTAAATCCACAGCATTGCTAATACCTGATCATTTAATCTAAAATGCACATTGACAATATAAATGTGGAGCAGGGGTGCCAACTTGAATAAAATATTGAGGGGGCCCAGGTAAGCCCCATCCTGCAAAATCGATCACATGATGCAGTGCACACACCCCATTTGAATGGCAATGCCCATCAACTGGGTGGGGGGTGGGTGGGAGCTCCCTCAAATGTTTTATTGGGGGCCCTGAGACCCCTAGGGGTTAGCTCCCATGACATGGAGAAAATAGACACTGTAACCCTACAGATTATGGAGACCACTGCAGCTTCCTTTCCACACATACATAATACAAAGTAAAACAGAATGCTAGTTCAGAGCTGTAATCGATGCAGGTGTAGCTCCTGGGTTCAAAGCTGCTCTTTCCAATGACAGTGGGACCCTCCAGACTGGTTTTTTGTTTCGTTTTGGGGTGGGTTTTTCTGCAGGTGCATTTTGCAACATGTCACTGACACAATAATAGTGGTGGAGTTATACTGTATCGTCTACGCGCCATTTTGCTTTATTAGTTGCTCTGTCATTAAGGAACACTCAAATTTGACTTATCAGGAAGAGTTACTAGGCAAGACGGAGCTGTTCCATCTAGCCTTTGGGTTGGTTTCAGTTTAACCCTGATGTTTTGTTTTTTTGGTGTGATTGGTGGGCTACTTAAAAATGAGGCTGCAGTTTAGATTTAATTTTAAATTGTATTTTAATCTGTATTTTAATGAATTGTTTTATGTTTTTGTTGTGATTTTATTGGTGTTAGCCGCCCTGAGCCCGGTTTGGCGGGGAAGGGCGGGGTATAAATAAAAATTTGTTGTTGTTGTTGTTGTTGTTGTTATATTCTGCTACCTTCCTTCAGAAACCTGTCTATTGATACTATATCATTTGCTCTGCATAATCCAATATTTCAGTTTTGTAGTACTGCAGGAAGATCATTTTTTTTGGGGGGGGGAGTGTTTTTATAGTGGAAGCTACTTAAATAAAGTTGCTTGCTTGTTTTTCTCTGGACAGAGAGAATGCCATATGTTTACTATGGAGTGTTTTTCCTTTTCTGGAACAAATGAATCCTGAACAAAAACTCCATTCGGGAAGCAGTTTCCAACAAGTATGCAGTTACCGTGGAGGCCAAATTGGAGCATGCAACTTCCTTAAAGTACTCTCCAGCATAAGCAGCACATTTTCCTGATGGGATTTCTCCATGTAGCACACAACTGAAATATTTGGGGTTATGTAGCAAATTATATACTATTAAGAGAACAATGTTAAAGACAGGTTTCAGAATGCATCTGACAAAATATGCCTATGAGTTCTTCTTGGGAAATGAGATTAGATGATTCACTCATGATGAAGTGGCCCGTTGCCTTCACAAAGGAAGACAGTTAATTCATGTAGAGGCTCCATCACTGGCAATACATTACAGTCACACCCAGCTATTCTCCTTTTCTCCCAATACCTGGTTCCCATTCTGCAGCTCTAGAAAGAAAGGAATTCAGTCTACATTGAAGGAATATATGGATGCTGAACCTGTAAGTTAGGCATGTAAAGTAACAGGTTTACAAGGAACCCCAGTGAGTTCGTGGTTGAGCTTCAGTTTTAACCGAATTCTCCCAAGATGGCACACAGGAGCCTCTGTCTCAGTTGCCTCTGTAACATCTCTCAGTGTGTCGGCACACCGATGGGTAGGTCTGTGTTAATGCTCTTAAGTGTTTGGCTAGTTCCAATCAGATAGCGATTGACTATGAACAATATTGCTGTTGCTCGTAAGCAGTGCTGTTTTTCTAGAAAAAGAGGTGCCAGAACTCACCATGAACGCCTCCCATGTTCTCTTATCATGGCAATGGCACCCGCCTGAGAAGTGCCAGAACTGAGTTCTGGCGGGGGGATCGGGAGCCCTGCTGTTGTTGTTCAGTCGTGTCCGACTCTTCGTGACCCCATGGACCAGAGCACGCCAGGCACGCCTATCCTTCACTGCCTCCCGCAGTTTGGCCAAACTCATGTTAGTAGCTTCGAGAACACTGTCCAACCATCTCATCCTCTGTCGTCCCCTTCTCCTTGTGCCCTCCATCTTTCCCAACATCAGGGTCTTTTCTAGGGAGTCTTCTCTTCTCATGAGGTGTCCAAAGTACTGGAGCCTCAACTTCAGGATCTGTCCTTCTAGTGAGCACTCAGGGCTGATTTCCTTGAGAATGGATAGGTTTGATCTTCTTGCAGTCCATGGGACTCTCAAGCAACAATTTCTGCCTCCCATAAGCATGGCAAGATAGAAAGTATCACCTTCCAGTTTATTTATTATTTATTTCATAAAATTTATATACCGCTTGATTGTAAAACAAACAAACCAACCCTCAAAGTGGTTTACAAAAGATAAGACAGTAAAATCAAGGGGGGAAATCACAGCCCTCCTTTAAAACATACAAAAGTTAAAATACTGAAAGAGTTTACAGCAGGTTAAAGTTAGGGCAGGAGTTCTTGAAGGATATCATAGGTGACAGAATGTATCTCAGCCTTTTTGTCTGTGCTTTCAGTGGACCAGGGACTCAGCTGGACTGATAAAAGAAAAAGCATTTTACAGTGGTACCTCTGGTTACGAACTTAATTCGTTCTGGAGGTCCATTCTTAACCTGAAACCATTTTTAACCTGAGGTACCACTTTAGCTAATGGGGCCTCCCACCACCGCTGCCGCACAATTTCTGTTCTCATCCTGGGGCAAACTTCTTTTTTTTATAAATCATTTTTATTAAATTTTCCACTTTGACAATCCAATCAGATCACATTGAATATTCCAAGTTATACATATTACAAATAGTCCAAATATTCTGCCAAATTATTAATTTTTGGGACTTCCCATGCTTCAAGTTCGGAGGGTCTAATGAACATCAAACTTCTGTTGCATTCCATAATCAATTCCGATGGTTCCTCTAATTCTTTCTGATATGATCCTTCATTCTTTCTTTCACAGCCTCTGAGTAGTTCCCACAAGCGAGACAAAACAAACAGAGATCTATTTCTGTGTGGATTTAATGTCCATGATTCTCCTCCATAAGTCTGCAGTGCCTCCTCACATGCTGGTATTCCGTCGAACCAATCCAAAAGTCTTCGCTGCTGGCAGCCACCATTTCTCACTGTCCCGATAAAATCCAATCTAAGCGTCTGCTCAGCAATTTTCCCAAACCGGCTGCATCAAACATCAAACCTCAACCTTTCCAGGGGAGGTTTACCAATTCAAACCGAAAGTACAGATAATGACATTTTAAAGGCTCCCCTCCCCCCTATGACTGTTAATGATTCTGCAGCCCGGTCTTAACTCCAAGATGGCGGATTTCCCAATTAAATCTGCGACATCATCCATCATGTCCACCAAGTCCGGGAAACGGTCCAAAATTTTAATGAGATTCTAGCAGTAAGTGAGATCCTGCTTCTGAATGATATCAACAAATTGGAGAATATTTTATCCCATGGGGCAAACTTCTTAACCTCTGGGTTAGCGGAGTCTGTAACCTGAAGTGTTTGTAACCCGAGGTGTTTGTAACCCGAGATACCACTGTATATGCGTTGTATATGCAATATAACACCATGACACCAGATGGCGCTGTGGAGTCCTGTCTTTCCCAACCGGATTTCCCTGTATGAGTTTACAATGTGTTTAATTGAAACGCTTCATTGATATGTCTAGATTCAGCCCATATGTCTCAGGCATGAGCCCAAAGTAGAACTATGGACATATTACCATCTCTTGGAGTTGGAAGCTCCTCGACACCAATAGGAACGCCTTGTTTGGTTGCTTGCCCACATACCAATTGGTTATATAGTACTTTTTGTGCCCTAAATGTAGTATTAATAGAGTTGGCCCACTCATGAGGCAAGGTCAGGTGGCAGGATCCTCACGGGCAGCAGATCTGGCCTCCAAGGAATGCATTGTCTGCTGCTGCTATGGTGGTGGAAACCAAGGCTGGTTCTCCTTGGAGACCGTATCTGCCTTCTCCTCAGCAGCCCTCGCAATGCAATTTTTACAGCTGCCTCCTGGTGAATAGGATGAGCTGCTGGTCTCCTCCCGTCTTTGCTTCTGATGTAGATCTTTATCCCCCCCCCCCCTTGTTCCTGTTGTAGCTCTTCACTCACCCCTCCTTCCCTGGCAAGCAGAGGGGGCGCCATTTTTTTGGTTCTCCTCAGGTGCCCAAATGTCTCGGGCCAGGCTTGTTGATAGTTTACTTTGCATTCTGAAAAGGCACTGTGTTGAAACTGTGCTGAAGAAAGGAAGAAAAATATGGTGTGCATTGAGACGCAGGAAATTGAGGGAAAGGGCATCTTCCAATGCTTAATAAGAAAATTGTTGGCTCACATTTTTTATGCATAAGACCACCACTGAAGAACAGAGCCCAGCTTGGGTGTCGTTGCTGCATGATTTTACATTGCAAAAATGTAAAACTTGGAACTGATTGCTTCCATGGAAACTGCTTTTTATGACACTATTTGGTGTGACCAATAGATTGCAGCACTCACCCAATTTTGTTTAATAATCGTAATTTAATTGGCTATGGAGAGAATGATGACTAAGTACCATGATGTGTTTGTGTCAGGCTATTATAGCAATCATATAATCCATTGAATTAGAACAATCCCTTTTTATCTGGGACATGTAATTTCCCCCCTTGTTCTGCAGTATCTTTATAGGTGGCTGTGACACACATTTTAGTACATAATTGTCAGTAGGTTTCCCCCTCCCAGTAAAATGGTTATGAAGTAAATCTCTCTCTTTACTTTGCTTGGAAATGGGGTCCCATTAATAGATAAAGGTCTTCTAAAAGAAAGAGAGCTAAGTGTGGGTGGATCAGAGACCACAAATTAAGGACATTTCCATAGATGTTTTGAAAAGGCTCTTAGAGGACAAAAAATGTAGACCATTAAATGGAAAGAAGAGCTTCATGCAGACTTAAAAATGATAAATGGCTTGAAAAATTAGATACTTTATACTTAGTATTCCAATCTTTAATGGAAAAAAAATCTGGTGTTTGTGTGTGTGTGTGTGTGTGTGTGTGTGTGTGAGAGAGAGAGAGAGAGAGAGAGAGAGAGAGAGAGAGAGAAATGACTGAGGCTTATGGAACAGCCAAAGGATTTTGCTGTGAATCCAGACATTAATTTACGGTATAATAGACAGCTCTCCCCTATTGCCCACTGAATTAATAGCAAATGGAGGTTAAGTCACAAAATGAGCTCATTGCTTTTGAAGATAGCATATCATGTTCCTAAATCAAAGACTCCCATATTTTCAGCAGGCTTTATTTACAGATTCATGATTTTAATTTAGCGTAGTTAAGAGGTGGACTCGCCATCAGTAGAAGTTTTTAAACAGAGGCTGGAGACTAGGTGTCTTTTGAGGTCGCTTACAACACTATGAGTTGCATTTGACTAAGTTTTCATTAGAGTAGACACATTGATATTAATGGAACTAACTTAATAGTGTTCATTAATTTTAGTGGGTCTACTGTGAATAAGGTAGAAAGCTAAAGGACCCCTGGACGATTAAGTCCAGCCAAAGGTGACTTTGGGGTTGTGGAGCTCATCTCACTTCAGGCCGAGGGAGCTGGCGTTTGTCCACAGTCAGCTTTCCGGGTCATGTGGCTGCCAGCATGACTAAACCGCTTCTTGCGCAACGGGGCACCGTGACAGAGAAACTTAGATAAATACCACCCTATGGTTCTCTGTAGGTGGCTGTACATGATTAAATTTATAAAGTGTGTTCTCAGGATGTCATAAGAGTCAAGGCACAACTAATCTATATTCGGTGATAATGAATACACTCTTGCATAAGAAGATAAGACAAGCATGGAAGGAGTCAACTATATCTAGTGCAAAAGTCTTTGCAAAAATCCCAGCAACTGGAAGTTCTGAGTAGACCACTGGAAACTGATTCTCTGGTGTGTCACTTATCTATGTTCTGACACTTCTGAATGACCAGCAAAAAAGAAGAGGGCTGTTCACTATCTTTTAAAAATAAGTGGGTGATTCTTTTTTAACTACTACACTATTTTACTTTAGAATGACTTCATCTTAATTGAAGGTTGTTTGTCTTTGCGATTAAGGAATCCCTGACTCGTCAATTGTTCAGGCATTATGCTCATTTAAACATACGTTCCAAAAAAGACTCGAGTTTCTTTCTTTTGTTAGAATTCTATCTACAGATTTAGATATACACTTGTTATTGCTTTTTTTATTTTAATGGGACAAGCCATATGCATATTTCGGCTTTAAAAGGCAGAAGGTTTATTCAACATTGAGTTGAATCCCATGCATGTAAGGTCCCTGATTTGCACAAGGAGTTCCTGGATGTGTTGGAATTGCCATTAATTCCCATGGAAGTAGACAGTCTTCCCCAAAATTGTGTGCAAGTTGGATCTCCTCTGTTTAAATTAATAGTAAAGCAATTCTGGTTTGGAGTAGATCTGGGTACGACTTGGATCATTTACACATGGAAAAGATTGCTGGGATGAAAAGAACTAAAGTGCTTTCGACTACATAAGTTCTTTATAAATTTTATAAATTATTTGGAATAAATACAGGCAACTCCTAATTTACATGGGGGTTATCTTCCAAAGCACTGCGAGTTTATGTGAACTCTCGTATATTTGAAACACCATTGAAAAAGCCTGCAAACACCTTGTGCTGTTCTGTTCTGAAATTAAACTGTAATTAAAAACTCTCACACAGATCAATTCTAACTTTTAAAGAAGCTTCTTTGGACCAGCTCCAGGGTGGCCAACTCCCAAGAGACTGTGATCTACTTTTAGAATTAAAATCTGGCAGTGATCTACCCCCGTTTTTTTGGGGGTTCATCTCAAATTTTTTCAGCTTTTTTTGGGAGGAGGAAAGCCCCTGGGGGGGGGTTAAGGTGCAGGCTTTTTTGGGGGGGGGAAGGCAAGGGAAGTTGGGGTTAAGTCACTCACAAAAACATCGCTATGGATGGAAACAGCCACACAGAGGGAGCTCCGTCTTCCCTTCCTCAGTTCAAACATCAATGGAGGGAGTCAGATTTATCGATGCAGAGGAAAGGGAGCCAGAGATTGACTGCGATCTACCAAAACATCGCGGGGATCTACCAGTAGATCACGATCGACCTGTTGGACATCCCTGGACGAGCTCATTTACAATAAAAAAGCAGAAAGTACAGCACCTGCAAATCAATGATTTTAATACAGTTTTGATAGGAGCCTCTTGACAATTGTACCTTGTCTGTGTTGTGTTCCAAATGGATCAAATATACACACTTCTCTTTGATTTGGATTTCTATTTGACGAACAGTAGCAGTGTCCTTTGAAAACGTGCTTTCAGTGCCAATCAGATGACAAGTGCTGGGGGTGTATCTTCAAAGAGAATCCGTTTTACAGGGAGTCCCCTTAAAGCTGTGGAGAGGGGAGGAAATCCTCCTAAAAATGATAAGAGTACTTGCAACTAGCAAAATTGACGGGAAGAATTAGAGGAGTTTTAAATCAGAAAGTTATGGAGAATGGATAATATTTAAGGAATATTTAAGACTATATTGTACACACAATACCACACTAGCAGAACTTGAATGATACTTGTAAGTTAAAAAAAATATGTAAATGATTTTTTTTGGATTATATGAAAATAATATGAGACAACATAAAGCTGTGCAAGAAAACAATGACAGTATAAACAGTATAATGAGAACGATTGGAAGGTTTATAGCCATAATTTTTATTTGTTATTTGAGAAGATGTAGATTCTTTTTGTATACAGTATTTTCTTTCTTTTCTTCTTTTTTATCTTTATTTTTCCTTTCCTTTTTGTTTCTGCTGTGAATGATCTTTTATGCTTATGTCTGTATTTTAAACCAATAAAGATTTAAAAAAAATTAAAATATTAAAATGGAGAAATTTCCCTCCTGCAGAGAAAGCTGTTTGTTTTCAAAATGCTTGAGGACGGTGGAAGATTATTCCAATATATGCTAATTGGAGATTGCTCTATGCACAAAGACGGAAAGATATAGCCCTATCTTCCATGGAGGAATAGTTGATAACATTATTGGACTTAGCTGAGATGGCAATGTTAGCTTGCTTAATTAAAGAAAAATAATTATGGGCATTTATTAAGGATTGGAAACTTCTTATGCACTTTTTATCTGAAAGAGAAAATGAACAGGGATAGCCTAACTACTATTGTCTATGCTCTGGTGACCTCATGGTTAGATTACTGCAATGTGTTATACACAGGGCTGCCTCTGAAGGCGGTTCAGAAACTTCAGCTAGTGGCCAGGTTGCTCACCGGAACAAGGCGGTTTGAGCATATTACACCAATCCTGGTCCAGCTGCACTGGCCACCAATTACGGTAGTTTCCGGGCCCAATTCAATGTGCTGGTTTTGACGTATAAAGCCTTTGAAGGACCGCAATACTTCAAGGTCTGCCTCTTTCCATATGAACCTACCCAGACCCCAAGATCATCTTCTTAGGCCCTCTTTCATGTGTCGCCTCTTCGAGAGGTCTGGAGTGTGGCAACACAAGAACGGGCCTTCTCTGCAGTGGCTCCCCATCTGTGGAATGCTCTCCCCATGGAAGTTCACCTGGCACCTTCATTATACACCTTTAGGCGCCAGGCAAAAACGTTCCTTTTAAACCAGGCCTTTGGTTGATCTGATTTACATCCTATTTCCTTTTTAAATGTTTTTTTTAGGGGGGGGGGTATTTCGTCATTTTATATCTTGATTCTGTTATGTGAACCACCATGAGACCCCCGGGTATAAGGCGGTATATAAATTCAATCAACAACAACAACAAAATCAACTTGTAATACCTGGGAAAAAATGGCTTATAGAAAATAGAATAGTTGAATGTTAATGCGTGAATACTATATTTAGCTGACAGACAGAGAATTGGACGTCTTTTTATCTTTTTCCAATTGTCCAGGCAAAAAGTCTATAGGGGTATCAGGACAGCAGGCACAAGCCGCCTCCAGCAGTGCCAGCGTGGTGTAGTGTTTGAGAGTGGTAGACTCGTAATCTGGTGAACCGGGTTCGCTTCCCCGCTCCTCCACATGCAGCTGCTGGGTGACCTTGGGCTAGTCACACTTCTCTGAAGTCTCTCAGCCCCACTCACTTCACAGAATGTTTGTTGTGGGGGAGGAAGGGAAAGGAGATTGTTAGCCGCTTTGAGACTCCTTCGGGTAGTGATAAAGCGGGATATCAAATCCAAACTCTTCTCCTTTGATGTGTCTTCTCAATCCTGAGGTTCCTTGCTGAGCAAGAAGGTTGGGATGGAGTTGGCAGGACGTTTCATTCGGGAGCAGTGTACGCCTACGTGCTTTATTCCCACATGTCCGAGGGATTGAATTGTACCCAGATTTGGAACTATCATGTGGAATAGTTTGAGTTTCATCCTGTGGAAGACGCTGGAGAATATGTGCTTCCTGGAGTGAGTTTTTTTTGTGTGCTTTTTTTAAATGAACAAGGGACACAGATTGCGGCACATGGTTGAAGGTATTGGGCAACTAGACACTCTTTATAATGGAACGCAATGTCTCCAAACCAGTTTATTGGAGGACAAGCATGGCTAGTCTTGACTTTGGCTCTCATGAATAATGGTATAAAAGGTGCTTGTCTAAGAGAAACTATAAACATCCTTGGCATGAAAATACCTGGTAGTTTTTCCTAGCTGTAGTCTATTTGTTTTTCTTGTTTATTGCTTAGAATTGCTTAACCGCACTGATTGCTAACAGTGCTGAGGTAAAGTGTACAAAAACGATGGCTCCAGTGGTCCATGATGGAGAATAGTGTTAGAGTGGAGCAGCAATGTGTCTGGGACGGTTGCATAAGTGCAGCAACTCCAAATTGGGCAGTTTTGCGTAATTCAAGACCTTGCATGACTCGAACTGGGGACAAAAGGGTAGGGAGGATTGGATGTGTGATGCAGACACTACGCAAAATCTTAACTGATTTTTTAGGGCCGATATGAGGACTCTCATGGGTGGGATATAAATAATAAATGGTGATTATTATTACAGTGGAACCTCGGTTTTCAAGCGTCTTGGAAGCCGAACGTTTCAGAACCCGGAAGTAAATGCTTCCGTTTTCAAACGCGCTTCCGGGGCACGTTTTTCAATTTTCTCAATGGAAATAGCCAACAGGCGCCTTGGTTTTTGAATGTTTCGGAAGTCGAATTCCTGAATGGATTACGCTCGACGACCAACGGTTCACTGTATTATTATTATTATTATTATTATTATTATTATTATTATTACAACAACCTCAGAATACGAGCGTTGATCCCAAACCGAGTCCTGGTTATCATGGCCTATAGCTCAGAAAGCCCCACTGAACCTCTAAATGTTTTTGGGATCTTACTCCGATCCTCTCCGGCCAACATGGCTAACCATCAGGGATGCTGGGACTTGTACATCTTCAACATCTGGAGGGGCATTGGTTCCTTGCCCCTGCCTTACCACGTGATGGAATACAAAGGCATGATCCTGAAACCGTCAGGCAGTGCAACGGAGCCTTCTGTCATCAAGACGTACGTGCCCATCTAGTGCAAGGGGAATGTGGGAATATGCTTTGCAGGTGCATTTGCACCTGTAGTTATTTATGTTTATTTGTGGTTGTTTGTACTTGTTTTTACTGTGTCCTTCCGCCTTGGAAGGAGAGGTAGCAGTAGGATCCAGCAGGCGACTCACTGCTGGAATCCCTCTGCGGGGGAAAAGAGGCTCCAACTTTGAATTAGGCAACGGTCAGTTAATCTTCTTCCCGCCTAATTTGGGGCAGCAACAGAATTGTTATTGGTTGTTGTATTGATTATGACGTTGGTTATTCCCTTAATAAATAGCTGCCGCTCCCTGTTTGTGGTGTGGAGAAAGCCAAGGAGTAAGCAAGAGAACATCGTTGCGTGGCAAGCCCAGTTGCAAAGAGAAAGCGAAACCAACCACGCAGGGTAGCGGTAGGCTTCTTCACCAGACTGCAGTCTCCGTTGTTTTATTTCATTTTATTTTAAAGTCTTTTATTTGGCCGTTTGGTTTTGGCCACCTTTTAGATTAGTTTTCCTCTCCGGAACCTTTTTGGACCAGACAGACGCCTGCAGACATCCACGAGGCAACTTCAACACGAACTCACAGATTCAACCCTCAGATTACAGCCAGCGGATCCCTTTCTTCACGGCGTGGTGGGAGCAGGCTCCAGAATTACTGGCCGTCCCATCCGCAGGCTGCCCCATAGCTGGTGCCCGGTAGGCGCCGGTTATCCCGGAAAGGGGAAAGGGGGAAAGAATGGTGGCGTGGGAAACTGAGGAAACGGCCTGCATAGCAAATAGCAGCTTGATAACAGGCTTATACAGGTGAAACTTGAAAAATTTGAATATTGTGGAAAAGTCCATTTATGTAAGCAATTGTTTTCATTAGCTACTGGAGTTTAATAATAATAATAATAATAATAATAATAATAATAATAATAATAATAATAATATTTATTATTTGTACCCCGCCCATCTGGCTGGGCTTCCCCAGCCACTCTGGGCGGCTCCCAAACGAATGTTAAAACAATACAGCATTAGATATTAAAAATGTCCCTAAACAGGGCTGCCTTCAGATGTCTCTTAAAAATAGGATAGCTGCTTATTTCTTTGACATCTGATGGAAGCGTGTTCCGCAGGGTGGGCACCACTACCGAAAAGGCCCTCTGTCTGGTTCCCTGTAACCTCACCTCTCGCAATGAGGGAACTGCCAGAAGGCGCTCGGCGCTGGATCTCAGTGTCCGGGCTGAACGATGGTGGTGGAGACGCTCCTTCAGGTATAAGTTGAAATTGTTCATTTGGGGGTTCTCATCAGCTGTATGCCATAATCATCACAATTATAACAAATAAAGGCTTGACATATCTCACTTTGCATGTCATGAGTCTATCTCATATATTAGTTTCACCTTTTAAGTTGAATTACTGAAAGAAATGAACCTTTCCACAATATTCTAATTTTTCGAGTTTCACCTGTAACAGGACCAGCTAGGAATAGTGTGCTTTGTAGTTTACAATGCAGCTTCTAGTAGAGCAACAGTCCTTTGCAGGAACCGTTAAATTCAGAATGCATGTATGCTATGTGTCAAAAAACTTCTTTGAGCGTAAGTAACTTCTGCTGCTATTACTAATTACAGCATTTACAGGGCAAACTACACAATTTTATGATTCTTTAGATTTCCCCCCTCCCTGGGAAAAGCAACGTATGTATGTTTGCTTGTGTGATTTGAATGTCCTTTGCTCACAGTTTCAGCTTCTTGCAGCTGCTTTTTGTTTGTTTGTTTTGGGGTGTGTGTGCGTGTGTTGTTTTTTTTAAGCACAGGGAGGGAAAATTGTAGAACTGCCTAACTAAACAAAAACAGTTCCTGCTCTGTGGCATTTACATTCTGAATATTAGGCAGTTTTCGTATTGCTCTGAGTGAGTGATACAGCTCTGAGTTAGGTCCGCTTTTGTGACACATCCCCGGTCTCTTAGAAATCAAATCATTTTAGAGGCTGGATGTAGACCCCTAAAGATTGAATAATCTACGAATATAATACTGCAAGGCTTTAATGTTTTCATATAAATTATGAAAATAGAAATGAGTGTGGATTAAAGTAAAATGAGATCAAGATTTCATTAAACCTCTGGTTCTTATTTCTGAAAGACATCTATTTAATATTTGTGTATTACTCATCCTCCAGCATAGTTAAGCTCAGGTGAATTTTCCTTATGTTTCATTCAGCAAGAAAGTTACCTTTATAAAAAACAACAACTTGGATGAAAGAGGACCATCTTCAGCTTTGCTTTCTTGGATACTTGGCCGACTATCCAGAGCAGGAAACTCATTTTACTGCATCAAAGATAAAGGAAGAACTATAATGAGATACATTTTTGAATTTCATTTGTTCTGATAAGTGGAGTCCAGAGCTACCAGGCACCTCACTTTCCCACATATCATTGGTTCTGCTGAATTTTAACTAGAATCCAATCTTTTTCATAGAGTGTAGTTGTCAGATCAGGTTGGAATAATCGGCAGTACAAGTCTGCCACAGACTTGCCATCGCTGCCGTCTTGTGACAAATAAGGCTCTTAAGAGAAGGTGCCAGATTCATATTATGAGAAGTAGAAAGTGTAGCGGAGAGGAAAAATGATATTAGCATTGCAGCTTACATAATAGAAACAGGAAGGTTTCACTGTGGGTTGTATTAATGTCACTAAACGCTTCTCTACAAACAACAACAACAACAACAACTTTGGGGCGTCTTTGAGCTGTGCTGGAATTCTAGGGCATTGCCCCTTAGTGAATAGCCTATATTGATCAATGTTATGGTACTTGCAAGGAAGTACAGTGGTACCTCTGGTTACGTACTTAATTCGTTCCGTTCTTAACCTGAAACTGTTCTTAACCTGAAGCACCACTTTAGCTAATGGGGCCTCCCGCTGCTGTTGCACCACCAGAGCACGATTTCTGTTGTTATCCTGAAGCAAAGTTCTTAACCTGAAGCGTTATTTCTGAGTTAGCGGAGTATGTAACCTGAAGCGTATGTAACCCGAGGTACCACTGTACTAGTCCAGGCATAGGCAAACTCAGTCCTCCAGACTGTAGTCCCAAAACATCTGGCGGGCCGAGTTTGCCTATACCTGGACTAGTGCAAGAATCCTACAGTACCAGTTGGGTTTCTGTCCAGTTGGCTTTGAGTGTTGTTGCTATGTGCATTCATATAATGAACAATTCTGCTAGCATTCTGTATAGAACAGAAGTTTAGCTGCAGTTGCATTATAACAATTATTTTAATTAACACTTTTTAGCTCCAACTTGGAGAAAACTCTAGTTGTACCCACTTATTTTTATAGATCAAAATCTCAAAAAAAGAAAGGGAGGAAAAAGAGTTTTTATTTCCAAATTAGTCTCAACAGGTTTTATCTACAATGGGAAAAGGACTTGCAACTCTTGAAACACAACATTCTAGGGCCTGTGAGAGGCAAAGGGGAGCAAATTTGTGGGAGTGGGATATGGAGTCCAGCAGCAAAGGAATAGAGTCCATGTACCTCAGGCAGATTCCAACAATAAGGAAAATAGAAAATGCTTTAGTCACCTTAAATTTCCAGGGATTGCATGTTCTTACATGTCCTACGCCATCGAGAAGTACATCCATCCATAATATTAGGCCAACAGTAATAACACAATCCAAACTCGAATTCTTTCAGAAGCACAATGCAACAATTAAAAGTGCATAATTCAAGAAGGTTATCCCAGACAATCCAAGACAATCAGTGAATCCAATGTAGAGAACTCAAAACTCATGCAGCAGGTTGATTGGGCTACAGACTTCAGGTCATATTTCATTATGTATTATATGGTCAGATAATTAAATATCTAGCAGAGTTACCATCTCCCCCCCATCCCGTCCCATACAGTGCTTTTACACATATAGTGTTATGAGTTTGTGGGTGCCAGACTTCTGATCCTTATTATCCCAGCAACTGTTAAAATGTAAATCAAGCTAGCTTCCTCATGAGGTGATCACCTGGGAGATGGGCCATTAAGAGAAATAAAGGACAGGTACTGGGCCATTTGGACAGAGGAAAGAGTTCTCTGTGGCAGATGGCAAATGAGTTGGGCCCTTCCTCCCTCTCTTAGATAGTTAGTAGGACAAAACAGCAGTACTGCTGTGTTTTGCTGTTATGTGAGCTAGAAGCTGGGTGCAAAAAAGAAAAAGGCTGCAGGCTGGAAAGGCAGAGAGAAAGCCATGACTGATTTCTACTTGAATCTGAGGCTGCGGCTATGGGAGAAACACAGCCCTTTGGGGTGTTAATGTTGTGTACCCCTCCATCATAGGCTCAGGTTGTATATACAGGTGTATGTGTAAATAAACCATATAACCTAAAGACACCACAGTCTCCGCTGTGCCTCACTTCCAAAAGGAAACACAAACCCTTGGTAAGCACCTGAAACCTCACACCACTGGGACAACAATGGCCTTATTTATATTTTTAAATCCAACCCTCTCTAGTCTGTGAAACATAAATATTCCACCACTGACAAATCCTTTGGTAATTGCCCAAAGAGAATGAAGTAAACATAGGGATATGTTTGTTAAGCACCCTAATTTGCATGTTTTCAGTGCTCCAGCATCACACTGTTGAGTAATGTTCAGCTTGTTATTCGCTATAAATCCTAACATCCTTTTTTCGAAAATGCCATTACCTAGCCTGTAATCCTCCCTCTTCCCTTTTGCTTTTTAGTTAGTTAGGTTTCCCACCCCCTCCCTTTCTGGTGCATTTCCATTTGTCCTTGTTAAATTTTATTTGATAGCTTATGTAGAACATTTAACATGCCTGCAGTTGGAACACCGTCATAATGGTAAATCTGCATATTTTAAGTTACTCCCCACACATTCATAAAAAGATGGATCAGAACAAAAGTTCAATATTCTTTTCTCATAGCGGTTAACCAGATGTTTAGCAGGACATAAACACAACAGCATTTTCTCTAAAAACTAAAAGCAAAAGCAAAACCCATTTCATTGTTGCAGTTTGATCTCATCCATTACCATTTGTTTACTTTAATAAGCAAAAAGAAAACATATTATAATATCTCTATAATATAATATATATTATTGTAGTTCCTTTTAAAGCTTTATTGGGAGTTAATGGGTTGCTCTTGTTTTTATTTTTTATGTATTTTTATTTTGTGATTTTATGTCATGAACTGCCCTGAAACCTGTGGGTATAGGGCGATTGATTGATTGATTGATTGAATAAGAAAGAAAGAGAAAGAAAAGAAAGAAAGAAAGAATAACGTCATCAATCTTGCCCTATGATCGTTCGGATACTTGGTGGTAGGGGCAAAGTTTTGGAATTTGGGGAGTTCAAAAACCGGATCTCCATGTTCATAAACCTTACCCCAACCTATTCTAAATAACGTCCAAACTACTCTGGTCAATAAGTTGTTTAGCTTGAAATGCTATAAAATAGCCCCCATCACAATCCCTCTCTGATATCTTCTTCTGTTTCCTTATTCAAAATTTAACTGGCAGTGAGAAGGAGAGCCTGTGTTGGGACTTTCATAAGCCCGAGGAGCTGCTGTTCATTGCTTTTGCCAGTCCTGACATTTTGCACTGTCCCTGGCAACTCCTATATAGTTCCTCTGTTAATCTCTCCATCGCATCATAGACCTGAGATTTCATTTACCGTCTTGTACTCCACCACAACCAGTTTCTGTCACCAAGTGTAGGTTGAGGAAAAGAAACGGGCTGGTTGGTACCATAGAGGCTAAAATTAAGGAGCTATCAGGCTTGTTTGTGCTCTTGATGACATAATTAGGACTGCAACAGGTTCCGAACTGAAAGGATAAAAACAGACTTCTTACGAATTTTGCAATTAGTTGTTTCATTACATGGGTTTGTTGTATTTTTCCTGCTTGTAACGTTACACTGAGTATCTTGGAATTTGTAATTCCACCGTTGGTTTTGCATTTCTCCATTAGTAAGTTCCCTCTTATCTACATGCTCCTCTCCTGCAATTACCAAGCTCGTTCTTCCTTGGGTATGGCTTGCAAAGTGCTTTTCTGAATTACTACTTTGAGTAGTTTGCAGACCTCTGCATTTTCACTTTGCGTAACATGTGCACTCCCATAATGCACTCTGAATGTGGCAGCTGAATTTATTTATTTTTGGGGTGGGGGAGGGTGAGTATTATCAACTCTGATCACACATTGAGGTAATGCGGAGAATAACTCTTCCTTTCAGGTGACTTGCTTCCAGACCAGTTGCTTAAAGCTGCTGTCAGCCATCTAGCAACATGTAGGCAGATGGACTGGCACACTGGAAAGAATTGGATGCATATGTTCAGAGGGCAAGCATGAGACTGTGGTCTTACCTATATAACAAAGCCGAGGTGTATTTTGAGCTATTTATGGTGTATTGAAGGACTGTTACATTTATCTACTCCTTTACCCCCCCCAAATCCCATGCATGCTGTCTTAGCTTTTAATCGGTGTAAGCTAGTGCAGAGTGAGTGAATGTGCTTTTTAGCCTTTTATTTAACAACTTGCCTAGTTGCTGCAGAAGACCAGGAATTTCATGCAAAGGAGTAGACTGGTAGAGGAGAGACAGTACTCTCTCTCTCTCTCTCTCTCTCTCTCTCTCTCTCTCTCTCTCTCTCTCCTTTATTCGCCACTTCATTTGTTTCTGTTCTAGCCACAGAGGAAGAAAAATCCCTTCCTCTATGACCAGTATGAAAACCAAGCATGGTGGTGGAAAACAGTCTGATTGCTTCATAGAAGGACTGTTGTTTGATGCTTTCTGGAACCAGCACAGAACTGCAGCCTACTAGCCTCTTAACAGGTTTGTACTGTAGTTTTGTTTCTGGCCGGCTAGTTACCTCTGTGGGCTGGTTTGCAAGATGGTGCTATATAGACACCACACAAGGACAGACCTCCAGCAATGTATAATAGTTTGTTTGTGGCCTCTTGCGTAGTCATCCTTGTCAAGAAAAGATGTGCACACATGCATATGTTATTTCTTTCTGTGGCGAATAGTTTCTGGGAGGGATTTAAATTTGAAATTATGCATGGGGGGCAAAGGGGCAACCTCTCTTCCCTTCCCACTGCTCCAGTACTTAAGAGATAGCTCTACTGCTACTTTCGGAAGAAGAAAACTATGTAGTGTGTCCAAACATGGGAAAGCACAGTTCGCCCTAGGGCACAGGCCTCTCGGATCCCCATAGAGGGCAGGGAAGCTGTGTGGAAAATGGATGTTACTAGGCTCCAGATTCTTTTTATATATACAGTGGTACCTTGGTTCTCGAACTGCTTAGTTGTCGAACAAATCGTCTTCAGAACGCTGAAAACCCAACAGTTTTTCAGAAGCCAAATGTCCAACATGGCTTCTGCTTGAATGCAGGAAGCTCCTGCAGCCAACCGGAAGCCGCAGCTTGGTTTTCGAATGGTTTCGGGAGTCGAAAGGACTTCCGGAATGGATTAAGTTCGAGAACCAAGGTGTCACTGTGTGTGTGTGTGTGTGTGTGTGTATATATATATTATATTAAATTTTTTGTTTTACAATTTAAAGTACTCAAGATATCAGTGACTTCCCTTTTTCTCTTTCCGTGGTTCATTTTACATATCCTAAATCCCTGCATAATTTACAGAAACTATACCATTCAGTATTCCATTATTACATCCATCATAACTTGTTTACACTGTTGAATGTATCTTTATGCTGCCCGCGTTTTCAGCTGTACACAGGGATAAATTGCGAAAGAATTGCCCCTGCCAAGGGGCAAGGATAGTGAGGGAGAACCTGATCACATTTTCAGGTTTTCTGCGCCACTATGATTATTATTTATTGCCAGAGGCAATAAAGTCATGCTTTCACACAGTATATGCACCTCTGTGTCAAAAATACCATACAATATAACTTTTTTAAAAAAGCAGTGAAAAATGCTATAACAGAAAAAAGTGACAAAATATCTGGAAATTGTCTTCACCCTTCCCTTAAACAATTGCATTAAAAGTGTATCAGACTGAACTTTTAAAACAGGCTTAAACTTCAGCACACACATCAGTTGGTCCAATAAGGTTTTCCTCCCTGAGAAGTTTGTATCTGAATGAAAATTCGTATGTGCAGAATCCTCAGAATGAAGATACACGTCTTGGGCCATAATGAAACACAAATGTTCTTTTCTGTTTTCTCCTGTGAGTGAATCACTTTGTTCTAGATGTGCTGATTCATTTAAGCCTCTGAATGACATTGGTAATAACCCGGAAGGTGGCAGACTTCAGATTCAACTGTTGGGTCTTTTGTGTACCCACTAGAATTGATACTCGGTGCCTTGGTTCAGTTGTGCGGAGGGGCGGAGGACGACTCCAATTCTTATTCCGTACAAACTGTAAACTGATAAGCCTTTATTACTTTTAGGCTTGTCTGAATTATCAAGCAGCAGATGCTTCACCTCTCCACAGGAGAATGCAGACATTTGGTTAAATGAATTACTACCACTTCTCACACTTCTCAGATAAAGGATGCCCTTTACTTCTGACAGCCAAATAACAATTGCTGATGCAGAATCTTCTGTGCAGAAGAACTGAAGCTGGCAGAATTTTTCTCTCTTACAACGGTTCAACTGTATTTCTGCGTCAATGAATTATTTTTACTCCATTAAGGATTATATGAAATGTGCTTGACCCACTCAGTCCTCCAAACGGGAAAGGTTGGATTTACAATGGAGTTAGAATACAAGGTTTGTCTGTGAAACATAGGTGCTCTGAAATAGCTTTCGTTATTTTAAGGCATTGTTAGAAACTCAGGTATATAAGCTAAGTGCCAAATGGGCTTCTTAAACCAGCATTACAGTCACCAAAACAGAATGCCCAGTTGCCATTTTGGGGCCAGAAGAACTCCAAAGTTGTATTGTTCAATACAACTTTTTGGTTCCCAAGATTCATTCTGATAGTGCAGATGCAATATCATGGATAGAATTCTACAGGATGTGTTACTAATGCGTGAAAACAGTGCAGATCAAATGATCCCCAGGCAGGCACCTCCAGATGGTGGAGATGTTAGGTAAGGTCAGGTAAAGGTAAAGGACCCCTGGACGGTTCAGTCCAGTCAAAGGCGACTATGGGATTCCGGCCCTCATCTTTCAGGCCGAGGGGGCTGGCGTTTGTCCACAGCATCTTTCTGGGTCACGTGGCCAGCATGACTAAACCACTTCTGGTGCAACGTAACACTGTGCGGGAAAACAGAGCACATGGAAATGCCGTTTACCTTCCCGCCACAGTGGTATCTATTTATCTACTTGCACTGGCATGCTTTCGAACTGCTAGGTTGGCAGGTGCTGGGATAGAGCAATGGGAGCTCACTCTGTTGTGGTGATTCAAACCGCTGACCTTCTGATTGGCAAGCCCAAGAGGTTTAGTGGTTTAGA
This sequence comes from Lacerta agilis, assembly GCF_009819535.1. Classification (NCBI taxonomy): domain Eukaryota; kingdom Metazoa; phylum Chordata; class Lepidosauria; order Squamata; family Lacertidae; genus Lacerta; species Lacerta agilis. Next base: position 16,981,719 of record NC_046323.1, read on the forward strand.
CCACAGCGCTTTTTTTTGTCAGGTGCCATCTTGGCGCCCAGGCGTCTTCACTTGATCGCAAATAGCCAATAGCCAAGTGCAAAATGTGCCTGGTGAATTTTGCATTCTGTTTTAAGGGTGGGGGGGTATGTGTGTGTGATGGATAGAGGTCTCGGCTTTATATGCGTTGTTTATGCATTCTAATGCTATGGCACCAGATGGCGCTGTGGAGTTCTGTTTTTGCCAACCCAATTTCTCATATGAAGTTTGCAACGCGTTTAACCGAAACGCTTCTTTGATGTGTATAGATCCAGCCAGAGAGAGAAATAGGTGTAAGCAGAAGGGCAGTTGCAAATAGACTTCATTTGGGGAACACCCTTATGGCAGCAATAACATAAGAGCCTGCTGGATCGAGCCGGTGGCCCATCTGGTCAAGCATCTTTTTCTCATTGTGGCGAACCCAGACCTCCATTGGAAACCCACAAGCAGCACCCGAGCACAATAGCATTCTCCCCTTCTGTGGTTTTCAGCAACTGGTATTCAGAAGTACCACTGTTTCTAATGGCGAATAGTCGAGTTTTCTGATTTACCTCGTCTACGGTAAGAGGGAAACACCACAGGCTTGGTATGGTCTCCTTTCTTCTCCAGTCGTCTATATGTGATGTGAAGAAAGAAAGAAGATAGGCCTAGTAAAAAAGAAGTGTCCCCCAGAAAGGCCTTCATCTTCAGAGATCTTTCTCTGTGTCCTTCCACCAGGATGCCGGATGGAACCTTCTTGATTAAAGTTCTACATTTGTAGAATTCCCTTCCAGTTTGCCTCTGGATGATTATTTTGGGGCAGGTGCTTAAGACTTTTTTTTATTGCTGTGGATTTATTTTGGTGGCTTACTTTAAGTGCTTCTAGTTTGCTTTTCTTGTCATTTTAATGATTGTGCAAACCTTAGAATGCTTTTAAGGGTTTTATCTGTTGTTTTGTTACTGTTGTTCAGCCGTACTATGCTATTCTTACAATGTCCACTGTCCTGATATCCAAATTGGCGTTGAAATATTTTATGCTAATTAAATTTTTAAAAAAATTATTATAAACCACCATGGGACCTTTTTAAACGTCAAGAGGCAGTATATAAATAACTGGCTATTTTCTTCAGTACGAGGCCAGAATTCTGTGTGTCAGGAATGCCAGTGTTCACAGCTCCCTCCAACCTATTTGTGTTTGAGGGATATATACATATATATGTAATGTAATTGAGTTTATACATTATTTATTCAAATGACAGTCCACCTGAATGGCTTTCCCTGTTGTTGGCCCTGCTTGCCCTTGTCCCAGATGGCTACCTCCATTGCTGTCATGATAGCTCTAGCAAATGGATGTTGTGTTGCCCTAGAGTGTGATAGATCTGTTATTTAAACTGATATATCCTTACTATACCTGCCCTGGTACCTTCAACTGCAGTTATATTTGAATGATCTAGGAGATTTTTGAGTCAGGAGCAGCACAGTTTGATTGTTCATTGCCACTGTGGGCAATATCATACCCTCCAACCATTCTCTGGTGAAAATAGGGACGTTCTATTCAATCATCATCAGCATCACCATGTTGTTGTTGTTGTTGCTGCTGCTGCTATTGTTACTACCCCACCCATCTGACTGTGTTGCCTCAACTACTCTGGACGGCTTCCTTCATATATAAAAACATAATAGAACATCAAACATTAAAAGACTTCCCTATACATTCATTCAGATATACATACATTCATTCAGATGTCTTCTAAAGGTTGTGTAGTTACTTATGTCCTTAGCTCAGGAATCGGATAACTCCAAACCGTCCATCATTTCTCTGATGAAGATAGGGACGTCCTAAGGAAAAGTGGAGCATTCTGGGATCAAAGCAGAAACCAGGACACCTTCTGTAAATTTGGGACGGTCCCTGGAAAATATTGGAGTATCTGCAATATTCCAGAGGTTTCATACTCTTACCTATGTACAGTTGGCTACAAGTTCCACCATGCAAAAGTCAGAGGTTTCTATGTAAGCATCTCTCTCCATCCAGGAAAGACAGAGGCACTCTGGCCGTTCAAGGACAGCCAGGCCAAAGGGGGGGGGGAATCCCAATGAGAGATGCGAACTGTGAGCTTGACAAAGAGGCCTGGACGGCTGCATTTTCTCCTTAGGCCCAAGGTTTCCAACCCCTCCCCTAGATAGTCTGCCCACATCTTTATGGCCACTGCTTTCTTTGCATGCTAGAAAACCTATTTCTCTTGACACATTTAATATGATGTCCTGCCTAGTTTCACTAACCTATGGCCTGAAACCTGTGGCGTCCTGCTACTTAGCACAGTTTATGTGAGAAAATAGCTGCGTTGTTTCTCGTGCTGCGAAAACAGAAATAAAAACATCCTTTCTTCATCCACAACTGTAATGCAGTTAGACTTAAAACCTATCGAGAGAAGAGTCTGCATTGACATTGCCAAACCATTGCATTTCTGTGTAGCGGTCGGAATCTTTCACACCAGATTTGTTTTTGTTTCTGAATTGGTCGATGTCAACTCTGAGTCTCATGACTGAATTCTTGGCTTGGGCACCCTGATGAATAACAAATGCATTATTGTGGCATGTGTGTATATGTGTGTGACTACAACACCCCTCATTTTTGACCATTTGCCATCCTTCCTGAGGGTGTTGGGAGTTGCAGTCCAACACAGCCGTAGGGCAATAAGATGAGGAAAGCTGAACCGCTGTAACTGAATATGCTTTTCCAGTGAGGGCTTAATGTTGTAAATGGTTACAGGTAGTTAGCCGTGTCGGTCTGCCGTAGTTGAAACAAACAAACAAACAAAAATTCCTTCCAGTAGCACCTTAGAGACCAACTAAGTTTGTTCTTGGTATGAGCTTTCGTGTATCTGAAGAAGTGTGCATGCACACGAAAGCTCATACCAAGAACAAACTTAGTTGGTCTCTAAGGTGCTACTGGAAGGATTATTTTAATTTTGTTTGGACTATTGTAAATGGGTCATTCTGATATCAAGGACAGTCCGTTGGCAACAGTTCTTCCTTCTAACACCACCCCCATAATAGATTTTCTATGGAAAAGTAAAAAGTAAAAGTAAATGCTGACTAAAGGGAGTGGGAGTGGGATTAGAATTAGTTCCAATGATATATAATGAAATGAAAAGGATGTTTAAAATAACCTTTGTAAAAAAAACAAAAAACCCAAAACCCAGAAGCTTTTTTTTTTTTTTAATTATAGGGACAGAACTACCTAAACTGCATAGAAACTTATTCATGTATGCTACTACAGCGGCAAGGATGTTACTTGCTTCAAAATGGAAAGTAGCAGAAGTCCCAGCAAAGGAAGAATGGATACAGAAATTTACAGAATATGCAGAAATGACAAAAGTTACCAGAAGAATAAGAAATCAAGATAACATTTTTTAAAAAAATAGAAGAATGGAAATGGCTTATTGAATATTTACAGATAAATTATAAACAGATAAAAACATTGGCAGGATTATTGTAATAACCTGCAGTTTTATAAGAGTATATATTTAAAGAAGAAGTTAATTTGGATATGCAGAAGATACTAAAAACAAATTTAAGGAACTGCAGAAAGAGGGGGAAGGAAGTCAAGTTTTGAAATGCCAAAATGATTGTAAAATTAGTGAAATGTATAAAATTAGTGAAAAGTATAAATAAATAAATACATAAATAAAAAGAATTAGTATATGTTCCATAGGATTGCGATGTGATTAAAAAAACAAACCCAATTTGTTAGTTTTTAAGCACAGAGAAAACTGTCCCTTTGGAATTTAGTTTTTAAAAGTTACTTTTGAAAGTTAAGTATAAAAGTGCTCAAGTATACAGAATTTCATTACTTTATTTTATTTTTTTATTAATGTGTATACTTCCACTTCGGTTCTTATACTATACTGCTACAACGATGATAAATTGGGGTGATGTCAAGTACAATACAGTTCAGACTTGGCAGATTAGATCTTCGTTCTGATCAGTAAAACTTTCCTGTGAGCAACTGGTACAGTCATGTCTTCTGAGTTCATACTTCAGTATGTCTGATCACAGTTTCTAGGCGCATAGTGTCTGTGAGATAAGCATTTGCTGATTCATGCTATTTTCATTTTATTTTTTATCCTCAGATGCTAAGAACAGAAGACCTGTGATCCCTGTATCTGCGCATATATTTCAAAACAGATATGGTTTCTGTCATCCTCCTGCTCAATCTCGTCTCTCATTTATGGGCTCGTTCTAAGGTCAGTTTTTACAGTGTTTAAATTCTGTTAAATGTTTTGGAAGAAAGGCAAGGCAGACTCACGAATGCAAGGTAATGTTTTCCTCCAGAGAAAACAGATGCCCTCTTCTGAAATAAACTTTTCAAAATGTTGTGAAAAACGACAGAAGGCAGCAGTGTTAATTTTTTTTTTTAAAGGATCGTATAAATGAAGGAGTTTGCAAGACCTTGACTTAGAGTTGCACGCATAGCAGAGAGACCCTACTTTATTTGGTGCAGGGAGATTCCAGAGTCCTTGCCCTATTGTTTCAGTGCTGCTGGAGCCAGGAGAAAAGAGGCAAATAAGCAGGGTGTTGGGTGTTAAATCAATGATTTAAATAAATAAAAATCAGATTTTTTTAATTTAAATCGGATTTTTAAAATGTACTGGGAAACAAAACAAAACAAAAAGACTGTGACTTGCTTTATTGCTGAGTGGATAAAAATCAATGATTTTTTAAATTTTAAAATAAAATGCTTTTGGAGGAAAAATCTTTCCAAAGATAGTTTTCTATTTAAGTTACATTATAGTCCAATGGCTATTCATCAGGAAATAAGGATTTGTTTAAAGTTTTTCATGAAATTGTTTCACCACATCAGTTAACAAACATGGATACGTATGCTATAATGTTACTGTTTTAGTTAAATAAATTGTTTAAATTGCTATTAAGGAAATGATTATTTTTCTCCTTCCAATAAAGTACAGCAGAAACGTCGTCCAAATATAAAGTTAACTTATTAAACCTCACAATAATTTCATAATTGTCTGTCTGTGTATTTCTAATGGTATAACCAAAGCAGAAGTTTTTGATATAACTGTAAAAACTCCTCTGAAAATTTATTATTCCAAAAATGAAACCTTCATCTGGTTGTAAATATTAAGATGATACCAGCAAGAATGAGTCTTTCTGTAAATTTTTTTGATTTAAATCAAGTCTTACTGACTGGTGATTTACTGTATTTTTCCGTGTATAAGACTAGGGGTTTTTTTTTAACCAAAAAATTAGGTTTGAAATTGGGGCTCGTCTTATACACGGTTAGTGCTGAGGGGTATTTTCTTAATTTTGAGTCCCCAAAAATAGGAGGCGTCTTATATATGGGGACGTCTTATACATGGAAAAATATGGCAAATTGTTATTTAAATCAAATCCACCCTGTATACAGGTGTATAAAATTGTGCATGATGCAAAGTAGATGGAGATAATTTTGTTCTCCCTACTAGAATAGAACCCGGGCTCTGCATATTCCTCCTTTTCCTCAAACTTTCCCTACCAAGTTAGTTTTTTTAAAATGTAGTCAAGGTGTCCTTCCCATCAACATTTTACTTTCCTATAACAGACGTGATAACAATGTCCATATTCTTATGGACTTTCTCTGAGCAATTGGAAGAGCAGAGTTACCAAAAAAAAACCCCTAAGGGTTGTGTCCCGTGTCAGTGGAAAGATTTTGTGAATCATTTATATAGCCACACACACAACTTAACATCTAAACACTTTCACAAAAGGCTTAGGTAGAGAATCTGATAAAAGCTGCTCTTTTCTTAAAAATAAAGTGTGTGTATCTTTCTGTAACAAATATTTAAGACATGGGCTTGCCACTGTAGAATGTAACTTCAGATCTATTATTGTTTATCAGATTTATTGCACTTTGCTCATTGTTTTATTGCTGTCATTTATTATTCTATCTTTCATTCGGGGAGCTTTTAAGATAGGTTGGCCTGAGAGAGAGGAAAAAAACCTAAAGTGAGTTTTGTAGCCAAGTGGGGATTTGAACCTGAGTGACTCCGGTCCTAACCTGATATGCTAAAACACTGGTTTTTCTAAGCCTTTCTCCTGTCATTTGACATGAGATCTGGAAGACACTCAGAGCTGGTCTTGCTGTTAGGTAGAGCGATGTGCAATGAGAAGACTAACAAATTGTTATTTAATGTATTTTTAGTCTGAGCGGTGAGACGCTTATGGGATTTTCTGCTTTAAGTGCCAAAATAATTTGGCCAGCCTTTGGTGTTGTGTCTTCGGCGTGTGTCTGGCGTTTGTTGGTGAAGGCACACGTGAGTGAAAAACTTACAATTGAAGAGAAAATAGATGCCAAATGTCTACCATACTGAATACAACAGCCTCAATGTCAGTCTGATGGCCTCAAGGTCGTTTGCCTAAGCAGGTGGTTGATAAACTGCTGAATAACACCTGTCTGGGTTCCCATAAAAAAACTTAATTAAGAAGATATTTTGTGCTATTTTAAAAAGTATTTAGTCACCCATCTCTCTCGTCGGTATAGCAAGCGACACAGAATGCTGTTGTGAGGTAAGGAGCAGTTAGAATTTGGGTCAGTTTTAATGTGAAAAAATGTAAATCTATGCTGACACCGAGTTAAGCCCAACACTTACCCAAATTGCTAGTTCCTATGCACAGAGACGTACATAATTTTCTGGATGAGATTTTTTTGAATTTATTAAGTAAGGGTGAGCTCACATGGACATGTTCATCACAAGATGACTGTAAGATCAAGCAATGACTTTAGGCTGGTTGACACAATTTTACATTTCATGAATGCATAGATGAGGAAGCAGGATCCTGCGTGTGTCTGTCTGTCTGTCTGTCTGTCTATCTATATCTATCTATCTATCTATCTATCTATCTATCTATCTATCATCTATCTATCTATCTCTGAACTGGCATGGGGAAAAGCTGGATCTTTCCATCACACGGAAAGAGCCTTAGGTGCATAGAAGTCTTATGCATAAGGTTCTTTTAGCAGTCCTACTGAACATGCAGAGGTTGGGGCTCCTTGTGTGAATGGAATGTTTGTAGCCGTGAAAGGATTGTTATAGAACAAAGATGGCGGACAGCGTTTGTCTCTCCCTTGAGGTCTCGTCGAGCACATTGACCACATTTGGACAACCCTAATGTTGCTTAATTGTTGTTGTTGGCATCGGTCTCGAGAGACAGTGGAGTGTGCTTCTGGGGTGAAGTCAGATTGCTGTGTTTGCTGCACCAAAGCGGCCTCCCTTGGATGCATGCCTGGGCAGTCTGTATGGAAGTCTGGGGGGTGGGTGGGTGTATGGAGGCAGTGTGTATGGGGTGCCCAGATGACAAGACCCACCCACCCCCTGGCTCGGTGTTGCTGATATGGTCCAAAGGAAAGCAGAGCAATACTGCTGGAGTTGCCAGAAGGAGGCATAAGGCTAAACCAAGTGAGGGTAGCTGATGGGTCTCAAACCCTTGGTGAGTTATGGATGATTGGAGTTGTAGTCCAAAAACAGCTAGAGACCCAATCTAGTCCAACCCCCTGCAATGCAGGAATATGGAGCTGTCCCATATAGGAATCGAACCTGCAGCCTTGGCATTATCAGCACCACACTCTAAGCAATAAATCTAAAAGAGCTTCCCGTACTGAGTAGAAAATATTGAAACAGAGAACAGAGAAAGAGAATATAGAGTGAAGGAGAAATGTATCAGATCCCAGTAACTGTATTCTTAGAGTCTGACTCAGCTTCCCTCTCCTCCATCCTACTCTAGAGAAAGTTGGCTTTTTTGTATAATTGCTTCTGTATCTGTCAGTGCTGTTAAAGACAGCAGAATGTATGCCATGTGCTGGCAGATAGGTCTGAGCACATGTTTCTGTGGGTGGAATTGCCATATCAGGCTTTCTGGCAATCGTGGTTAATTTTTAATCCATACTTATGTCCTTTTTATGGTCTCCCTTTTGGAAGTTGTTAATACATAGCAGCTGACTGAATTTCCCTGCTTTTGATTAACCAAGAGCTTAATTATCCGATAGGTTTTGCCGTTCCTCAGACTTGGTGGGTGAGTGTGGCACAGTGTGTTTGGCCTGCTAGAGAAATCATCCTCTCTTCCAGATCAATTCTTGGTCAGTTTGTTCAAGAGAATGAAGGCCATGTTAGATGCTTGTTTCCCCCCTGCATAACTTTATCAACATTTTGTGTGTTTGTGTCTGAGAAGGGTGGACAGGAATTGGCTCACTTAAAACAAAAACAAAAACTATGACATAATCCCATTGACTGTAACGTCAGTGTGGCTCTCTCTTGCATTCAGTATAATATTTGCAAAGTTCTTACGTTGTCTAAAGGTCATACTGCAATTGTGAATCAGTTTAATTTATCTGTTACCTGTATGAGTATCTCATCGGATTTTTAAGACTCATTTCACAAGTTATACTCCCAGGTTTATTTCAGATATTATACTTCAGTCATAATTTTTGGTATATAGGAGTGTTACCTTGCTAATTAAAAATCACAAATGAACATTTACAGCACAGTCCTATACGTTTTAGCCAGGAATAAGTCCCACTGAATTTACTAAGCAATGGGGCTTACTCCCAGATAAATGTTCATAGGGTTGCAGCCTTAAGAAAACACCCCTCCCTCCCTTTAAATATTTTGTTAAGTATTCTTGAACTGGTATGATGAACATTCAAGAGCAAGTTTACTTAGAACACAAGGAGCAAAGCAAAAATTGTCCTCTTTAAACTAAGGGGAAATCCAGTATTAATATCTTCAGATCTGTACTAAAAAGTATTATTTGATATGCTCTTATTTAGCATCCTTTGGGAAACAAATGGTACCAAGTATCACTCTGGTCAATTATACATTAGTTTTTGTCAGGCATCCCCAAACTGCGGCCCTCCAGATGTTTTGTCCTACAACTCCCATGATCCCTAGCTAACAGGACCAGTGGTCAGGAATGATGGGAATTGTAGTCCAAAACATCTGGAGGGCCAAAGGTTGGGGATGCCTGGTTTATGTTGTCCTTTGACAGAGTCCCAATTCTGTCCTTTTGTGAACATGTTGGTTGGTATAAGACTATGAAATAACTATGAGGGAGAGGGAGAAGGAGAGGGGGGGGAGTCATGCCATTTAAATGTATATGGTGGCAAACAATTGCTCTTCAGGAAGTCCTGTTTTTGGAGTACTGCTGGCATGGACACGATTGTATCTAGAGTCCCAGTTCTCCACTTTATGCTGTCAATGCTTCAAACACATCTTTCACTTGAGTTGCTACATCTGCAACTTGAAATGGTGTGGGAGGGAATCCAGGAAAAAATTAATAGGCTTACCCAATTATATCATCGCCTGAATGGGTCTTTGGGCAGAATGGTGGCAGGTCAGATGGGAATTGTTCTAAAGGAGTTCATGTTTTGACCTCTCCTTAAATGCATAACTTTCTGCAATTTTTACCCACAATGCTATTCTGGCTTGAACTAGTTACTTGTTTGAACAAAATACCTGCAATCTTAAGCTGTGGGCCTATGCCATGGGTAGGCAAACTAAAGCCCGGGGGCCGGATCCGTCCCAATCGCCTTCTAAATCTGGCCCACGGATGGTCCGGGAATCTGTGTTTTTACATGAGTAGAATGTGTGCTTTTATTTAAAATGCATCTCTGGGTTATCTGTGGAGCTTAGGAATTCGTTCATTTTTATTTTATTTTTTCAAAATATAGTCCGGCCCCCCACAAGGTCAGAAGGACAGTGGACCATCCCACGCTGAAAATGTTTGCTGACCCCTGGCCTATGCTTTCAAAGAGCACTTTGGCCAATGGATGAAAACGGCCTCCCTTCTCTTCTGCCTTTTCATTTCCAAATGAAATTATAATGAAAGTGATTGATAGTTAATGTCAGGCTTAGAGTGCTAGAGGCTGAGATGGTTTTCCTCACGACTCATAGCCATTTCTATCCTGCTTTTATTTCCTCTCGCCAGATGCTGGCAATTTCTGCCAAATGTTATCTGATCTGGCTTTTCTTACATTTCTGTTTTGAAATGTATATTATGATAATGTAGCAAATGAGCACAGATAAGAACTTCTGCTCCTTTCATCACATGTTAGCAAGAGCGTTCATTTCCCCTCAGCGAGCTTAAGAGTGTGGATCTGAATTAATCTCAGTGATATCTTTGTGCATGTCTCGGCTCAGGTTTTCTTGAGTCAACAACAAATTGAGCTAGCCAGAGTTCACAGAAAATGGAAAGGTCAGTCGATTAGTGTGGTGTTTTAAGTCTGTGAGTGTGGATGGTGACTCATTCTGATTCATTCTGACTTTTTCCAGCACAGGCTAAATTTATTTATTTATTTATTTATTGGGGGGGGTTCTTCTTGGGATAATTGGTGTACAATAACTAAGTATTAAGGGATATTTGCCTTTTCTGTTTCACGTGGCAATGGTGCTGAGAGCTGTTTCTCTTCACTCTACTTAGGGAAATGTTGGTGCTACCTGTTCAATTCTGGCACATTTTCATGCTCAATTCTGTCCAAAAGGGTAAGGTAGATTTGGATAAATAACTAGGAATTCATTCATTAGGGCCATGTGTCTGGTGGTAGTTTTTAATATAAATGGATGACTTCACCACTGCTGTGATATGCAGATATTTCCTGTACTGTTTGTAGGTTGCTACTGAATCTAGAGTCAAAGGAACATAATGCCCATGTTCAAACATCATGCTAAACCCTAATTTAGTGTGATGTGAATGAGTCGTAGTTTGCTTTGATTTCGAGCACTCCCCTCTCTAGTGCAGGTATGATGAGCAAAATAGAAGCTTTCACCTGTGAGTTCAGTTTACCAGAAATCACTGTCTTGTCTGAACCCTTAACTGGTTAATGTTAACTGTTGTTAACTATGGTTTGTTTAAACAAGTCAGCTTCATAGCCTATAATTGGGACATGGGTGGCGCTGTGGTCTAAACCACTGAGCCTCTTGGGCTTGCTGATCAGAAGTTTCTGCAGTTCGAATCCCTGTGACGGGGTGAGCTCCTGTTGCTCTGTCCAAGCTCCTGCTAACCTAGCAGTTCAAAAGCATGCCAGTGCAAGTAGATAAATAGGTACCGCCGCAGCGGAAAGGTGAATAGTGTTTCCATGTGCTCTGCTTTCTGTCACGGTGTCCCGTTGCACCAGAAGCGGTTTAGTCATGCTAACCACATGACTCGGAAAGCTTCTGTGGACAAACGTCGACTCCCTCGGCCTGAAAGCGGGATGAGGGCCACAACCCCACAGCCGCCTTTGACTGGACTTAACCATCCAGGGGTCCTTTACTTTTTTCCTTTTACCATAGCCTATAGTATGAAGTTGGCTGGTTTCAAACAAGCCATAGTTTACATCGACCATGCTATGTCAGGTTCTGTAACACAACAAGCGGTTAAGCATAGTGGAAGCAAAACACTTCCAAAATGCTCATGGCGGTGCCAGAGGAGGAGAGATGGAGTGGGGGGGGGGAGTGTGTGAACCTAAGGTTTCCTATGGCTTGTTCTTGTGACACTAAACTCTGGTTTTGTGTGATGTCCAAACCAGGCTAATATAAAAACAGACCTCATAGCAAATTCTCAAGGTGTGGTATGAACCTTCTGTACCTTTCAAATGAAGCTACAGATGTGAACCAAATGCAAGCTTAACTGTTAACCCCTATGCTTTCCTCTTTTTAAAAAACAAACAGCAGAAATATTTCTGTTGTTATCAATGCGGTCATTGTTTTGATAATTAAACAATTATTTTGAATTTTTTAAATAATAAAAAACCCTACACTTTTCCAGGGTCAAATCATACAGACTAAGCAGTTAACATTATGCGTAACCAGCATTGGCTTGAAACGTATGCAACTGTTGTTTTTTTTTATTCCTTGAATAAAATAAAATTTAAGGGAAGATTTAAAAACAACAACAACAACATGGGCATTCTATCATTCTTCTTGTTTGGTTCCATTTTGTTATGGCTGGCAAGATGTAGACTGTTAAATTCTCTGAAGCTGAGATTTGGAAACTATAGCCGATTTCAAGCCGTCTTACCAGGTTTATTCCCCCCCCCCCCGCCCCCCGGTTTGGTGCAGTTTTGACACTTTGCTTGTTTCTCTGAAAGAAGAGCTTTGGGGTGTTCAAAAAGGAAGTACCAGTCGTTTTTTGTTTTTGTTTTGCCAAAAGAAAAAAACTTAGGAAAGTCTTTTGTCCTTCGGGATGTTTGTGTGTCCTTTCCTTGTTGCGTAGATACAAGAGCGCGTGTGTAACACCCTTCAATGCTAATGAAATCAACATGGATAAATAATGACTATACTTTCTTTAAGGGAGAGAACACTGCTTTAAAACACATGTCTGCGCACGTTATCCGCATCAGTTATGTATGTCTGGTTATATACCGAAAATTGCCCCCCCAAAAGAGAGGCATTAATTAGCCCACACAGAAAGCATATGAGGCAAGGCTACCCCCCCCCCTTTATTAAATATCTTTGTGGTGGATCCAGAGAGACCTTTCTTGGCTGTGAGCTTGCTTATGTGAAATTGAAGTTCTTTAATTGGCTGCAGCAAATGAAGGGCTTTTAGAATAACAACAAACAAAAACCCACCCCCCACTCCCCGGTAAAAGATGCTTTGGATTCTCGCAAGAACGTGGCGTTCTGGACAACTTACCAAAATTGTTTAAGCTAGGAAATCCTTCAAGCCTGCACTTACTGCATTTAGGATTGCCAATAGACCATTTAACAAACAAACAAAAAGTGCCCCGTGCCCTTTTATTTACTTTTTTCCTGGCTTGTTTCTTTGTAAAGTGAGGGAGTCGAGCTACGTTTCCCCCCTTCCACTTTAAATATAAATTTCTTGTGTTTTGCCGTGCACAGTAACTCTCTTGCAACAAGAGGCTGTTTTGGGACAGGCTGTGTGGCAGCGCACAGAGTGGATCAGTTAAGATGCAGTGCTAAAACCATGGTTTGTTTGTAATAAGGACAGGCAGGTGAGAGCCTGGAGTTTGTATGCTTCTTCTTTGGCAATCACTCGTAGCTGAGTAAGATTGTCTTCCATAAACACGGTTTTAACAATGAGTCTGTAAGTGACTGTGGAGGCCAATTCTGGATCCACACATCCTTCCACAGTGGGGGCATTGGTTTCCGGGTGGGAGTTGATCACAGTATAGATTTGCCAAGCGTGCCTTGCTCTTAGCGCGTTTCTCCCTTGCGTCCTGAGTTCAAGTGTCTTCAAAGCCCATGACACCTTTGGTAAAGGCTGTTCTCCAACTGGAGCGCTCGCTGCCCAGTGTTTCCCAGTTTGTCAGTGTTTATACTACATTTTTTTAGTTTTGCCTTTAGACAGTCTTTAAACCTCTTTTGTTGACCACCAGCATTACGCTTTCCATTTTTAAGTTCGGAATAGAGTAGTTTTTGTATGCTCACCCCCATCCCTGGTATGTGGGGAAGGAGTTTAAGGTTTCCTTTCGCAATTTTGACCAAACCTCCTTAGATCCAAATATGAGAAACCGTAGTTTCTTCCAATTATAGGTAGTTTGTTCAAAGTAGGATTAAGCTGAGGTTTATTATTATCTTGGTGTGCAAATGACCTGCGCTTTCGACATCAAGAGAAGTAAAGTGTCCCGATAGAGGGAAGTAAGGGTCCCAATCTAATCTGCCTTAGTCAGACCACACCTGGAATACTATGTCCAGATCCAGGCACCAAAATCTATTGACAAGCTGGAACATATGCAGAGGATGGCAACCAAGATGATCAACCAAGCCTGGAAACCAAGCCTTATGAGGAATGGTTGAGGGAGTTGGGTATATTTAGCCTGGAGAAGAGGAGACTGAGAGGAGATATGATAGTCACATTCAGATATGTAAAGGACTGTCACATGGAAGAGGGAGCAGTCTTGTTTTCTTCTGCTCCGAACCAGTGGCTTCAGTCCAACAGTAAGAGCTGTTGGAAAGTGGAACAGATTTCCAGGAGAGATGGTCCTTGGAGGTTTTTAAGCAGAAGTTGTATGGCTGCCTGTCATGTTGAAATTCCTGCATTGCAGAGGATGACTTGGGATCCCTTCAACTCTTCAATTCTGTGATTTGTTCACAAGGATGAAGTCTCCTTTGTTTAAGCCATCTTCACCTCATAAGTGGGGGAGCCCATGAACCCATGTTTTTGCTTGAAGGATTCTCATTACATCTGAACTAGAGATTAGCGTGGTGCTAACTCTTTGACATAGCTTTCACACTTGTTCCCCGCTTACACTCAAGGGAGGAGAAAGTGACAGTCCCATCTGTGCTGTGTAAGAAGTGACTGAAGATGGCGAGTGGTGAGGGCAGGGATATTTTTGTTGATTGTTTAACTCTGCAAAGGGACATCTCTAAGTATAATATAGTCAAATGCACCTGTAGACAGGGTAAAGGGAATCTTCCTTTAATTTAGATATCCATGTGTGTGTGTGTTCTACTGTTCATTAACACCCACAGCCAGTTCAGATTACATTAAAATTCAGCATGCATCACAAAGAAGTTTTTTTTTTGGGGGGGGGGAATCCTTAGCAAACTACAGTTCCCAGGATGAGTTTTAAAGAGGATGGATTTGATTTAAATCACAATTTAAATCACTAGACAGTAAGACTTGATTTAAATCATTCTTCCTTTTTTACAGAAAGACATTCCTGCTGGTATAATCTTAATATTTACAACCAGATGAAGGTTTGATTTTTGGAATTATAAATTTTCAGAGTAGTTTTTACAGTTATATCAAAAATTGCTGATTTGGTTATACTATTAGAAATACATAGACAGATAATTATGAAATTATTGTGAGGTTTAATATTTGGACAATGTTTCTGCTGTACTTTATTGGAAGATGAAAAATAATAATTTCCTTAATAACAATTAAAACAATTTATTTAAGTAAAACAATAACATTATAGCATACGTGTCCATGTTTGTTAACTGATGTGGTTAAACTTTAAACAAAAAGAAAAACCTTAGACTGAGTATTAGCTCACATGAAAAACTTAAAACAAATCCTTATTTCCTGATGAATAGCCTTTGGACTATAATCTAACTTAAATAGAAAACTATCTTTAGAAATATTTTTTTCTTCCAAAAGCATTTTATTTTTTTAAAAAAATCCAATTTAAATTAAAAAAAAATGTTTTAAATAAAAAAATCGGATTTTTTTTTAAAAAAAACCCAACATGATTTAAATTTTAAAAAAATAATCTATTTTTTATTTTAAAAAATCATTGATTTTTGTCTATCCTGGTCTTAAATTGGAATAAAAGTGCTGTAAATGTGGATGTGGCTTTTGATTCTAGCGCGCTTTTACATGTGGTGGATTTTTTAATTTTTTTTTTAAAAAAAACAACAACCCTGAGCTTCCCTTGCATTTTGTTTTCAGGAATAGTTAATATCCTGTTGGGAACTGTGACGAGAGTCTCTTTGTCAGGTGCTCTTCTGTTCCTTAACACTCGCTGTTCAGAAGCATGAGAAAGCCCGTGAACATAATGGGATGAGCTTGGAAACCTTTGGGTTACCATTTGAAGCCTTTCATAATGCTTTCAAGTGCTCTTTTGGTTGCGCCTCATTATCTAGATTTGTATCAAGACTAGAGCCAAAACACCTATCAAACGTGGCTTCCATGTGGACAAGTAAGCGGGGTGCCCCTCGTTCTTTAGCTTTTTAATGAGATCCATTCATGAGTACCCAAGGCAGAAATCAGAAACTGAATAATCTGACTGTGCTGAATGAAGTAGATTGTGTTGACTGATCTTTTGTCAAAATTTAGGTTTGACCTTCTTTATTAAAAAAAATATATATTCAGAGTCCTGCAGTGTTTTCATGCTCTTTATTGCAGCTTGTAAAATAGTGATTTAATTTTCCCCAAAACCTCAGGCTTTTATATACATTATTTACACAATGAGTCCTGTCTGATTGGCTGATTCTGCTTCCCTCCTGGAGCCTGATTGGTCTTCTCCTGCAAGCCAATCAGTTGTTGCATTCTAGGATCCTACCTGCCTATTGTTCTAGGATCCCAGCTTAGTACATAATACTGACGTTTCTGAATATTCACAGCAAAAGCATGCCTGCGTTTCTTAAACTTGGTGAATTAAAAACTCGTTCCGTGCTGAAAGCCTGCAAGCACATTTAAATATATCATCATTACTAACTTTTCCCCCTGTTCTCTCCACAGCATGCAAGAGATCCCGGTACTTCAGCTTTCTGCTCAAAGTAAGTGACGATGAACAAAAGCCTGAAGTGGGAGGAAATGTGCTTTCTGAAATACACTCCGATTGGGAGGGCAGGAGATGCAAGAAGCAAATGAAAATAATTGTCTCTGTATCTTCTTAGTATAGACCTTCTAAAGAAGAAGAACTCTCTGGGAGGTGGCGGAACTAGACTAAGACGCAAAAGGGCCACCTGCCCCAGAGCCAGCCCTGCCATTAGGCAGGGTGAAGTGGCTGCCACAGGCAGCGTGGAGCACTGGGAAAGTACTGTAGAACAGATATGTGTACACAATGCATCCTTAAAGTAGCCTGCTGGTCTTTGATGTAGTGGAGGATGCTGCCAATTAGACTTAATTGACAGTCTGGTTGACTTTTATGTTCATGAAATGAGATGGGGGGGGACACCGCCGCCATCTTGTCCTTTGTTTGTTTATTTATTTACTATTCACACCCTGCCCTTCCTACCGAATGGGGAAGCCAGACCAGCTCACAACGTGCAACATTGCCAAAACGGTCTCTGGAACATTTGATACATATAAAATCCACAGTTCCAAATGCAGTGGTACCTTGGTTCTTGAACATAATCCGTTCCAGGAGTACGTTCGACTCTCGAAACCATTCAAAAACCAAGGCCTGGCTTCCGGTTGACTACAGGAGCTTCAGAAAAACGTCCGCAAACTGGAACACTTACTTCCGGGTTTGCGGCGTTCGGGAGCCGATTTGTTCGACAACTAAGCCGTTTGAGAACCAAGGTATACCACTGTATGAAAATAAAATAGCAGTGGTTAATATTCAGGGTGCAGCAAAATGACTTGGGATGGACCCGCCTCGCCCACAACCTGGAGAGAGAACGCATCTGGCATCAAAGATCATGTGATGTGTTGGCCACAGGTTTCTTGATTTCGCCATAGTCAGGGAGGAGGCTTTGCGAAGGCGAATGTGCTGACTGAAGGAAGCTGTTGTGCTTTCTCTTGGTTCTTCCTGTGCCTGCAGATTTGGGACGGAAAATATGCATGCCGCTGCTGAATACTGACGGCAAGTGAGCGAGTGGATCCGAGACATGTGACGTTGAAAATAGTGTTCAGCTGCCGCTTTCCTAGTTAACTCAAGACTGGAGACACAGTGGTAGAAGGAAAGGGAGCATACAGTGGTTTGGGGAGAGAAACATGAGGGGGGGTGTAGGATCTAGGCAGAGCAATGGAACCAAGTGGTGGAGGAGAAGCAGGTCAATGGTTGTAAGATTGAGGAGGTGTACCAACGAGTACGGAAGATCAGAGAAGTTCAACAGGAGAGGAAGGACCATAAGATCACAAGTTTTACATGCAGACGGTCCTGATATCAATCCCTGCCATCTATTGGGCGGGCAGAGAAAGATTCCTGCCTGAAGCCCTGGAAAACCACTGCCCAATCATAGATGGAGAACTTGAGGTTCTCCAGATGTTGCTGGACCCCAACTTCCATCAGCCTCAGCCAACATGGCCAACGGTCATGGATCAGGAGTATCCATTAGCAGATCTCAGGCTCTCAAATTTCTGTGGTCTCCCACGCAACACTAAAATTTTGCACATGCATCCCTATGCCCTGCTCCACAGCAATTGCTGTGGTGCCCCCTGCAACAGAGGCTACCCTAAAACCACCTTCGGGTGGATCACAGGTTCCCTGTCCTTGATTTAGACAATACTGAGCTAGATGTAGGTCTGATTCAGTAGAACTCCCAAACCTGAGAGATGGTGAGTCACGCACTAAATTTTCATTGCCAGTGTGCAGAATACTTAAAACTTGATCTGGCAGAGAAGAGAACAATTACAATAGGAAATGCCTGTTTTCTGGTTTTGTTAAGGAGGGTGGATTAATGACAAGAGCACTATGCTACTGAGGAGAAAAAAATTCTTGAAAACAACAAGAACTGTTCAGTCCCTCAGGCAAATCAGCACCACACCTCCTGGAATGGGAAGCTGGCATGTTGTGTTTGATGGAATCCAGCTCAAGTGCTTGGATTTCTCGTGACGGCTTTTTTTCATCCAACACAATTTTATATAGAATTAGGTTATGGCTTCAAGAAATCAAAAGTGGTTGTTCAGGGATAAATCTACGTATACTTCTGCCAGCCATGACATGTCTCGCCAGAGGGGTGCATGCTCTGGTTACCTCCTGCTTGGACTACTGCAATGCGCTCTACGTGGGACTACCTTTGAAGGTGACCCGGAAACTACAACTAATCCAGAATGTGACAGCTAGACTGGTGACTGGGAGCAGTCGCTGAGACCACATAACACCGGTCCTGAAAGACCTACATTGGCTCCCAGTACGTTTCCGAGCACAATTCAAAGTGCTGGTGCTGACCTTTAAAGCCCTAAATGGACTCAGCCCAGTATACCTGAAGCAGCATCTCCATGCCCATTGTCCAGTCTGGACACTGAGGTCCAGCTCCAAGGGCCTTCTGGCAGTTCCCTCACTGCAAGAAGCAAAGTTACAGGGAACCAGGCAGAGGACCTTCTTGGTAGTGGCACCCGCCCTGTGGAACACCCTCCCACCAGATGTCAAGGAAATAAATATCTGACTTTTAGAAGACATCTGAAGGCAGTCCTGTTTAGGGAAGTTTTAATGTTTGATGTTTTATCGTGTTTTTAATATTCTGTTAGGAGCTGCCCAGAGTGGCTGGGGGAACCCAGCCAGATGGGCGGGGTATAAATAAAATATTACTATTACAAGTAGTAGTCGTAGTAGTAGTTTGGGTGTCCTGAGGCCCTGCATAGTTCTAACATTAATGCACAGGTTGGAGGGGGGGTACATGTAATGTAGCTGGAGAAAGCCAATAAGTTAAATTTGGCTATTAGAGAATTGGTTTTGCACCTAAGAAAGGCCCTTTTTGACATGGGCCAAAATGTCCTTTTTAGTGCCTAGTGCAGTGATGGAGAACCTGCATCACTTCAGATGTTATTGAACTCTCATTCCCCTCAGCTCCATTTAGGAGGGCCTGGCATGACAGGGAGAGCTTGTATCTTCGGCAGCAGTTGACCTATCAGAGCACCAGATGTCTGCACTGTACTCTTAGCTGTAAAATAAGTGTGCAGTTCTAATAGTAGAGTTGTAAATAATATTTTCTGAATGAAAAGAGAGAGGAAATGTGGTGTTTTGTTTATCCTCCGCTCTGTCTCTCACTATCCATCATCCTACCTAAAAAAAATACCTTCCGGATAAAACTTGGAGAAGGTTGATTGGTGGTGTGATCTTCAAAGCCTTATCAAATCACCAATTAAGCCTTATCCGCTTTGTGGACTTTCCAGTAGCAGAGGCATCATCAAGAAACAGTCCTGCAAGCAGGAAGGACCTTAGAAGCCAGAGGGGAATGAAGCTCTGGAAAAACCACTCATTGGCACTGTAACTGTACAATTAAATGAATGCAGCAATGATGATAATTTGAAACACTCTCCACTTCCATGAACCATTTACTCAGTGACAGTGCTGGTGGATTTGGTTGCATTTGGATGGGAGCATATGGTACCTGTGTAATATTTGCTCTGTTTATTGGAAGCAAATAGATGGCTACTACCCAGCAGCAAAACTAACGATCCTGCATCAGATTGTGCTTCACTCTCAGCTGATTCACAGCTATTCTCTCCCCCCCACCCCGTGTCTCTCAGTCATTAAATCTTTGCACCTCCTACTAGCCAAAGGATGTCACATTGCAATAGCAGGAAAGAGAGTACGCCAAGCCCATCAAGGAGCATTAATGCATTTTTTGTTAAAGGCTACCCATATGTTGCCAAGCGTTAGTTCTTTTCATAGTAGTCAGAACAACCATACTCACGATGATACAGTGACAAATACATATTAATTTTCATAGTTATAATTCTTGATAAGAAATTCTTTAAAAGTAATTTCCCCTTTGTTTAAACCAATTCATGAACCAAGAACTTATACATTGCCCACTAATAATGAACCATATGTTATAGAGATTACTCCACATTTATTATGCTATTTTTGTGATGTACAAATGACATGAGAAAACGTGGTACGGTGGAACCTCGGAAGCCGAACACCTGTAAACTCAAAATGTTTCGGCTCCCAAACAATCGGAAACCAGAAGCGATTGTTCCGGTTTTCGAATGATTTTTGGAAGCTGAACGTCCGGCGCCGCACCTTGGAAGTTGAACGTTTCGGAAGTTGAACGGACTTCCGGAACAGATTATGTTCCACTTCAAGGTATGTCTGTATACTTATTTGTACAACATTATTCTTGTTTATAAAACCAAATAAAAAGTTATTGCAAAAAATGGAATAGCAAATAAAAGTGCTTTACAGTTCCTATAGGCTGCCTATGAATCCACTTGTGAAGAAGGAAGTATTTAACTTGGGGGGGGGGGAGGATATTATTATTATGGGGAAAATATTTTTTTAATATGTGGGGAATATTCTTATTAATCACATCAGTATCCAGCCTTTTTCCAATGTGGTGAGGGTCTTATGAATGGATGGATTTACCCCAGTTGGTGTCCCTGTGATTGTCCCATGAATGAGTGAGGGTTTGACTCATTCCAAAGTCTATCTACGATATAAAAAGGATGAGAAAAACCCTGACCCTTTTGTTAATGCAATGTCAAAGAAATAAAGAATACTGGTAGATCAGATTCAAATGAGAGAGAAATTCCAAGGAAGGGAGGCTTCTCAGAATTTGATTAATGATGTGGACACATTGGCAGAATGTTACCCTTGGAAAACCTTGTACTCATAATCTAACGCAATTTCTATTTGTGATTCTCAAAATTGAAGTAGCTCTTCCTGTGTTTGCTGCATCTCCGCAGCTGCACCCTAGCCTTGCTGATATTTCTCAGTCACAATGGTGGTTCATTTTAAGGGTTTTCATCCCGCTTCTCAGCCAAAAAGGCTACCCCTGAGGCTTACAAATACCAGTACTAAGATATTCTCTGGTCCCAGGCTTGTGGTCTAAAAAACATGACACAAATGGAAAAGGAATTGGAAAGGAGGAGGGGGGAAAGCACATCAGCACTGTTTCTTTGTTATAGAATTCTTGTTTCTCAAACTTAATCCGTTCTGGAAGTCTGTTCCAAAGCCAAAGCATTCCAAAACCAAGCGCACTTTCCCATAGAAAGTAATGCAAAATAGATTAATCCATTCCAGACTTTTAAAAACAAGCCCTAAAACAGAAATTTTACATGAATTTTACTACCTCTATTGTTCTATTAATGGTTCTCTTGGCTTTGCAACTTTTATCCATTTCCACAATCACACAATCAATCAATCAATCAATCAGTTAATCAATCAATCAGTAGCTGAACTGGGTTCTACACAGTCACAAAAACAAATTAACCGAAAAAGCCACACAAACAAAAACACACAAATATAGCAAAAACAAAAGCACCAAATATAAGCTCCAAATATCTTATTGGAAGCGGGGGGATTCAAATCAGAAACGGAACACTCAAAACAGGAAGAGGAACACTCTAATCGGAAGCGGAGGACTAAAAACGGAGCACGTTTGGCTTCTGAAAAAAGTTTGCAAACCGGAACAGTCACTTCCAGGTTTGCAGCGTTTGGGTTCCAAGTTGTTCGAGAACTAAGCTGTTCAAAAACCAAGGTACCACTGTAATGGCCATCTAGAATGGAAGATTTCAAGGGGGGGGGGAGCCAAAAGTTGCTGGCCTTCTGACGGAGAGCATGGAGAAGGCCTTCAATTCCATCTCCCTTCCTGATGATGAACCAGTTGAGGAAAGAGCCTGATGGAGCTTGCCTGACGGATTCTCTGTTTGTTGAGAAGATCCATAATGAAGGGCCAACCTTCCCCTGATTGTCAGATCGGCCACAGAGACCAATCTTCCTTTGTGCGAAGGGCAGCTAGAGAGCAGAAAGGAGGTGCTCTTTGACCTCTGCCATCAGCCAGGGGACCAAGGACCACTGGGAGGATGCTCCCCCTGCCTGCCAGGGAGGATATCGTGGCAGAGAAGGAACAGCAGCAGCAGCATTTTTAGTGAGATGTTGGACTTTCAGTGTTGCGAAGGTGCCAGATCCCTAGCTGTTACTTCATATGTTCTGTTATGATGACGAGCAGATGCTGGATGGGAAATGAAAAGCTCTTGTGAAAACCAGGAATGTGGGTGTGGATGATTCCCTGCTTGTCCCAAGTTCACTGTTTTTAAGATGCGTTTTGAGAAGAGTTATTAATGCAAAGCAGCGCAGACATTCTGCTGCATGTTTCCGGGACGTACTGTTGCCGTGCGTATTTTGACAGGCTGTATGGTCTCCCACCCCACCTTCAAAATTTGACTTTCTCAGACGCAGATCTAATTTTGTGTGGACAATAATCAGCCGAGACTTCTTCAGAAACTAGCCTCTAATTCTTCCTCTTGGATCGCCTAACAATAGCTGCTGAAGGCTATGTGAAGCATTTTCTCTTCTCGGTGGCTGATGGGATTGGCCTGGCTATGAACTTCGTTTTTGTTAGCAGGCTTAGGCAGTGGAGCTGTGAGGCAGCTGTGCAAGAAGCGCTTGTTTCTGGGGTTTATGTTGTGATTATTTATTTGCAACTTGGTGGGGCTGTGTGTGTGTGTGTGTGTGTGTGTGTGTGTTGCAGCTCTCTGAGTATTTCAGAGGCTAAAGAAATGTGTCACACAACCGGTGGAAATGATGTCATGTGGAAGCGAGTTAGACTGAAATGGCTTTAGATAGCAATTGTGGAGCGACTGAAAGCTACAGTACAGGTTTGCTGTACATTTTTGTATGCATGAGTTTATATGCATAGTTAAAGCACGTTTGTTTAGAACATACTGTGCATGCATGTACATGTATGTACATGTATATATACATATTGTCAGTGCTCCGCCCCCCCCAAAACTGTTTAGAGGTACTCTCATTTTGACTCGAGAGAATCACCATTTCATAGTTCAAATTGGGGAAAATAAAGACAGTAAATGGACAAAAGTACAAAGATTCACAAAATGTTTAGGGGTATGCGTACCCCCAGAAAAAAAGCACTGCATATTGTTACAGTTTTTTGGGGGGAGACACCCCTCCCAAACCCTAGAAAATAATTATGATTATTTGGAGTATTGAAGAGAAGATTGAAGGTCAGTGGAAAAGAACAAGCCAAGCTTTCTTCCAAGGCAGGGCCTCGCCTGGGATAGAGGCATTAATATGACAGAAAGTGTTGTTGATGGTCAGTCTAAAAGGAATCTTGGGCCTGGGCAGATAGAGGTTGCCATGGGGGTGGGATGTGCAGTTTTAGGTGACAGGAAAATAGAGTTTTTAGAGCAACGTGTGCTGCAAAGAAGAAGGGAGAACAAAGATTGGGATCCATCTTGGGCTGGCTGGCCACAGGACCAACTGTTTTATATTGGATATGTGGTTATTAAGGAAATGGGGACACTTTAATTGTGCTCTCTTAAAAAACTCTGTGAGCTTTTTGTTTGATGTGAGTCTTTGGAAACTAGGAAGTCCTCAGCTGTGCTGGTGTCAATCATGCAAAACAAGGGACAAAATATTTTTTCTGTCAAGTATTCTGAGATGAGCTTCCTTCTGGTAGAGGTGTTTTCTGATCACTAGTATCTCTGTTTTTTTCTATCGACCACTTAGTTCACTTCTTGCCTTCCTAAAACTCAGTTGAATAGTTGAAGCTTAGCCAGTGGAGGGATCAAAATTATGTCTAGACCAACTTTGAAGACAAGCGGGGCGGAATATAGCCATTCGTTTTTCTGATTCCTGCCATGACATGAAAATTTCCTCCTTGCCTCTTGCCAGCCAGCCGCTTCCTTTCCCTTTCCTTACTCATTGAAGTCTTGCTAAGACAGATAAAAGCATGTTTGGCACTTAGCCCTTTGGCTCTGTGTTCTTAAAATAATAGTAATCAATTTTATTTTGTTACTTATTTATTTCATTTAGAAAGACAAGTGAGCTTGTTCCTGCAACTTGACATTCTGGTTACTGAACCACATGAGTATCCAAATTAGCACCAGATTGTAAGATTTGCACAGAGTAGGTCCTAGGGGGAGAGTCTAGCATAGGCCAAAGAATATAAGATAATTTCCAAGCATCGCTACAGTTTAAATATTTGAGAGCCAGTATGGTGCCATGGTTAGAGTGTTGAGACTGGTGGCAGAGTTCAACCCCCTGATCAGCAATGAAGGGTGACTTTTGGCCAGTCAAATTCTCTTAGGTTCTCCTCCTGATAGCTCATTTGTTAGAGCATGAGATTCTTGATCTCAGGGTTATGGGTTTGAGACCCACGTTGGGCAAAAAGATTTCAGGGGGTTGGACCTTCATGGTCCCTTCCCACTCTACAATTTCATGATTTCATGATTCCATGATTCTGTACCTCACAGGGTTGTTCTGAGGGTAAAACAAGAAGAAACAGAATGTGTAAACCACCTTGAGGAAAGTTGGGATATGAATGTAATAAATAATTTCTTGCAACAAACATATAAACTATGGACAATGTATATATGCATGAGGCTTCAATCCTGCATATATATACATTTGTTTGGCTCTTGGTTCTGCTGTGTTTCCCAGACATCTGTGCATAGTTTTATTAGAGATGTATGGGGCAACACAGCCAGATGGGCAGGATACAAATAATAAAATTATTGTAATTATGATTATGCATGTCACCTACATTTTAAATATGTTTCGGAGGAAACACATTGCCTGTCTTAGCTGTGTAACGTCTGGAGCTACTTTTTGTAAGAGATCATCAAGCGAAACAAAGAATGCATTTAAAAGACTTTCTCAGATCACACAGCATCAGTATTATGACTTACTCATGTTTCAACCTTTGATACCTTTAGTGTGTTTCTTTGTGTTATCTTTAGAAGCGACACTTTTTTACCCGAAGCTCTGTATGTATGTGTGGCTCTTCTGTGAGGGTATTTTTTTTAAATAAAAAACAACAGGCTACTGCAGTGACTCATCTAAAGTGCAAAGGGGCAATTATTTCTGTGTACGTTATTATGCCTGATTTGCTTTCTATTTTTAAACAACAAGCTTCTGTGATGAACAAGTCCATACTAAAAAAAAACAAAAGCAAAATTCAAACAGATCGTTTGCTGTAGCTGAAAAAGGTAAAGGAAACAACACGAGCCGAGAACAACATTTACAGCGTAAACGTTGGTCCACTGCCTGAGTCTAGTACCCCTGCAACCTAGCAATACAGGAGAGATTTCAGGGATTACATTCAGATTAAATGCCAACGAGAGCTGAGTTCTGGCGAGATGCCATTGAGGTCACATGAGGATAATCAGAAATTTTTATAGTTTAAACTGAAATGTCTTCAGTGTGGTTGGGTCCCCAGTACCAGTGATTTGGGTTAAGATTCCTAGATCCTTTCTGTGTGCATCATTGTTCATTTACCGAAAAACAAAATAATAATAATAATAATAATAATAATAATAATAATAATAATAATAGCCCTTATGCTATTGTATCAACACATTGTAGGTCCCTTTGTGTCAGTCTTTCCCCTAAAACTGTACTTACAAGGAATTACACCTACCTGTATAATCTAAATTAAAGGCTGTGTTGCTCATTTTGAACTTTTTCAGAAGTGGAACCACAGTATTGCTGTACTCGTGTTACTCAAGACAGTGCCATTTTAAACTGAAGCAGAGTGAAAGCTTTAAAAGTTGGGGTGTACATATCCTATGGAGGGTAAAGGTAAAGGGACCCCTGACCATTAGGTCCAGTCGTGTCCGACTCCGGAGTTGCGGCGCTCATCCACTTTGTATGAGCGCCAGCAGGGGCAGGGCATGGAGGGTAACTGGAGCCCGCCACACCAGCCCAGCCCTCACCACCACGACCCCCCATTGGAACCAAGTGGGGGCCACGGAAGAAGTTACTTTAACTCAGTGCTATGTTGGCTACAACCACATAATTCATTCTTTTGTGCTTACCTCAGGGGAAGGACTAATTTTTGTACTGTCATATTTCTTGACATTTAAGAACCTGGTGGGCTTCTTTTACTCAGTTGCTGTAAGCATAATGTACTTACTCCTAACGTTTTTTTATTTTAATTCCTCAATCAACTGCACCTCAATATCTACTTTAAAGGTTCACCAGGTGTCCCCATATTTGAAATAATTTACAAATATATCTGCTGTATGGCTTTCTAGCATTTTACAAATCTTTCTGAAGTTCACAATATTTTTTTGTTGCTTCCTTTCTACCAAGCAGCATGAAACAATTAAATGAAGGAAAATATGAGTCAGGATCATTTCGCTTTTTAAAAGGAAAGTTAACACCCAAATTTCAGAACTCTGTGGCAGCTGAGAAAATGAATGGACACAGATATTTTCACATCTGCCTGAGTATAGTTATTTAAGTTCAGCTGGAGTAGGGATGAATGAAAATGAGACTATTTTATCAGCATGTGCAAATTCACTGTTGACACCAAATTATATGGAACATCCATGGCTCATCCAAAGTTAAACACTTTCTCATACCTTGGATTTCAGTAGAAGACTTACGCACTCCCATTAAAACAAAAAGGATTTAAACTGTGGGGCACTCTATAATCTATTGGCATTATTCAACCAGGTTTTACTCAAGAGTGGACCTATTAAAATTATTTAAATGAGTCAACTCTGAACAAAACATATTTGAATACCACCCTATGTACTTTAGTTATGCTAATATGTGAATGCAAGAATTCACAGGACTGTGGACACAATACAAAGTTCTCATTCAGTTCCATGTCTAACTTTTATTTAATATACAATATGTTCTACTTGTCAAGTTGTTATGTCATCTTGTTGCTCCCATTTGAGCATTACGTATTTTTGGAAGTTTTTGTACAAAATTAAGGTGTTTTTCCAGTGATGACTACTCATTAACGGCCCTAGAAATAATTTTACTAGTGTTGCAGGTTATATAAAATTACCTAGTTTAATTCCTCAAGATCAAACTAATCACAAGATGAAGGAGGAAAATACTGTTTTACCCAGAGATTGTTACTTCAATGGGGAGATGATCAATCACTTATCAGTGTCTGATAGCAGGCTAAAAATATTGGCGTATAATATGCATAAGGTAAATCACACCTTGGCCTGGTTCACACCTTGGTTTTATCCGTAAGTGAAATCAAAAGAGCAATATTGTTTTCCTTGCATGATTTACATCTTTTTGCATCCGTTCTGCAACTTTTTAGTGTGTTCCCAAAAATTATTTCAATGATTAATGGATCTTCTCTGGTCAATTTCAGTTCTCTTGAATTCTAACCTATAGTTTTGTTGTTGTTGTTCAGTCGTTCAGTCGTGTCTGACTCTTTGTGACCCCATGGACCAGAGCACTCCAGGCACGCCTAGCTTTCACTGCCTCCCGCAGTTTGGCCAAACTCATGTTAGTAGCTTCGAGAACACTGTCCAACCATCTCGTCCTCTGTCATCCCCTTCTCCTTGTGCCCTCCATCTTTCCCAACATCAGGGTCTTTTCTAGGGAGTCTTCTCTTCTCATGAGGTGGCCAAAGTACTGGAGCCTCAACTTCAGGATCTGTCCTTCCAGTGAGCACCTATAGTTGCAAACTGAATATTACATATGTTAGACTACACTTTACACAGTTAAGGTTAGGTGGGTGAAAGCTACTGGTATACCAATGTGGCTAGTTTCACTAGGATAAAGTAACTTAGCTCATTTAATTACCACAGATGGTAATAGCCAGCCCATTTTCTGACCACATGGCATGGACTATAGAGTAAAGTTTTATAGTTTACTTTCAGAAGGGGGAAAAAAATACAAGCACATTGTGCTGCAAAACATGAAAGATCAAATAGCACATGTAGGTGGAGGAACGGATAAACAGATTTGGCAGATTATTTTAGTTTGTTGTGCTTCTAAAGATGTTTAGCCCGTATACTATATTCAGCCATAACTCCCAAACTGTTTGGGAAACAAATTAAGCTGAAGACAGATGACAGTGTTTCTTCCAGAATATTGAAGACTGTATGAAAGCATGTGGATCCTGCCACTTTCTCTGTTTTCAAATCTTGAGAATGAGTATAGTGTTAGGAGAGGTGAGGGAACCCTTTCAAACTCTGTTTGATAAGAGAGGATTGAAGAACAAATAGAAATCGACGTAAATATCAATGGAAATTATTATTTCGAGGCCAGCCAAATACCTATAACCTGTCTCTGATCCGATATCAGTAGCAAAGAGCTGCACCCAAGGAGAAATCCAGACACTGCTAAGCATGGCGGCCAGGGCTGGGAGGACAAAAACATCACTGTGCAAACCTGGAATTGGTGCAGTGACTAGGCTTGGATTGGACCTGATGCCACCATATAATCATAGACTCAGAGAGTTGAAAGGGACCCCCAATGGTTATCTAGTCCAACTTTCCTGCAAAGTAGGAATAATTATTCACTTCTGCTCAGTTCAACTGAGCAGCAGAAGCAGCTGGGAAGAGAGGAATTCTAGGGTATTTTTAGACAACAGTTTTATAAGTTGTGTGTCCTTGTTTCTCAATTTGATCCTTTTACATGGCTTTTCATGTTTTGTGGTATTTTATGCATTGCGACTTGCCATTATTTTTTATTGATTATTAATTCTTTATTGCAATTGTTAAGTGTAAACTGTTCAATTATCATTTGCTGATATTTATTTTTACTTTTCACTATTATAATCTAATGGATTATTGAATACAGTGGTACCTTGGTTTTCGAACGACTCCATTGATGAACATTTCGGTTTTCGAACGCTGTGAACCCGGAGGTAAATGCTTCGGTTTTTGAACACGCCTCTGAAGTCGAACATGCCACACGGCTTCTGCTGACTGCAAGATACTGAGGCCTAGTTGTCAGCTATTGAGTTTTCGGTTTTCGAACATTTCGGAACTCGAACAGTCTTCCGGAACGGATTACATTCAAAAACCCAGGAACCACTGTATTGCTTTATTTAATATAGGTTGTTTATTTTAAAGTTATGTTTTTACTATGACTTTATTGTATTGGATTAGATTGCTATTAGGTGTGTGGTCTTTGGTGTCTGTCTTGTTGTTTCTTTGGCTTGTGTATAACTATATAGAAAGGCAGTAAACAAATTAAAAGTGAAGTGAAAAATGAAAAAAAAAACACCCCATACCCCTGGCCTGGTGAAAAGGCCGTGCTGGGTTGCCATGCCAGTCATCTACTAACAGCAATAATTTCAAAGGACATGAGGGACTTTCTCCATTTTTTTCACTGTTGCAGGGTAATCTTTTACTAGGACTCAATGTCTTCTAAACACTTAGATGGGAAGACAGGAAAGTGGGCCAAGAAAAAAACTTCTCTGTAATTGGGGAAATAGACTACACTGATAAGACATGCCATTATATACCTGAAGAAGTATCTCCACCCTGATCGTTTAGCCCAGACACTGAGGTCCAGCTCCGAGGGCCTTCTGGCGGTTCCCTCACTGCGAGAAGTGAGGTTACAGGGAACCAGGCAGAGGGCCTTCTTGGTAGTGGCGCCCGCCCTGTAAAATGTCAAGGAAATAAACAACTATCTGACTTTTAGAAGACCTCTGAAGGCAGCCTTGTTTAGGGAAGTTTTTAATGGCTGATGTTTTATTGCGTTTTTAATACCAGAGTGGGCAGGGTATGTATGTATGTATGTATGTATGTATGTATGTATGAATAAATAAATAAATGGATTGTAGAGCTGGAAGAGACCCCTGAGGGTCACTTAATCCAACCCTCTTCAATGCAGGAATCTTGCCCACAGGAAAGATCCCATTTGTTCCAATGAGATGGTTCCTCTCCTACCACAGAGTTAATTGCAGCACTGGGAGAAGGAAATCATCATCTAGATGCAGCTGGAGATGAAAGGTTAAGCCTTCTTCCCTCGTGTGTCCAATATAAGTCAGCCTCCCGATGCCTGCAATTAAAGAAAGAAAAACTCCTGGTGTGCTTCCTGGCTTTTTCAATTAAAGTAATGCCTAGTTTGGCCCTGGGTGGGATACGATGCTGTTTAAGATAGCAGCAGCATTGGCAGATAGAACAGCCTGGGAAAACACCTTTTGGGAAATGGGAGTGCCCCTTACTCATTTCATGGTGCAAACTGTCCTGTGATCCTTGGATGAAGGGTAGCATATAAATTTAATAAATAAAATAAATTTCCTGTGGCAGGGGAGTTTAAACCTCTCTGGTTCAATGGAAGATTGCACTAGGACTTATGCAAATTGGAGGAACATCTGAAGAGAGCATCTTCAGGGCAAAAATAACCCCTATACTAACTACGGATGCATTTGAGCCAGCTAGGTTTGAATTTAAATGATCAGAAAACACATGGTAGACATATGAGGAGAACAAGTGTCTGTGGTTCTTTCGGCTGTGTAAAACGTACGGGAGGCAGGCTTCGTACCATAGCAGGTTGAGGACTACAATTCTCATTATTCCTTACCATTGACCATGCTGACTGCAGCTGAGAACTGCAGTCCACAACATTTGGAGGCTGCCATTTTGGAAAGAAGCTACACCTTTAGTTATTTCTAAGAAGGACAGGACTCCCTGGAAAGAAGTTGGAACATTCCCTGAGCTGTTTGGAAAAGGAGTGAGGTGTGTGAATAAGTTTAATCATTGGGATTCTGCTAGATAATAGATTTTCTTCTTTTTGGACAGCATGGTTTTTGCCATGCCATATGTACAGACGTGTGTGTGTGACATCTCTCTCTTCTTTTAAATTATCTTCTAACTGAATCGCATTTCCGAGCAGTTGGAACAATACAGGTTTCTAATAATGATGATCGTATCTTTCTCACCAACCTTCTACGCCTTGTATCCTGGCACTGATCTTATCATTGTCAAGAGGTAGGAGCCAGGAGCAAGTTAGTAATAACTCACACAGTGTCAGTGGAGTTAACTCTTTAGTCAAAGAAACAAACAGCTCAGGAGGCCAGGCCTAGTCATCGCAACAACTCTTCCAGTAGCTCTTGGTCCAGTGAGGAGGTTGTGAGGACTGATGGTCCCACAACTCTCTTCTGCCCCTGGTTCCTTCCGAAGCACCTGAGGCTCCTTCATCTTTCCTGTGTTTTCTCCACCCTCTTTATATCTCTCTTGATTCTGGGTGACCATGGGGGAAAGGAAGCTGGTCACAGCTGGAGGGGGAGACCCCCTGGCTTCTTCAGCAGCCTGCCATCTCAGCCTCTTGGCCCCCCTCCTCTCCAGCCTCTACTCCTGCACCCCATTCTGGACTGCTCTCTGCCACAGACTCTGCCTGCTCACTAAATCCTGTTACCTCTTCAGCTTCCAACACCTCCTCCCAATCTGCTCTAACCACTCCTCCCACCGCCAAACCCCTGGCTCTGAGCCTTCTTACCTTGGGGGGGGGTTTCCCCAGCTGTTGCCTCCCACCCCTCCTTTGTATCCAGCAAGTCCTTGACAATCATGAAAGAAGACTTTGGACTGACACTCTCTTGCAAACATAATGGCATCTGGAGCATGATATGTTAAATATTGCAGATGATACTTACTTTAATTACCCTGCAGATTTCTGCCGCTGGAACACTGCCAAGTACGTTTAAGAAACCCCACCCACAACCTTGAATACAAACACTTTCCCCCCGACACAAATGACAAGTTAACTCCCTGCGTCAGTCTGCCATGGTCAGACTTTGGAGCCGCAGAGTGCAATTATCAAGCTTGAATGTTGGCTACGGTGCTCCTCTTCTCGGCACTTGCAGATACCCAATTCTTTCCTTTAGCTCTTTTTAAAAAAACAATGCTGACAGCAATCTGGTTTTCCGTGCAAACCTCTGGGCGTTTTTTTTGTTTTTTGTTTAAGCTGATCCCACTGCAAATTAAGGGCTCTAAACTTTCGGTGACTTTTCCTACCAAAAATTCTGAAGGATAATAATACTTCCCCCATGACATAAATGATTTGCAGTATAAGGAAGATTAGTTAATTATACATGGAGTAACGTCATAGAAAATAACCAGAGCGTAAGGAAGCTACACTCTGTGGCCTCTACCTTCTGCAGAGCGTCTTTTGGCTCAGTTGGCGCACTGCGCTGAACTTGGAACAGTATAGTCTTTTCTTTTCCCCATGCAAGCAATGGCTCCATGTTTCCATTGTAATAATTTTAAGTTACATACTGAAACCGCCACCAAGATTTCTGTGAATCTCTGCAACTGTTAGCTTAAGAAAGGAAGACCATGCATGGCATTCTTTCCTCCATCCTGTGTTTCTAAAGCGGGAAAAGCTTAATCACAAATGAAAGCATAATATTGGAATATTTATTTATTTATAGACAAATTCATAGGCCAGCTTTTCAGGAATGATCTGCACAAAGTTGATTACGGTTTAATAATAATAAAAAATAGAATATCAAATGCATTCAAACACACACAAACACATGAAATCAGTTGTGTAAACATTGCCAACATTGACCGGATAAACTACATTTATTAACTACAACATTTATAAAAGCAGAGATTTAGATTCTGATAAGCACTAAAATGTTTTTGTGTGTGTTTATCTCACTGAAAACAGCAGTAACAAACCGTAAGAAAGGCCATCCTAAAAGAAAAATTTGCTTTAAAAGTTTAAAGGCTAATGATGTTGCGATCAACTGCAGTTCAGTAGCGAAGGAGTTTTACAACCTGAAAACACCATATTTTTCTGTGTATAAGATGCCCCCATGTATAAGACACCCTCTATTTTTGGGGACTCCAAATTAAGAAAACATCCCTCAGCACTACCTGTGTATGAGGTGAGCCCCAATTTTAAACCTAATTTTTTGGTTTAAAAAACCCCTAGTGTTATACATGGAAACATACGGTAATCACTCACAGAGAAACACCATCTTACCTACGTATTGTGTCAAATGGTATACATGCAGGGCTCACTATCCCATCACAATGTGTTCTGTAAGGCGAGTGAGTCAACAATTTCTGTTGGGAGCTGCCCAGAGTGGCAGGGTATAAATAAATAAATAACAATAACTGTTGTTGTTGTTGTTGTTATGTTAAAATTTGCAAAGGGACATAGGAAGCTGCTGTCAGTCCAGGGTTTAGTATTTAGCTTAGTATTGTCCAAGGTTTTAGACAGGACATTCCCAGCACTTCCCGGAGATGCCAAGATTTGAATTCAAGACCTTCTGCATGCAAAGCCGAAGTGCTGCCATTAAGCTACATTACGACCCTGGGGATCCAATGATGGCTTTGTTTTGAAACAGACCGTTTTGAATATCATGGATTTGATTCTGTACTACCCAACCATACTTTAGCGCACCGTGAAATGAAAGCTACTTTATAATTCCTTTTTATTGTGACCCGCTGCAAATTTCATGCTTGCATCAAATGCATTTTGTTAATTCATGTAAACAAGCAAGGAAACAAAAAAGGAATAGTCAAAGCTAATGATTTGCCCGAGCAAGTGGCAGCAGGCAGAACTGTTTTTCACTAGAAAGGAAACTGTTAGCTGTTGGTACAACAGCGGTTGCCGATGAATTGAGCGTGCTGTCAAAACCCAGTACCCATACCAGGAAAGTGGAATTGTTTCATCTGGGCAGAATCAGACTCTCCACCCTTGCTGGGATAAGGTACAAGATGCTGCTACGTATTAGAAATGGAGCAAAATACTGTACTTTTCCGTGTATAAGACAAGGTGTTTTTACTCTGTGATATGCAGATGACACAACCTTGATGGCAGAAAGTGAGGAGGAATTAAAGAACCTTTTAATGAGGGTGAAAGAGAAGAGGGCAAAATATGGTCTGAAGCTCAACATCAAAAAAACTAAGATCATGGCCATTGGTCCCATCACCTCCTGGCAAATAGAAGGGGAAGAAATAGAGGTAGTGAGAGATTTTACTTTCTTGGGTTCCATGATCACTGCAGATGGTGACAGCAGTCACGAAATTAAAAGATGCCTGCTTCTTGGGAGAAAAGCAATGACAAACCTAGACATCATCTTAAAAATCAAAGACATCACCTTGCCGACAAAGGTCCGTATAGTTAAAGCTATGGTTTTCCCAGTAGTGTTGTATGGAAGTGAGAGCTGGACCATAAAGAAGGCTGATCGCCGAAGAATTGATGCTTTTGAATTATGGTGCTAGAGGAGACTTGAGAATCCCATGGGCCTGCAAGAAGATCAAACCTATCCATTCTGAAGGAAATCAGCCCTGAGTGCTCACTGGAAGGACAGATCCTGAAGCTGAGGCTCCAATACTTCGGCCACCTCATGAGAAGAGAAGACTCCCTGGAAAAAACCCTGATGTTGGGAAAGATTGAGGGCACAAAGAGAAGGGGACAACAGAGGACGAGATGGTTGGACACTGTTCTCGAAGCTACTAACAGGAGTTTGACCAAATTGCAGGAGGCAGTGGAAGACAGGAGTGCCTGGCGTGCTCTGGTCCATGGGGTCATGAAGAGTTGGACACAACTAAACGACTAAACAACAACAACAGTTTTATAAAATGGGGGTCGTCTTATACATGGATAGTCCGGCTGCGAGCAGGTGCTTGTCAGTGGCGATTTGCTGGGTGATTGGTGGCTGCAGCAAGGGCTGCTTTGGATTGGCTGCTGCTGCGCTAATTAGAGATGCCATTGGCTATTGGGCAGACGCTTGTTGGCTTCAGCGACGTGAGCGATTGCCAGCGTTTGTCAATTGGGTTAGTGGTGATTGGTATTTCCCCCCCTCCCCCAATGCTCAACAACCCTTGGCAATCCTCCCCCCAAAAAAACCTCAACAACTCTGGGCCATCTCCCCCCCCCCCATTTTATTAAATCTGAGTCCCCTTATAAAATGGGGGTCGTCTTATACACGGGGGCATGTTATACACGGAAAAATACGGTACTTGTTGCCATATGGAGGTAGTGAAAGCATTCCTCCTTCCATGGCAAACAATCCCTGCCTGTCCTCTAACTTTCATAGGGACTTACTTACTTCATGCCCTGTGCCTATCATGTTCTGCATTTCCCTGCTCTTGCACCATATTGCCAGCGGGTGGTAGAAAGCATGGAAATGATTGCTGAGTCATATAGAGAGAGTACTTGCAAATTATATACACCAGGAGGGAGCATGTTGTATTGCGCCTATAAGAGTGCAGGGTATATCCTCTTAACATTTCACTGTTGAAAAACAGTTTTCGGGTGCCACCCCATTACACATTACAGGCTAGAAGGCTCTTTTCTAGCTGATGTGTTATTTTTGTTTTAATTGAAACAGCCTATTCTTCCGTGGTATCTGAAGCAAGCATCTTAGTTAAAAAAACTTTTTAAAAAAGATGTTAAGAATACTTAATTGAGTGTTTAATCACGCAGTGGTTTTCTTTGTATTAGTAACAGAATAGCTGCTACAATTCAGATGCCAATAGCATTATTATTATTATTATTATTATTATTATTATTATTATTACATACTGCCCTCCATACATAGATCTTTGCAACATAAAAATGCAATATAAAAAACCATAAAATACATAATAAAAACAAGAACAGAAACAAACCAATTATCCCCTCTCACAACACATTTTTAAAAAGAGCATTGGGTGCTTTATAAAAACAATGGTATAGATTCCATAAATCTATAAGTTCACAAACTCAAAATCCTCAAAAAAGCAACTTGTGTGAATTATGAGGCATGCTTTTGGGTTGTCATCCCCAGAAAAGAAATGGTATATGAGTTGGCATTTATTTATACTGTTAGGAGTTTGTGGATGCCGGAGCTCTTTAATCCCTGGATCCAGCAAGTGTTAATTTTTTTATAAAGGTTTGGGGTGTTAAACGGGCTGCCATACCTCTATAGTCCATGGATCCAACAAGTGTTAAAAGCTCATTAAGCCAGGGTAGCTTCCTGTGTTGGTGATTGCCTGGGTAATGGGCCATTCAGAGAACAAAGGATCAAGGGGGCTTGGTGCCAGACGACAAATGGGTGCCCCCTTAAATAATAATAATAATAATAATAATAATAATAATAATAATAATTCATTTGTACCACGCACATCTGGCTGGGTTTCCCCAGCCACTCTGGGTGGCTCTCAACAGAATATTAAAAACACAATAAAATATCAGACGTTAAAAACTCCAGGCTGAATGATGGGGGTGGAGACGCTTCTTCAGGTATACTGTTTAGGGCTTTAAAGGTCAGCAACAACACTTTGAATTGTGCTAATAAACAGGGCCGTCTTAAGGGGATCGGCCACCCTGGTGCGACGATCCCTCGGCGCCCCCGGTGGGCCGCCTCTCCGCCCACCTCCCTCCCGCGCTGGCTGCCCCTCGAGGGGTGGCCAGCGTGGGAGGGAGGTGGGCGAGTGGGGGATGAGGGGCGTGGCACTGGAGCGGCACGGGGCTTTGTGCGCCCTTCCCAGCGCTCCAGCTGGGGCTCCGGAGGGCAGCCGGCTTGCACGTTGCCCGCTGGCGCGCGAGCGCCTGCCCGCCCATGGGGGCAGGCGCGGGTTGGGGAGGGGGCGCCTGGTATGCCGGCGGGCTCACGGAGCCGCCCCTGGGGGGCCTGGCACCCTGGTGCACCGCGCCACCTAGCTCCTATGACGAGACAGCCCTGCTCATAAACGTACTGGGAGCCAATGTAGGTCTTTCAGGACCAGTGTTATGTGGTATCAGCGGCCGCTCCCAGTCACCAGACTAGCTGCCGCATTCGGGATTAGTTGTAGTTTCCGGATAGAGTTTAGAGTAGAGCACTTAAGAAGAGGTTGCTGTAAAGTGACCTAGAAGTAAAGCTGCAGGCTGGAAACCCAGAGAAGCAGAGCATGATGTTTGATTTCTGCTTGAATCCAAGCCTGTGGCTATGGGAGGAACAAGCCCCTTTGGTGGGTGCTGGTGCTGTGAAACCCACCCACCATAACAGGGTCACGTTGTACACTTGTTCTTCAGTCGTTCAGTCGTGTCCGACTCTTCGTGACCCCATGGACCAGAGCACGCCAGGCACCCCTATCCTCCACTGCCTCCCGCAGTTTGGCCAAACTCATGCCAGTCGCTTTCTTCAGTAGCATGTTGGACACCTTCCGACCTGAGGGGCTCATCTTCCAGCGCCATAACTTTTATATGCCTGTTGTCTTTGTCCATGGAGTTTTCTTGGCAGGGATACTGGAGTGGCTTGCCAGTTCCTTCTCCAGGTGGATCACATTTAGTCTAAACTCTCTGCTATGACCTGTCCATCTTGGGTGGCCCTGCATGGCATAGCTCATAGCTTCCCTGAGTTATTCAAGCCCCTTTGCCACGACAAGGCAGTGATCCATGAAGGAGCACGTTGTACAGTATATATGTGTAAATAAACCATATATCTTGAAGACAGCACAGTCTCCTCCGTGCCTCATTTCCAAAAGGGAACACAAACCCTAGATACACTTGGAAACTCACAATGCCATAAGCAGTGGGAATGGGGGGGGGGAATCACAAAGGTCACATTTGATTGGTTTAAAAGAGAGGAACCAAGGTCAGGCAGTCAGAATATTCTGTTACTCAATTATTTTCTTTTTTAAAACAAGATACCTGGAAGTCGCCATGATTACTGTAAAACTGCAAGCCATCACCTTAATGAGCAAGGGTGATTTTCTTCACTGTGGGAGAAATTGTGTTAATGAGCTTATAAATCAATGGTAGCTAAATTTGTCTCTTACTGAGCTTTGTATCCAGCCAGACATTTCACCAAATCAACTTATGGCATTTTAAAGAAACAACTTGCTTTATTCAAAGAAAACCAATAATGTGTGGGTACACAGGCTTTGAAGAACAACTTCTGTCCCCTACCCCTGGATGCGGTGGCGCTGTGGTCTAAACCACAGAGCCGAGGGCTTGCCGATCAGAAGGTCAGCGGTTTGAATCCCCACGACTGGATGAGCTCCTGTTGTTCATTCCCAGCTCCTGCCCACCTAGCAGTTCAAAAGCACACGGTGCAAGTAGATAAATAGATACCGCTCCAGCGGGGAGGTAAACGGCATTTCCGTGCGCTGCTCTGGTTTGCAAGAAGCAGCTTAGTCATGCTGGGCACATGACCCAGAAGCTGTCTGTGGACAAACGCCGGCTCCCTCGTCTTATAGAGCGAGATGAGCACGCCAGCCGAGTCGTCCGCAACTCGACCTAACGGTCAGGGGTACCTTTACCTTTACCTTTTACATAGGCTTTGAAGAACAACTTCTGTCCCCCAACCCCAGATTGTATCAGAAGACTCACCTTTATCACTCTCCTTTCCATCCTCAGTTAAGATGTTTATAATCTCCCGTCTTAGCTTACCTGAGGCGTTAAATTCAGTATGGCGCTATTGGGCTATTTCACTTTGGTGAAACTTGTGGTGGACAATATTTGTTTTGAATTGACAGGGTTTTTGTTTATTGTGTTGATACTCTTCTTGGAATAGGACCCTCATACTTACGGACCGCCTCTCCTGGTAGGCCCCACAGAGGACCTTAAGGTCCACAAATAACAATAGCTTAAGGGTCCCGGGCCCAAAAGAAGCCAGATTATCCTCCACAAGGGCCAGGGCTTTTTCAGTGTTGGCTCCGACCTGGTGGAATACTCTGTCCCACGAGACTAGAAGAAGAAGAAGAAGAGTTTGGATTTGATATCCCGCTTTTCACTACCCGACGGAGTCTCAAAGCGGCTAACATTCTCCTTTCCCTTCCTCCCCCACAACAAACACTCTGTGAGGTGAGTGGGGCTGAGAGACTTCAGAGAAGTGTGACTAGCCCAAGGTCACCCAGCAGCTGCATGTGGAGGAGTGCAGACACGAACCCGGTTCCCCAGATTACGAGTCTGCCGCTCTTAACCACTACACCAAACTGGCTCTCCAGGACCTGACCTCCTTCCGCACGGCCTGTAAGACAGTTATTCCGTCGGGCCTTTAATCTAGCCTGATCCCCTATTCCTTTTCCCCTTCCCTTTTTTTCTGAAGAAACCCTTCTGGGTCCCCACATTAAAATTAAATTCCTCCCTGGTCTCCCTACTGGCCTAGCATGACTAACCTGGCCAGTTAGCCCTGGGGATCCCACTGATGTTTGTTTTTATGCTGTTTTTTAAGTTTTTTTAATCATTGTCTTATATTTGTTGTTAGCCGCCCTGAGCCCGGTCTTTGGATTCGGAAGGGCGGGGTAGAAATTAAATAATAATAATAATAATAATAATAATAATAATAATAATAATAATAATAATAATTGTTGTTGTTATTATTGTTATTATATCTACAGTACCAACACATTGATTGATTGATATTAATTCCCCACAAAACACTCCAAAGCCATTTAACAATAAAACGACAAGAATAAAAAATATATAAAAAACAACTTTCTAGCCCAATAAAGATACAGACCAGGATAAAAATCTCCGCTTACAAAGCTTGTTGGAGAAGGAACGTATTCAACATGCTTCAAAAACATAAATTAGTTTTATACCTGTTTAAGTGCTGTCCCTTCTCCCCGTTGCCCCAGTTAACCCTGGAAATCATAATTTGCAGAGAGTGCTGAAAATTATCTCTTAGAAATTACTGGTATATCTCACTAAACGTTTCCCAGAGTTCCCTGGAGACTGGGGATTACATTTAAACTAGTTGGATGGGCTTTGGGCAAAAGTACAAGTTTATACATCTAAAGCTCCTTATATACACTGATGCTGAATATTATTTTTTGTTGTTGGCGCTCTTAAGTACACAAGAATTGCATTTCTGAGTCAGACACTAGGCACGTCTTGTTGGTGCTGATACGTCTACTTTCTTGGGGTTGGGAGAAAATAGGGCTTGTGGTATCTCAGCAGTCCCTTTTTTGCTTTTCCAGGACATGTTATTTATCTTCAGTATGTGAGCAAACTGTGCAAAGCAAGAGGAGTATCCTACCATGACTTGTGGTTGCTGGCCCTCTTCTTTCTGGGAGTTTTTGGTGTTGGTATGTGTCTGTGGTATGTGTATTTGAAATAGAAGGTATAGGCCTACAAAATACAGTCATACCTTGGGTCTCAAACTTAATCCATTCCGGAAGTCCATTCGACTTCCAAAACGTTCGGGAACCAAGGGGCAGCTTCTGATTGGCCGCAGGAAGCCAACAATGGAAGCCGCAATGGACGTTTGGGTTCCAAATAATGTTTGCAAACTGGAACAATCACTTCTGGGTTTACGGCGTTCTGGAGCCAAAACGTTTGACTCGAAAGGCGTTTGGGATCCAAGGTACGACTGTAGCTTTCTCTGGCACAGGACTCTTTCCTTATATCCCTGATACTTCCCACTGCATCTGCCCTGCCCACCTTTTGCCGCTTTTGAACAAGCACTACAAAGCTGTAGCTATAGTAAAGTGTCTCTTTATTTGAAGACGCACAGGTGAAGAAGCTGAAGTGGACGAAGGGAAAAAGAAATTCTCCTTGGCTATTTGGCATTGCCTTGTTCATGAACCCAGTTTTCAATAGTGCAGCTGTTCGCTAGATGTTTGCATCTCTTGACTCGCGAACATTTTTATTCAGTGCATGTTACGGGAAATGCTGCTGAGACACCAAACTAGCAGGTTCCGGCAGGAAAATATTCATTGTACCGGAAAAAGCAATTGCTCAGCGGGAGGCTTTCAGTTCTTTGCTACTGTATATTCTGATTCCGAGTAACTACATACTTCACTCAAGTGCTTCTCTGCCTCATCTTGAAGGTGATTTGTGTGGCATTGTACAAAAATAGGTTGCTCTTGACTTCCTGCTAAATACTTTGGGCCAGTTCTCACTGTCAAACTGAAATCTGCATGAAAGCTGAAGATCTTGTTGCTAGTGGTCCGAGGCTTTAAATGTGTCGTCTAACTTGATTAGGGACGCGGGTAGTGCTGTGGTCTAAACCACAGAGCCTAGGGCTTGCCTATCAGAAGGTCGGCAGTTCAAATCCCCGTGACGGGGTGAGCTCCCGTTGTTCAGTCCCAGCTCCTGCCCACCTAGCAGTTCGAAAGCATGTCAAGTGCAAGTAGATAAATTGGTACCACTCCAGTGGGAAGGTAAACGGCATTTCCGTGAGCTTCTCTGGTTCGCCAGAAGCGGCTTAGTCATGCTGGCCACATGACCTGGAAACTGTCTGCAGACAAACGCCGGCTCCCTCTGCCTATAGAGCAAGATGAGCGTCGCAACCCCAGAGTCGTCCGCAACTGGACCTAATGGTCAGGGGTACCTTTACCTTTAACTTGATTAGTATGTTTGTTCCTTAGCAATTCCTGTAGCTCAGTCAAAACTCTGTGGTAGAGCATTTTCTTTATATCTAGAAGCTCCCTGTTCCAGCCCCCTGGCATCTCCAGGTTGGGCTGGGAGCATAGCTGTCAACTTTCCCTTTTTTTGCACGAATTTCCCTTATTCCAGCGCCGTTCCCCATTGCAAAAAAAGGGAAAGTTGACAGCTCTGTCTGGGAGTGATGTCTGTCTCGGAAATAATGGAGGAGTGCCTTTGCGGGCGAGGTCACATGTTGAAGAATTACAGTGCATGTGGTGGTCTTGTAGTAAGGTTAAAGCTTACTGGGAAATGATACATGTTGTTGTTGTTTAGTCGTTTAGTCATGCCGGACTCTTCATGTAAACAACAACAACATATATAATGTTGAATTGAAAAGGATGTTTAAAATAACCTTTGAAAAAAAACAAACCAGAAGCTTTTCTTTTAGAAATTATAGGGTCAGAACTACCTAAAGTGTATAGAAATTTATTTATGTATGCGACTACAGCAGAAAGAATGCTACTCACCTCAAAATGGAAAGAAGCAGAAGTCCCAGCAAAGGAAGAATGGAAACAAAAACTTATGGAATATGCAGAAATGGCGAAACTTAACCGGAAGAATAAGACATCAAGATAACAAACTTTTTAAATAAACGAATGGGAACGGTTCATTGAATATTTACTGATAAATTGCAAACAGATAAAAACATTGGTAGGATTATTGTAATAAGCTGCAGTTTCATAAGAATATATGCTTGAAGTAGATAATTAAATGAGCAAATGAAATGAATTTGGATATGCAGAAGATATTAAAAAGTAAATTTAGGGAACCGCAGAAGGAGGGGGAAGGAAGTCAAACCTTGAAACGATAAAATGATTGTAAAATTAATGAAATGTATAAATTTGAAAAGTATAAATAAATAAATAAATATTATTATATTTTTTTTAAAGAGTTACAATGCCTGCTGTGGCTGTAGAGGCCGATATGGGGGAGACTTGTTTTGTTGCAGTTGGAGCAGATGAAGGCATCTGGTTGTGCTGCTGCAGAAGCACCGTGGTGTTTCCTCTCATTCCTCCTCTGGTCACTGCTGTGGGTACACAACCTGTCTGTCTGTCTCCAGGCAATGCGGTTGTCTGCATGAGCTTCTCCTACCTTCCATCTTCCTATGCCCCCTCCCCTATTCTCTATGGAGAGCTCTTCATAAAAATGAGTTAATTAAAAAAAATGCATAATCTAATGACCAGCAGTTTGGAAGCTAATCTCAGTCATATGCCTTGCTCCTTCCCCGATCTTCAGGCAAAACTGTTTATTCGTGAAATGTTCGCTTTGTTGTTCCTGTTGTAAAAGGAACATTTGTTTTGAAAGAACTGCAGCCCTGCTTCCCACAGGCATCTGGTTGGCCATGGTGAAACTGGATTCTGTGCTAGGTGGGCCTTTGGCCTGATTCAGCAGGGCTTTTTTAGGTTCTTACGCAAAATTGTGCCTGATAAGTAGAAGTGGGCTTATGATGTTGCAAGCACCAGTGCTGCCACATTCTGCTGAAAACTGGAATAACGGGTGTCACATGAGAACAATGTACTGGATGAAGCCAATGGTCAATCCAGACCAGCCTCCTCTTCTCACAGTGGCCGTAGTTGTCTGTGGTGAACCCAGAAGCAGAACAGTGCTGTCTCCACCTGGGCAGGCAATTCTGCATCTGTACAGTGTGCTTCCTCAGTGATGTAACTGCTCAAACCATTTATGTCTATCTGCATCCTCAGTGACTTTTGAGAACCAGATCCATCCAGGCTGTAAAGCCAGTAAGAGTAACCCAGCTGACTTTCTGAACAACACACAGCGGAGAATGGAAATAACCATACAGCGTTGGAAATATTAGCTTGGTATAAAATAACCAAAAGGAGACCTTTGTCTCTGTATAAATAAGGCTGGTGCTGTGGGGAGGCTGGAAGATCCACCCTTCTGCTTTTCAGCATGAACCATTTTCCAAATCAGTTGTCAAGTTTACTTAGCGTCAATTTGTAATCACGGAGAGACTCTGCTTGCTAAGGGAAGCAAGGCACTTTGTAAGAGATTTTGCTAGTTTTAGCTCCGCAGTAGAGCAGCTTTGGAGAAAGTAAAGTTCTCTTCAGTGACTTTTATGAAATTTTCTTGCTTATACGTGTGTGTGTGTGTGTGTGTGTGTGTGTCTAAATCTTCTTTTTTAATGTTCTTAAATGTGCTTGGAAGGAGTTGTGCAAAACTGCGCCCTCTGTGCATGCATGTTCCCTTTGCCCTATTTAGAAATGACCTTGTGCCTAATGGAAAATTACACTACAAAACATGCCTCTATATTTGATTAATAGCCTCTCATGGCACCACGCTACTTTTCAGTTTTAGTGTTATTTTCCCAGTTCCACAGAGGTCTGTCATTCCAAGGACTTTAGTTGTCTGACTTTGTCCATCGCCCTGGAAGGTCTTCCCCCAACAGTAGCATTTGGTTTTGTCTGAAGCCGTAATTGCTCTCTGGGAAGCGTCCAAGTGATGTTTGTGATTTACATGAATGCCATTTCTTCTGTCATTTTCTGTCAGCAGAGCTGCATCTTTTGGTGGATTTAACTGGTGAGTGTTTCAAAACATCTCCCATATGCTTTGGCATGGCTAAGAGATAGCAGTGGATGCTCGCTCT
Source organism: Lacerta agilis (assembly GCF_009819535.1). NCBI lineage: Eukaryota > Metazoa > Chordata > Lepidosauria > Squamata > Lacertidae > Lacerta > Lacerta agilis. The sequence continues at coordinate 17,025,686 of NC_046323.1, forward strand.
TCACTCTTCTGAAGCCAAAAACCTTTACAACAGCCCCCACCCCAGATTTATCCAAAAGAATACTGGACTATTCTGGAAAGAAGTGACTTTTTTTTAGTGTCCCACTGCCAAAAGAATACAACTCTCTAATGACTAATTTGTACTGAAGATTCAGACATAAAGCTGGCTTGTTTGCATAGTCTGTAATCGTTTATAACTTGAGTATTTATATAGATGCAGATTACTTCTTTTAAAAACTCTCCAGCTTTTCCCCATGCAGATGTCATATGAAATCACTTCGAAGTTATAGATCTGAACCAGTAAATAGCCTCCTCCAGCATCATCCCATGTGCATTTACCTGGGAGACAACCTAGCAGTTCAAAAGCATGTCAAAGTGCAAGTAGATAAATAGGTACCACTCCAGCGGCAAGGTAAACGGCGTTTCCATGCACTGCTCTGGTTCACCAGAAGGGGCTTAGTCATGCTGGCCGCATGACCCGGAAGCTGTATGCCGGCTCCCTCGGCCAATAAAGCGAGATGAGCGGCACAACCCCAGAGTTGTTCGCGACTGAACCTAATGGTCAGGGGTCCCTTTACCTTTACTTTTAAAGGCCTCGTTATGGGGAAAAGATTTTGCCTGGCGCCTAAATATATATAATTATGGCATCAGGTGAGGCTCCCTGAGGAGAGCATTCCACAAATGGGGAGCCACTACAGAAAAGGCCCGTTCTTGTGTTCCCACCCTCCAGACCTCTTCAGAGAAGGGCCTCAGTTGATGATCACGGGGTGTGGATCAGTTCATGTGTGGAGAGGCAGTGCTTGCGGTCCTGATCCTAAATGCCTATGCAGGGCCGGTGCTAGGGTTTTTAGCGCCCTAGGCGAGATCAACTTCAAGGCGCCCCCCCGCCAACCCCTAGCACCGGCCCTGCAGAGAAGCCAGATTTTGGGCTGCTCCCCCCTCCCCGTCACTCTGCCGCTGGCGGAGGGGGCGGAGAAGCCCAATTTTTGGGCTGCTCCCCCCTGCCCCTCTGCCGCTGGCGGCAGGGGCGTAGCAAGGTAAATTGGTACCTGGGGGCAAAAAAAATTTTGTTAACCCCCCCCCGGATTGTATTGGCTCTCCTCTCACTAATCTCTCTCTCTCCCCCATGGGGACATATACAAACCACCAAAAGACCCCACCCACCCTTCAGTTCACCCTGCACTTCCAAGCATGGAAAGAGCAACATTTAAGAACAATTAGAATAAAACTTTTCCTAGCATCAGCAATGCAGAAACGAACAACAATAAAGTCAGGGGGTTTTGATGTTAAGCCTATCAACATCACAACTTAACATAGTTGTGTATTTTTTACGGTTTCTTCTCCCTGGAGATGAAGAACATGGGAAGACTTCAGCCTTACATTCGTTTTATTCACATGAACACCCCCCCCCCCGCAAATCCTAAACAAACCACGCAGAACTCGAAAAGAAATGCTATTGCAAGTAAATGGGATTTATGTAAATGGTGTCCCCAGCCCCAGAAAACAGGAATGCCAGTACAATTCAGCCCCAGCCTCTGCAAACACGGATACAAACACGAGTTTCCCAGAAACTCAAAGCACAGTTAAGACCCAGCAGCTCACAGCAGGGACACGTGGGTTTTCAAGTAAGCAAGGGGGGAGGGCAGTCACACAGTAATTTGCAAGTGGCAGAAAAGCGAAGAAGTTAAGCAACACAGTAAAAAGACCTGAAAAGCACCCCCAGAAAACGCAAAACAAAGCAGGCACGTGCGTAAACAAGGTGAAAACAAACCCAGGGATGTAAAATAGAATTAACCCCCTAGCCTCCCAGGCATCGGAAAGGCAAGCAGGCAGGCACACAGGGGGTGATAGTAACGCAGAATTAAAACACACCGCAAAGAGCTCCCACTTGGAGGGGGGAGAATGGGGGACGACAGAAGAGGATAAAAAGGGGAAACTGTAGAGCAGCCGCTGGAAGCCTCCGTTAAGGAAACTGGGGGGGGGGGTCCCTGTAGCGATCAATCGTAAGGGAGAGGGGGAGGGAAGGACTAACAACGCAGGCAGGGGCTGCGGAAACGAAAGAGAAGGTGCTCTGGTGTCCTGAGAAGGCGGGGGGGGGGGGACACAGCACCAGAAAAGAACCCAACAAAAGGAAGGGGAAAAGAGGCTTGCAAATGAAAAGCATGCAAATCCCTAAACAGTGAGCAGACGGGACCTTATAGCACACGTGCTCGAAAGCTAGCTACATTAAATTAATTACGGGAAAAAAGATTTGCTTTTATTGGGCTGGCAATTGAAATGTCACTTTAAAATTAACACACCTTGTTTGGCTTAAATGGAATGAAGTCGAAAAGTGGGACGAGGACATATGCCCAAAACCTCGCTCGGCCGGTGCACCTCCCGGCAGCTTTCTTTTGTATTTTTTTCTTCTTCCCAGGTTGCCGGGCAGAGGCGAGGGGCGGGGCCAGTGAGGAGGGGCGTCACACGCCAGCCAGCCACTAGCATGGCGCCTCGCTAGCCCGCCCCTCCCCTCTTCTCAGGGCCCCAGCCCGGCAGCGTCGGAAGAAGAAAAAAATACAAAAGAAAGCCGCAGGCGCGCCGGCCGAGTGAGGTTTTGGGCTCGGCTTTTGAGGCGCCGATCGCGGGGGCAAGGCCCCGAGTGTCAACCCCCCCTCCAGCAGGGAGCCGCGCCCAAAACCTCGCTCGGCCGGCGCGCCTCCCTGCACTTTTTTTGGTATTTTTTCTTCTTCCGACGCTGCTGGGCAGGGGCGAGGGGCGGGGGCGCAGCCCCGAGTGTCACCGCCCCCCCAGCTACGCCCCTGGCTGGCGGAGGGGGCGGAGAAGCGGCACCAGGCGGAGGCGGGGGGCAGGCTGGCCAGCGCCCCCTCCATTTTGGCGCCCTAGGCAGCTGCCTAGTTCGCCTAAATGGACGCACCGGCCCTGTGCCTATGTGCAGCATAGGAGCAAGGGGTTTCCTCATGTTTTACTGAACTTTCCCTCCCACCAAACTCATAGTCAGATCTATGACCTTGAAGACTTAGTCACTCATTCGAAGCAGAATAGTTTCAGGGGAAGGCAGCAACACGTCACAGGTCCCAAGCCATATAGGGCTTTAAAAGTCAAAACCAGTGCCTTATATCAAGCCTGGAACAGGCAGCCAGGGCTGATTAAATTTTCCCCCAATTTGAACTATGAAATGGTGATTTTCTTGAGTCAAAATGAGAGTACCCCTAAACATTTTTTAAAAAAGAAAAAAAAAAGTACTGGGTTTAGGTATGTACGTACTTCATTATGATTTTTTTTTTTTTTTAAAAAGAGAGAGGTGTTGGGCTGAATCATGCATTTGCTGCTATTGGAAAGATCATATTCTCAATTCAGCAGCATCCTATGAAATTTTAAAGTGAGCAGTTTGACAAACTCAGATAATGATACTGCGTATTTATAAATGAAACATGGGATGAATAAAATATGGCAGTCCCATTAAGATGCAGTTTCTGGGACAACAAGTGAATGTTTGATAAGACACAGCCTTATTGTGCCAGATCCTTCTTGTCTCTTCGTCTCAAAGTTAACTTCCACAGTGAAACCTCCACAGAGCAGTGCAAAGGTAAAACGTTTGGGGTATTGGTGGTTAAGTACCTCCCAGACAATGCTTTCACAAATGCACTCTTCATTTATTATTTTTTTGGTACCTTTCTGTGTTTTTCACAATATCTTTGTCAATTTAAAAATAGCATGTTTTTCATTCTTCTTACAAAATTATGTTGATGAAGAAAATGCTTTACTGTTCAGAATTATAGAGCAAGTATAGACATAAAGACTTGACCAAGATATTCCAGTGCATCCTAGCTGGACAAGGATTTGAACATGGGACTGCCCTGTTGAACCCTAATGCTCTGTTTTTATCAATTGCACTAGGCTCTTCATTTAGGAAAAGCATCATTCAAGCATCACTCAGATATGCATGACATCTACGGCAGGCCCTCCTGTGGCCTTCCCGTTGTTGCCAGACTGCAACGTCCTTCATCCCTGATGGATAACATTGCCCATGCTGGCTGGGGCTGAAGGGAGTTACAAGTCCCACAACATCTGGAAGGGACCACATTTGACTATCTCTCCTATAGACAGTGTGAGCTGAAAACTGAACAACTTAGGAATAAGGCCTCTCCGGTGCTTTAGGCTTCTTCTCCTACTTCCACCTCAAATGTACCTGAATGCTTGCTTACTCTTTGACTTTGAATTTTATAATAGCCTGCAGGAATGGCTTTATTTTAAAGATGGTTGCATAATTTTGTGTTGGCGAAGATCTTTTGAGACCGAAAATGCATTTTGATATCTGTTTAGCTGCATGCACCATACTTGATGAATTATGAAGCTGATCAATGTTCTTCATTGCCTGTTGGATATTGATCAGTATTCTGGTTCAGTTTGCCTATTTAGTCTTTACTATTCCTATTTTACAATTTCTGCACGTATTTTTCCCCCTTAACCCCCTTCATTCGTTTGTTTTGTGTTATGGTTAAGACTACATCGTTTTCGTTTTGTTGATTTGGCTTTCGAGGCATTTTGCTGAGACAAGAGAAGCCAATGGTGGAATTATTGCCTGCTCTCTGTAATTTCTGGGAGTGAATGCTAAATACAGTGCAGGTGCACTAAAACAAATCCTGTTAAGAGTAGAGAACCTTAGACCTTGTAGAAATAACTATATAGTAATAGCAGGAGTACCCTGTGATGGTTAGATGCATTATTCGTGTGAAGCTGTTTCCATGTGCAGGAGAGGCAGTGAAGACATGCCAATGGCTGCCACTATTGCATAATGGCTCGCAGTCCTTCCCACCTTATATCCATGCATTCAGTATCACCATCTGCTTAGGGGGAAGCCTTCATGCAAAGGTTTTTGTATGTTTTAAAATCCCAGTCATCATGCAGGTTTCCAGATGAGGTGGAAGAGTGTGTGTGTGTGGGGGGGGGCGTTCTGGATGGGGAGCTGTGCAATAGCAGGAGCAGGACCGATGGTATGAAATGATGTTTATATAGCTAATGCAAGAAGTAGGCTCATAAGCGACCGTAACGAGAGGCAGGTAGTTACGTGGCAAAAACCAGCAGATCAATATGCCAGAGGACTGCTCACCACTCATTAACAGCCAAGTGAGTTAAGCAGGCATCTCTGTGGGGCAGCCCTAATGTATAAAACACCTCACCCCCTATTTTCCTAAGCAATCGTTTCCTTTTTTCCTTTTAAAATGAACTGTTGTGATTATGCTAACCAATCTTTTGCAGGTGTGTGTTGTGTGTGTTGTGTGTGTGTGTGTGTGTTTTAATCTCTCCCTACATTTCCCCACTTTTATTTTTGACAGACTGCGTCTGTGAAGCAAGTTAAGGATTTAGTTTTAGTGTATTATGAAAAGTGCACCTATTTCCTATTATGTGTCGTAAGCTTCCCTGCTTGGTTAAACTCTTTCGGCAGTTCAGCGTTGTGTCGTCAATTGGTGCCTTTTGCTCAAGTGTTGACAATGACATGAAATGTTTGCGGCGTTGCTCACCGGGACGCATTGTGATTCTACAGAACAACGTGCTTTGGCACCTGGTGTTTTGAAGAGCGTTTTATTTTAAATTCTTTAAAACACTGCATCTCAAATCTTTTAATTTGCCTCTTTGCAAGCTTTCCTATTGAGCCTTGAAATAGTCTGCCTTGAAGACCCAATCTAGGTTTCTTTCCACATTCTCCTTGCTTTCTTCTATTTCCCTTCCAAGAGCAGGCAGAAAATGGCCGCTCACCCAGTCCGGCACTGGGCATCATTTGTGGCCTGGTGCTGGGCTTCCCCGTCCTTCCAACCGTCGCTCTGCCCCCCTGACCAACGCAGAGCCTACTGGGTTCCCACCAAACCCAGATTCAAATTCTGGCCTATCCGCGGTGGCCTGGGGGGCTACTGGAGCAGACCGAGTCGTGGCAGACTTCACTCTGGTCCACTCCTGGAGAACAGAGGGCTGGAGCTGCCACCGGCAGCACAGTCGGCCCCAGTGCGACTCTTAGGTGTTTTGCCGTTAAACATTGGTGTCATAATAACCCTGAATTTGAAAATTGGCCATGGACTTTATAGCACCATCAGGAGGAGACATGTTTAACAGAAAAATCACTGTTGCAGCTTGTCATTTTTATAAAAAGTGAACAGCTAAAAGGTATTAATTTGGTGGTTCCCTCACTGTAAGAAGCGAATAAATCAAATTATCATCATCATCACCATCATCATCATCTAAGGATATAGCTGAGGTCACACAATTTACAGAATGAACATGGGGATAAGCCACATGCATATCACAGATAAGACCAGGAACACATTTGTAAAATATTCATATTTTTTACAAAAAGCATATTTATAAATTTTCAGTACAAAAGTACAAAGGTTAACAACAATAACAATGAAGAACAAACATTTCATTATAAGTTGCAATCGGGTTCAATACAATAGAAAATAAAAATAAGGAAATAAAATTAATTGGATCAATCTAGAGTACTGAGCCACAACTGTCAATGTGTAGCTGGAGGAATGCAAATGTCTTTTTCTTTAATTGCAAAGGAGATAAAAAATGTACCAGGTGTTTTGAAACTGATTGTTCCAGTTCCATTTTGCAGAGCTGTAGTTGATGTGACCATTTCTCCCATCAGTGCTCTGTCCCAGACCTCTTGGTACCACTGATGAAAAATGGTTTGTTACAGGAGATTTCCATTTTTTAGCAATGACTAGTTGTGCTGCAATATTCTGTTCTCATTGCTGAAAGCAGCATTCTGTCTGTTGTAGTCATGCAATAACTTGTCCTGCTCTGCTTTAAGAGAAAGGAAGCTTTTGTTCTTTAAAGATGTCTTCAGAAGAAAGAAAGAAAAAGCAAACTTGCCCTGCTGCTATCGACAACTCAAAACGAGCCTCACCAACATTTGAAATGGTAGGTTTGTGCACCATGAAGTGTCTTAATGTTCATATGCATGCATAAATGGGCATAGACACTCAAGAGGTTTAGCTTCTAGAGCCCCTGAGAAGAATGTTGTTAGAAGATAGATGCTAACAGGATATTGAAAGGCAAAAATAATAATAATAATAATAATAATAATAATAATAATAATAATAATAATAATAATAATAATAATTCCCCAATAAGGACAAAATGGAGAGTGTTTTACCAGGGCTGGGTTCCAGAAAATAGAGACTGCTCTGATAAAGAAGGAGAGCTGCAGTACATATACTTATTATACAGAGAGAATGACAGATAAAGTCTTGAACTAGGTAAGTGAGATAGGCAGGGCTTTTTCTCAGCCGGAAAAAACTCACTGGAATTCAGTTCCGGCACTTCTCAGGTGGGCGCCATTGCCATTATAAGAAAACAAGGGAGGTGTTCGTGGTGAGTTCCAGCACCTCTAAAAAGCGCTGGAGATAGGAACAACTAAAGACTTGAGCTATAGTAAGTGTTTCAGAAGACACACTGGGGGGAACAGAAGAACCCCCCGATGTGATATATGCTTTAAAAATAAATGTTACTTTAATGTGGATATTTTGAAGCATTAGACCCCAAAAATCCATCTTGATGGGAGCATGCACTGCAGACACGCCCTGACCGTTTAACATTGGTGTTTCTTCCCATCCCTCCATCAGCTATAAGCATGGGAGTTGCTTCCTTCCTGCCAAGAACTGAGGAAATGCACAAAACCGGGAAAAACTCTGAAATATGAACTATGAAAATACAGTGGTGCCCCGCTAGATGAAAAAAATTCATTCTGCGAAAATTTTCGTCTAGCGGGTTTTTCGACTAGCGAAGCGGCAATGACAGCCGCGCTTTCGCTAGACGAAAAAAAAGACGAAAAATTTTCGTCTTGCGAGGCAGCCCCATGGACTTTTTCGTCTTGCGGGGCAGCCTTCTGCTAGACGAATGCCTTCGTCTAGCGAGTTTTTCGTCTTGCGAGGCATTCGTCTAGCGGGGCACCACTGTATATTATACAAACAAATTGACCAAAAGTAACATAACCTAACACATATCTACAAATGTCTCCTCAAAGGATATAGCCTATAGCATACTTTCAGATATAATAGACTCTTAAAGTCCCTCAGACGTCCTTTCACTGGTACAGTTTCTTCAAAGGAATGGACTGAAATGTTCATCACTCTAACCTTTGCCAGAGTGATGAACGTTTGAGTTGCTGGAGCTTTTTAGCCATGGTTAAATTTTGTTATTCTGTATTTCTGTCGATGAAGTCCGTTCCTTTGAAGAAACTGTACCAGTGAAACGGGGAGACCTCCAGCTAGCCACCCGTCGGAGGACAGACGAGGAGATCTGAGGGACTTTGCTGTATACACCATATCTCTGAACATTTACAGTATTGTACAATCACTCTACAGCACATAGTATTACATATTGAACTTTTGCACTTTAAGAGTCTATTATATCTGAAAGTATGCTTTAGGCTATATCCTTTGAGGAGACATTTGTAGATAGGTTATGTTACTTTCGGTCAATTTGTTTGTATAATATATTTTCATAGTTCATATTTCAGAGTTTTTTCACGGTTTTGTGTATTTCATATTGGGCTATTACTTCTGTGATTGTCTGTTGGTTTTTGCGCAAGAACTGAGGAAAGGCTGATGTCTTGCACCTTAACAGCCCCACCCCCCCAATCTCTGGCATATTGCCCCCTTTATCTCTCCATCTCTGACCTATTGCCACCTTGATGGTTTCAGCTGTTAGCCCATGAGCGGGGAACCTTTTGAGCTCCATGGGCCCAATACTTACTAATTCTTGTTTATGGGCCAAATTTGACATGTCAGTTGCATTGCATTGTTATGCTATCACATGCTTTTGACACCTGTCAAAATCCCTTGTGCCACAGTCTTCAAGTGGGGGGAGATTTGCAAAGGCTTTGCAAGCCTCCTCCCACAGTCCTGGAAGGAAGGCCCTTTTACACAGCTGAGATACGATTTTGAAACAGGCTAAAATAATAATAATATTGCATTATGATCAAGCAAGCCAATATTGCACTGAGTTGAAAATCTCATTATCTTTCACAGTGTTCTATTAGTTTTCTTGGCCAGCAAGACTCTTTTCTTGAAGAACATCTTCCTTGTGGGAAAGATTGTAGCTCTGCGGCACAGCCTTGTTTTGCATGCAGAAGGTCCTATGTCATTTCCCGGCATCTCCGTGTAGGTGCTGGGAGAGGCCGTGGTTGGGAGCTACTGGCAATCAGGGTCGAGATCTGATGGAGGCATGGCAAGGCCCTGAGTCACCAGATGATTGACAAGTGATGTCACCTGATGGGTGAATAGTTGCCTGGTGGGCAAAGATTGGTCAACAGGCCAGGATTCCCCACCCCCTGGGGTAGACAGTACTAAATGGAAAAATCAACTGACTCTTATTACAAGGTAGCTATCTGTGTTCCTGAGAACATCACCCACGGTAGCTCAATTAGTAGAGCATTAGACTCTTAATCTCAGCGTTGTGGGTTTGAGCCGCATATTGGGTGAAAAATTCCTGCAATATTATTATTATTATTATTATTATTATTATTATTATTATTATTATTATTATTATTATTATTATTATTATTATTTCCCTAGCCACTCTGGGCGGCTCCCAACAGAACACTAAAAACAGAATAAAAGATCAAACAGATGTCTTCTAAAAGTCAAATAGTTGATTATTTCCTTAACATCTCATGGGAGGGCGTTCTACAGGGCGGGCGCCACTACCAAGAAGGCCCTTGCAGGGGGTTGGGCTAGATGACCCTTGTGATCCCTTCCAACTCTACAATTCTATGATTCTATGCCTTAAAGATGCAAGCTCTTAAGAATTTAATAAGTCACAGCATCCTGCAGAAATGACAAAGCCATATTTAGAGCACAGCATGTCTACCACCACGAAGCCATAGTTTGGAAAGGGAAATGAGACTACCTCGTTGTCAAGAGAGGACACTTGGGAGTTAAATATGCAACGCAGTTGAGGCTCAGGATTGCGACCCAGTTTCTCCTTCTCTCGGCCTCCTGTTTTGAGGCTTTCAGAGCTACAAGCCGCCTGCCTCATGCGGCAGAAAGCCTGGCTCTTGCTTTCGAAAGAACCCGCTGCGTGGCTTCCCTCAACTCTAGGTTATTAAATTCATGTGAAAACTTGAGTGAGTGAGTCAGAAGCTATGTGAGTGTGGTTGAGTATGCAAGCCCTTGGGTAAACAAGAGGGATAAATATAGTTGATAGCTTGTGTGCACTAGCCTGGAAAACTGACGATCTCACTGACTGAAGGCAAACTTTCATCACACTGTCCTTCTCACCTTTTCTGCCGAGACTGTGCCGCATAGAATACTCTGTGCATGCATGCGTTGTGCGCGCCTGCCAGAGAGAGTGAGATTTCTGTGTGCTCTTTCACTTTTACGAGGCTACCTTATTTACACCGATATTGGTATGTAGATACAGGGCATGTGTCATAAAGTTCACTGGGCTTCTGCTGGGGACTCTAGGTCAGGCATTGGCTTTGTGCAATGTTGGGTCTGCTGCTTGGGGGAAGAGAAATCCCGCTGGCTATTTGCTTCATTCATTCATTTAGACAAAATAATAATCATAAATAAAAATAAAAATGTGCACCCCATCACCGAGACCATGCCATTGTAACTATCCAACCTCCCAAAATTTCGACACCTCTTGCAATGGTTTGACCCCTTTCCGTTTTAACAGTACAAATTCTACAGACACCCTCCACATCTCCTCAGAATCATTTATCCTGCATATTCCCCGTCTTACCTTAATGGTACATGTTAATTTATCATTAATAGCTATATCCCACACCTCTTTAGACCATTCTTCCATCTTCTATTCCGCTTTCCCCCTTTCACTTCCTGGCTATAATAATTTGTGCAGCTGTCAGTAAATTTGTGAGCAAGTTCTTCATAGCCTGTGAACTTTCCACGCCATCATAAATTGATAATATTGTTACCTCTGGTCTTTTGGTCAGCTTTAACCCAGTGATTTCTGTTATCTCCTTAAACACGCTTTGCCCAAAAAATTGTACATATTTACACCCCCACCACATGTGAACATAATTCCCTGTTCCCTGGAATCCCCTCCAACAGGGTATTAGCTTCTGCCAGTCCTGAATAAGGCAGGGGTCACCTGTAGCTGGAGCAGGGTAGAGGTGGCAGCTTAGACTCTCGGGGGAGCTGTCAAGTGGAACCCAGAAATGAGGATTCCCCACTGAGTTACACCAGTGACCAGGAGACAGAAGGATTCTATAGCACACATGGGAGCCTCAGCCCTTCCTACAGACAAGCAGGCCCAGATCTGGAGTACACTTCAAGGCTAGCCTTATCCCAAGTAGGGATTAAAAAAAGTCAGGAGGTTCAGTCTGCCATGTGAGCCCTGCATCCTTGGACTTTCACACAGGTCTGATCACCTGCCAGGGACCGGCAGGACGCTGGCGAGTGTGCACCAGGAGAAGGGTGGCTGGCGTCTGACTAGGGAGGAGGGGGAAGTGGTTTGTGGGGACCTGTACCACTCAGGAGGCAAGAATCAGGCAGGGGAAACTTCAGAGCTACAGGGTGGAGCACAGGATGGGTTGGAAGAAGAGGAGGAAGAAGGCAGGTCAGGCAAGTGAAGGACTGGGTGCTTCCCCACCCTCTTCTGCATGCACCACTGTCTCCCAGAACCAAGAGGGGACTTAAAAGGGATGAGCAGAGGAAGTTTCCACGTAGGCGTAGTCTCCAGCTGTGCACGGGACACCCGTTGTGGGAAGCTACATAAACTGATGGAGGGGGAGTGTCAGACTGAGGAGGAATGGTGGGAACTGCCCCCTCTTCTTCTGGACCTTCCGAAGAACAGGAGGGTGGTATAGATTTAGATCATTGGTTTGCAGAAGGGCATAGTTCAGAGGCTGCAGAGGGCAGAAGCTGGGAAATATTGGAAGAGGAACAGCAGGAAGAAGAAGCACCACCAGGGGAGAGACAGCTGACAGAGTCAGTGTCCATGGAAAGCATTCCTGACTCCCCTTCTCCCAAGACCTGACGGGCATTGACGGTAGGAGAACAGAAAGCTCAGAGGGAGAAGGCTCGGATTAGCCAATGCAGGAGTGACATCAAATAGGAGAGATGTAGGGGAGAGGACTTTACTTGGAGCAATGCCATTTCTAGAGAGAGACCTCATTCCTTTCTCTCTCGCTGTGATTATTGAATAAACTAATTGGTAAGAACTCATCTTTTTTTATCTGCTTCTTTGCTGACACCAGGGGAGGGTTCTGATTTCCCCCGAAGCCTGACTGGGGGTGGTCCTCTGTCGCTGCAACTGCTTCATAAGAGCACCAACCAATAGTTCTCCAGAACTGCTTAGAAGTGACTTTGACAATAAAGAATTAACTCTCTGCCGTGTGCATTCCTCGGACCTTGAACATATCCCATCATTTAAACTAAATACCTAAGGAAAAAATTGTGCTGATCATGCAAAGTTGTTCCATTCTTCATGGAGTGAATATTGAATGAGATGTCCTGGTAGCTGCTGTGCTATATGGAGATACATTGGAATTATGATAAAATCCCCAGCTTTGGTGTTTCTTCCATGTGTAGACAGATAATGAGGAGGAGGAGGAGGATGGTGTGGTTTTACATAGAATAGAAACACGGTTACAGTCTGAGAGAGCCAGGAAAGGGTGTGTGAAAACTCAGACCAGTGTTTTGTTTTTATTACACAGTGTAGGCAGAATTACATCTAAATAGAGCATTTATTGGGTGCTAAATTTCTGCGTCATTATTGGTACTGTCTCTTTATTAGTGTCTTTTGGCACAAGAAGCAATGCTACATTTTAAATATTTTTACCAGTAGTCACTAGGTCTTGGGTGGTAGCGTAGAATTTTCAACTCTGTAGCACCTTTAGGATTTATTATTTTTTACCAAAAGGAAAAAATAAATAAAGCTGTTATATATGAACCTTTGTTTTTCATCTCTTACCTTCTGCTTGCGTTTCTCTTTAAACATTTTGTTTTTGATAATAGATTACACTAAAGCCAAGGTTTTAAATGGGTGATTTAAAAAAAATGAACAAAAAAGTTCCATTCTTAACAGAATATAACTTAAAATACACAGGAATACTTAATTGTGAGTTTGCAGACATTCAAATATTTTTAAATATTCCATATATACACTGCAGACATATATTAAAGCAAAACAAAATCTAAGTTGAAATGCTAAATTAGTACAGTATCCTTCTGTTTACTAATTTATTGGTAGAACATTTGGTACATTATGCTTAGTAATATCTAACTGAATAATCAGTGCTGCAGAGAAAATGTATATTATTAACTGAAAGGTTTTAATATATATTTTTTCTGTATGCTGTTACACACTCCTTAACCTATTTGCTTTTCTTCATGTCTGAACACGAGGGAAATTAAATTGTAAAAGAGGGTGTGAATTGTTGTAACTCTGTATTTCTGTGCCATCTTGTTTCCACTGTGCCAAATTTTTTGATGAGTTGCAAAGAAAATTTGATCATCCCAGAGGATTGCAAGGCATAAGCACACACAAACGTGTTCCCGTTCAACTCATTATTAGGAAACTACCTTCATACAATCACTTTTTTTTTTCTAAATTAGAATTTTAGGGTGTAGCTGCAAAGGAAGCTTACATTTGCTAGTTGAAACCCCCCCCCCCAAAACATATTTCTGTTCCGGGCATCAAGAGACGGTGAGTTATTTGTTAAACAGGCATGCCCTTTCACAAGCCTTAGACAGCCTATAAGGCTGGGCCCAAAGTATTTGGCTTATATGTTTCTGTGAATCTGAGGGGAAGTGTTAATAGCCCTAAAATATTTGGGTGCTATATTTCAGCAGGTGATAGTTGTTGAAAGATTGCTTCTTGATGCAGGACCACTCTGGGATATTCTGAATGAGAAACCCCCTCAGTCAGGGGTGAGGGTCATATTTCTAAGAATCATAACTCAGTTCTGGCATCTCTCATGTGGGCACCATTTCCATTATAAAAGAACGAGGAAAGTGGTGGGTTCCAGCAACTCTTTTTCTAGAAAAATAGCACTGTGTGTATCCTGGATTATAATCAGCAGTATTCTTTTTCTCTTCCCATAAATGTATACAGAGTGTGTACCTGTACAATTACATTAAATCGTTATTTTACCATTGCTGCATTTCATATTCCATTTGACATTTAAAGCAAAATTTCACTTCGTGAAGCTAAGCACTGCGAAAATATAAATGCAGGAAGAAATATAAGTTTATCATCCAGTTTCATTCAAAGGAATAGCTGTTACCATAAAAGAGACCATATTTAGTTCTGTAAATTTAAATTGTGACCTTTTATACAAAGGTAATATAGCGCTAGGGTGTGAATGATCTGTCAAATGAGAACATTTCTTCCTTATGAGAACAATGATATCCAATTGCTAACATTAATAATGAAAGGAATATGATTTTAATTGCAGATGTAAATGTTTCAAAGATTAGCTGCTCTCCTATTTACTTTCTATGTACCATGCATAATCTTGTACACCTCTCTCACTTGCCTTCTTGCCTTTTCTCCAAACAAAAACTTCACCAGGTGCAGAAGACATGCAGAAGACATATGACTGTCACCCGAGGAAATAGACAAAGATTACATAGCTGAGTCACTGCTCTAATAGATTACATCAACCATATGACTTTTGCCTGTGTGAAAATTGTCTAATCCATCTCTTTCGCTTTACAAAGTTTTTAATACACACACATGGAAGGGTTCAAATAATCATCGGAATATGTTTTTGATGCTGCACATTAAGTGAGGGCATTTTTAAACATACTTTTTAAATATTTTATGTAGGTTGGTTCCCCAGGTGAGGAACAAATCAAGTAATGCAAATATGAAGAGCTTTTGATAGGTGTTATTGAAACCCAAGTCAGTAAAAATTGCATTTCTAAGAAGAAAAACATAAGAAACAAGCAGCAGAGGAGGCAACTTCAGATTGTTCCCACTGGGCCTTCCAGAAGTAGGCCAAATGCATCTTAGATCTTCTTCTAGCTCCATAGAGTATAAATGACACCAGTTTGCAGTACTTTGTGCTCATTCACCCATAAGGTAGACTTGAGGGATTCTAGCCTAATTGTGCATAACTTTTAAGCACAGAGACCTTTATACTGTAGAAGTTTAGAAGCAGAAGCTTGACTGAAAGTACACTTTCAAATTGTTGTTATGACGGTGCTTTTTCCCTCACTAATATTTTGGCATGTGTACTGTATGCACATGGCGGATGTATGGAACCCACTTACTATCTCCCCCCCCCCCCCGTATATATGTTCTGTGGCAGGGTCACTGATGTGATCTACCTTAGGGGAGGCCACATCCCAGTGGCAGATCTTTCCCTACTTATTGGAGAACAACAGTCTAAAACACTTTCCCCTTTCTTATATGTATTTTAAAGGTTGTGTAGCTTATCTCCTTGCTCGTGGGTCACATAACTCCATACCTTCCACCAGTTCTCCAATGAAAATAGGAACGTTCTAAGGAAAAGCGGGACATTCCAGGATCAAATCAGAAACCGGGATGGCTTTTGTTAATCCAGCACTGTGCCTGGAAAATAGGGACACCCGGGGGGGGGGGCGTCCCCCTGCTGTTTGTGTTTTTCTGTGAGGACTAAAAAAAATGATATGTGGATACAGTGTTTGTTTCTCTCTTGCTCTTTTGAACAATTGAGTGTTCTGAGAAACCATGTTGGAAAACTTTTTAAATTACTTAGATGAAAAATCTTGTAAAGATCTGGCTGAGACTGTATTTTTTAATATATATAAAAAATGAAACCATTATTTTCAACTGCTTGTGCATTTCAGTAATTTCAACAGGCAACTGAGGGACAAACTGATTTGTGAGTGGACCTCCCGGGGTATTTTTTTTATTAACTTCAAAGCAACTGATTGGGGGGGGGGTGTTGCTGCAATTTTGACCCTGGAAGTGGTGATGGAGGACAAGTTTTAACTTTTTCCTTCTGCTGTTTCCCTGATTAAAATCACCTCTCCCTCTGGAGCTGTGATTAGGCTGGCTGGGGGGCGAAAGGCAGGTATCCACATTGAGAATTTCAACATGGTAGCGGTAGGCATGTGCCCATTCTCTCTTCCCTCCCCCTTGCCATATCCCACTTCATCCAACAGTCTGGATGAAGGTGTGTGGAGAACCAGAACAAAGAAAGTAGGGGTGGTCTTGCTCTCCCCTCCACATATTCTGGATGCATGGTTCACATTGTGTAAGCAGGACTTCTGCGTTATGATTTCCCCCATCCCGAAATCTGTCTTTTCCTTTCAATCTTCGGAAAGTTTCAGGGAGATTAAACATGCAAGGGGAAGCTATGCACTCTTGACTTGATCTTTAAACTCAAGTCAACAGTGAGTCAACAGTGTGATGCAGCAGCTAAAAAAGTCAATGCAATTCTGGGCTGCATCAATAGGAGTATAGCGTCTAGATCAAGGGAGGTAATAGTACCACTATATTCTGCTCTGGTCAGACCTCACCTGGAATACTGTGTCCAGTTCTGGGCACCACAGTTCAAGAAGGATACTGACAAGCTGGAACGTGTCCAGAAGAGGGCAACCAAAATGGTCAAAGGCCTGGAAACAATGCCTTATGAGGAACGGCTTAGGGAGCTGGGTATGTTTAGCCTGGAGAAGAGAAGGTTAAGGGGTGATATGATGGCCATGTTCAAATATATAAAAGGATGTCATATAGAGGAGGGTGAAAGGTTGTTTTCTGCTGCTCCAGAGAAACGGACACGGGGCAATGGATTCAAACTACAAGAAGATTCCACCTAAACATTAGGAAGAACTTCCTGACAGTGAGAGCTGTTCGGCAGTGGAATTTGCTACCAAGGCGTGTGGTGGAGTCTCCTTCTTTGGAGGTCTTTAAGCAGAGGCTTGACAGCCATCTGTCAGGAATGCTTTGATGGTGTTTCCTGCTTGGCAGGGGGTTGGACTGGATGGCCCTTGTGGTCTCTTCCAACTCTATGATTCTATGAAACTCTGTGTACAATCACAGAAGGGAGGCATGTGACCCGGAGACGTTCCCCTGCTGTTAGTTCGTCGATTGAATTTTATGAAAACATCTGACTAGGCCCAAAGTATAACCATCAGAACTGGTTGCATGCCCACCATAGGTATATATAAAAAACATTTAAAGCATATGATTCCCCCACCCCCAAGAATCATGGGAACTGTAGTTTACCCTTCACACTGCTAAGGTTCCCAGCATTCTTTGGGGGAATGTATGTGCTTTAATGTATTTTTAGTTCTGCCCAGAGTTGTTGAGCTTTCTTTGAGCTATTTTTATGGAAAGTCGGCAAAAATGACACTGCCGCCATGGGCCGTCATATGTCTGGATTTTCCCAGACATTTGGCCGGTTTCCACCCGTACACTGCTGCGGACTCCAGTATACCAGATATATCTGGGAAATCCCGGACGAATGGCAATCCTAATTAATTCCTTCAGACTTGGTATACCTTTCCAGTAGCCAAGAATGGCTCCCCCCCCCAAAAAAAAAAATCATTATCTGTTTAATGATTTGGGTAAGAAAAGCTTGAGAACATACAAATCCTGAACCACTGAAACATCAATAAAATTGGGAAAATAAATATAAAATGTCATTTAGTAATATGAACTTTTATCAGAGGATGCATGTTACTCCTTCACTAGAGTGATGGTCAATGTACAATAGCAAAAGTTGCCTTTGTCTTAAAAAAAAATCATGTATGCATTTTTTAGAGAAGATTTTTTTTAAAGGTAAGACAGACAGTTAGAGATTATGATTCATGTGTCTTCTAATAAAGTTGCCTAAAAATTGTTATATTGCCAGTTGACTTTTTATTAGTCTTTTTCTGGAGCTAGTGAGGTAATTAACGATGCCCTGGAAATGATGACAGAAAACAACATATCATTTATTGACTGCACAAAGAACGGTAATGAAAATATAAACTGTCCCTTATTGAAAATTAAATGAGAGCTAATGAGTTCTGAATTGATTCAGCAAAAACAAGGAAAGTTTAGCGTCAAACGTGTCTTTTGTTATGAAAGGGCGGTGAATAAAATTCCATCTGCTATCACTAAAATTTTAAACAAAATTTCCACTTTCACATGGGATGGGAGAAACTGTGGCTCATTCATGAGATAAATTATTTAGAGCGCTGCTGCAAGTCTGTGAGTAAAAAGAGGGGGGGGGGAGTTGGACCAGTGGAAAATAAGCTAAATAGAATGTTTGTGTTCCAGAATGATTGTAATTGGAGAACATATTGCATTTCTTAAACCATTTTTCACTGCTCTTCATTATTGGTATTGCGCATACAGAAACTAGGGTTACCCATATGGAGAACAGAATATGAAATGTCTTGTCAGAACAATGTCTTAATAAACAAATTAGCAGTAGTGACATACTCCTTAATGTATTACTCTTGTTGGGAAACAAACCTTTCCGATTTCAGCGTAAACATACTTTTACCATTGATCTACATAATTCCAGTGTGGGTGGATGAGTAATGTTCCATTTACCAATTGCACTGAATAGTCTAGCTCTTCTGTTCAGAGTCTATTTGTAGGAAGTACTGCTGATGCAAGATAAATAGCCTCAATTACATGGCCTTGATAAGTAATGCTCTTTTCCGTATTAAAAATAATTTCAGATTTTGTGTGAATTAACAGTTTCTCACCAGTCCATCTCTACCCCATTTTGAGAAGGTCTGATTTTTAATGTTAATCATTAAATGGCAGAATGCCATGTAAACTGATGTATATTAAGGAATTGGTATGGCATAGCGCCTCGTAACAACACATTGATTTTTCCAGGCTAAAAAGAGATAGCAAAAGAAGTCTTCTCTTTGGTCGCTGAAGTGTTATCAAAGCTTCTGCTAAAAGGGGCCCCATTCCAAATGGAACGCTACCTTCCTTATATATTGTTTACATGCTAAATTCAGGCTACTTATGAACAGGATGTCTTCCAAAAGAATAATATCAGATACCCACAGGGGGGAGCTAGAGGATAATATCCCTCTTAAATGTCATGGAGGGAATCCTCACTGGAAATAATCTAAGTAGAAAGAATGTCCTGTTTCATTTGCTGGGCTTCTTTGTGGGAATTTATTTTTTATTCATTATATTAATAGGTCAATGCTATGTTTTAAAGGAAGCCCAAGTGGTGTGCATTAAAACACAGAAATAATGAGTTTTATTGCATTGCGGTGCATTATATAAATCCACTCAAAATAAAGTTCTCCCCAAACAGCTGTTCCTTAAAAGTAGAGCAGGATATAAGAAAATAAGTACATTAAACTAATAATGAACTAAACTAGAAGCAACAGCATTTCAGATCTTCTCTCCAGCCTTTAAGGAAAGCCTTTGAGACATTAAAGGGTTGTTATTATTAGCAAAAGCTTGTAAAGGAAGTACCGTATTTTATGGTGTATAAGGTGATGTTTTTATATTATAACTAAATGTTCACAATTGGGGGTTTTTTATACACGGATAGTGCAGAGGGGGCACGGGCGTTTGTTAGCAGCCTCAAGCATGAGATTGTCTGGTGAGTGGGCAGGTGATTGGTGGCTGTGGCAAGGGCTGCTGTCAATTGGCTGCCGCTGTGGCAATTGAGTGGTTGATTGGCGGCTGCCGGTGGCAAGTGGACAGATGTTTGGTGGCTTCTGGGAGGCGTGCAATTGGCAGCAGCGGTCAGGTGGGTAAGTGGTTGTCAGCAACTCTGGGCAACTCCCCCCCCCCCCAAAGCTAAACAACCCTGGGCAATCTGCCCCCATTTCCTTAATTTGGATTCCCCAAAAATAGAGGTCTTATAAACAGGTGCGTGTTATACACGGTAAAATACAGTAGCTAGACCTCATGAGGGACCCAGGTGGCGCTGTGGGTTAAACCACAGAGTCTAGGGCTTGCTGATCAGAAAGTCGGCGGTTCGAATCCCTGCCACGGGGTGAGCTCCCGTTGCTCGGTCCCAGCTCCTGCCCACCTAGCAGTTCGAAATCACATCAAAGTGCAAGTAGATAAATAGGGACCGCTCCAGCGGGAAGGTAAACGGCGTTTCTGTGCGCTGCTCTGGTTCGCCAGAAGCGGCTTAGTCATGCTGGCCACATGACCCGGAAGCTGTCTGCGGACAAACGCCGGCTCCCTTGGCCTATAGAGCGAGATGAGCGCCGCAACCCCAGAGTCGGACACGACTGGACCTGATGGTCAGGGGTCCCTTTACCTTTACCTTTACCAGACCTCCTTTTCTGGAAAGCAAATTTCATCATGATTGCTATAACAAACACACAAAATGTCTTTCATTTCAGGGGAGTCTGAACAGCATCCTAAAAATGTGATTGACAGGGCTACTACTAGCAAAAACTGTAAAACACAATATAACCCCCATTGTCAACTTCCAAGATGATGAACAATGATGATGTGATACAAGCTTTTATCAGTTGTGGGCATCACAAATGTATCTCAATTTAGAGGTACTGGCCTGGTTTACATGTAACACTAATCCAAACCATGGCTTAGGGTAAACAAGCAAATGTGCAGGTTACCACAGGGGATATAATATATTTATTTATACCCTTCCTTTTCCTCTGACACAGCTAAAAACATAGGGAAAAACAGTCATTAAAAACAAACATTGATAGAATTAAAACTATATCTATCTGTATAAAAGCTATTAAAAACATACAAATGATTAAAATAGAAACAGCACGATACTAGCCCTTTCATTAGAAGCAGCCGGTTCCAAGAAACCTGTTGGACCAAGTATTCACCTGTTGGCAGAACAACAAAGAGGGAGCTAGTCGAACGTCTATAGGGAAGGAGTTCCAAAGTCTGAGAGCAGCCACTGAAAAGGCCCTCTCTGGTGGTTCTGCTGCTGTGCTGTGCCAAGCCATGTTTTGGCTTCAGGTGTCATTGGCTTGTGGTTTAGTTCTCTCCAGATAAACCATGAGTTGTAACCAGGGTTTGTTCTATGGTTTGCAGCTGCAAAAAAGTGTATTTTTAAAGTACTAGGTGCCCATAAGGAACGAACATGTCTCATTTTATATTAAATTTATGGGCCACATTTCAGGTAGTGGAGCTTGTCATTTACTTTTTGAGGGAGGAAAGCTACCGGTATGTTAGCAAAGGAAATGCAGTGCCATGACGATGCTCTGCCAGGTCAACTGGGAATGCAGGCGGAAGTGTTATTGGTATGCCTCTCATACCCAGCTCTTTCCCCCCATCTATCCCTGGCGTGCTCTGGTCCATGGGGTCACGAAGAGTCGGACACGACTGAGCGACTGAACAACAACAATATCCCAGGGAGGAGGTGGCAATTCTGGACTGGGGCCTGAACTTGCCCATTTTAGACTGGATGTGAGTTAGGCTTGCCACCTTTGGTCAGGCAAAATATGGGACAGGTGTGTGTGGGGGGAATTGGGGACTAGAAATTACTTTACCAGGTGCAGAAATGACTTCAAAGCAATCCATTACTCTCTCTCTTGCTCTCCGACTCTGAATCTGTCTCTCCTACATCTGCACAAAAACTCTCTTTCCTTCCACCCAAGGGATGCAAACCCCCTCAGGGTTTTATTCTACCACAGAGTAAAATAAAATAAAAACCCAGGATTAAAGGGTTTTCTTAGGACCAGTACTTTTTTTCTTTTTTAAAAAAATGTAAAGGGGTACTCTCATTTTCCCAGCCATATTGAAATACTGCCCCTCAATGAGGCCAAACTTAGATTCACAAAATGTTTAGGGGTATGCGTAGCCCTGCGTACCCCCCAGAAAAAAGCACTGTTTAGGGCGGTGGAAGGTATGTGTGCTGTGTCCCGTTGGTGTAGTAGGGATGGAGGAAATGTACTGGAGTGGAGGGGGGGTGAATTTTTTTGGGGGGGGTTGAGGAGGGTCAGTTGTGGGGAGTGAGAAATGTCCCTATTTTCACCTGAGGAATGTTGGAGGGTATGCAATGCAGAGACTAAGGAGGAGGAAAGTGACAGGCACTGCTATGTCCTATACTGGTTGCACGTAAGAAGGCAGGCAAGTGGGGGCTGGCTGAGTGAAGACTAAGGCTGGTGGGCCAGCATCCCATTCATTCTAATGGACCAGTTTCCATTGGTACTTAGTGGTCTGGTATTGAGTTGTGTTTCTTTTGTTGTAATGATCTAACCATTAATTGTTAGCCACTTTGAGGGGTTGGGGGCTGAAAGACAGGTTTAAGATAAATATTTAATAAATATATAGGGAACGTGTGGCAAACAGGTTGTTGTTGTTGTTGTTGATACTACTTCATGCCAAAATAAGCTTCTAAGCAAATTGTAGAAAGAAAGAAAGAAAGAAAGAAAGAAAGAAAGAAAGAAAGAAAGAACACCCTTTACTATAATATTAATAAAAGAATCACATCAAAATATTAAAATGTCAATAATAAAAACAGCTGGTTGTTCTGTTTGCTACATTTGTTGAAATTGTTGTCTTTTTAAATCCTTGACAGGTGATAACTGGTGAAAAAGAGAAATGAGAATGACTACCTTTTGCTGATTCCCAGCAGCATGTCAGGTACGTGAATTTATTTTGTAAGGTATCTGAAGAAGTGTGCATGCACACGAAAGCTCATACCAGGAACAAACTCAGTTGGTCTCTAAGGTGCTACTAGAAAGAATTTTCGATTTTGTTTTTATTTTGTAAGAGCTTTTCTGTATTTTTCCCCCTCCAATGCTGAGGTTCTGCAATACAAGCTGTAGTATGTAGAGCTCCATGTCACCTAATTTCCCCCAGTGCTCCATTCACCTGTTCAGTGACACTATGCACACCAGTGGTCCCCAAACATTTGTGTTTTTCCCCCCAAATAATATTTATTGTATTTTCCAAAAACAACAACAAATTAAACAAAAAACAACAACGAACTAAAAAAGAAAAACCAAATACAAAACAGTTAAAAGAAAAAACATCCAAAAATAACAACAAAAAACAATGTCATTATACTAAAAAAAAAAATCTCCATTTTCTTATCATCTTTTTCTGACTTCCTCCTGTTTCCCCTAATTTACGTCCCTCGAGAATATTTCACGTAACTTCCGAATTTAACCCTTATCACATCTTTTATAAATACCATTCAATCTTCGAAATTAAAACATTTAAAAATCTAAAATCATTTATATCTAAAAAAAATCTCAATCAAATTCTAAATTCTATAATCTCCTGAAATTTTCATTTGCTTCAAATTATACATGTGACAGCCTATCCTTCTTCTAGAATCAAAATTTCAAATATTACAATACTTTTTTAAATACAATTTAAATTTTCCCCATTCTTTTTCAACCGCGTCGTCTCTCAGATTACGGATTCTCCCGGTCATTTCCGCAGGCTCCATATACTCCAACATCTTCATCTGCCATTGGTCCCCAAACATTTGGGAGCAACCGACCGCCCCCTCGCTTCCATAAACTCATCCCCCAGTGCACTTCTACTCCATAAAAAGCATTATTCAGAATAGTGGTTTGCACAACCAACTAAAGATTCTAATAACACAGTTAAAATTCAAGACAAGGAACAATTAATTGCACGTTTATTCAAAATCCAATTAAAACTATTTAGTGGGAATTAATTCAACAAAATTGATGAACTTGATCTATCGATACCAGCTTTTCAAAGTCTGAAAACCTCCATGCTAGGGAATCATTCTGACAGAAACAGATAGAAGGTTCCAGAAGGTTCCAGAACATTTGTTTATATATGGGAGTGGCAACAATAGTGAACAGTGAACCTTCCTGGAGGTACGCCTTTATTGCTCCTCTGTGACCTTCTAACTTGAATGCTCCAACCCCCCGCCCACCACCCCTTGCCACTTAGCACCTCCTTAGGTACCAAAGGGTGATACCACCCACTTTGGGAATCACTGCTATACACAGAGTGTTCCTTCATGTTACACATCGTGTAGTATTCCATGCTTGCTCTCAGGTTTTGTGTGCATTGCAAGGCATCTGAGCATTGCATTCTGCACATCGCCACTGATGCAGTTTCTCTACCCATTTGAGAGGTGATGGTACTCATGTGAGAATCATCATCATCATCATCATCATCAATTTATTTATACCCTGCTCATCTGGCTGGGTTTCCCCAGCCACTCTGGGCAGCTCCCAACAGAATATTAAAAACATGATAAAACATCAAACATTAAAAACTTCCCTAAACAGGGCTGCCTTCAAATGTCTTCTACAAGTCAGATAGTTGTTTATTTGCTTGACATCTGATGGGAGGGCGTTCCACAGGGCGGGCGCCACCACTGAGAAGGCCCTCTGCCTGGTTCCCTGTAAGCTCACTTCTTGCAGGAAGGGAACCGCCAGAAGGCCCTCGGAGCTGGACCTCAGTGTCCGGGCTGAACGATGGGGGTGGAGACGCTCCTTCAGGTATACTGGATAAAAAGTGCTTAAAGCAACAGAACTCTGCAAAATAAGGGGAAAGCAGGCAAGTTTTGCCTAGTTTCACAAAAAAGATATTGGCTTCACTGTGGCATTGTATGAACTGAGTGTGCCCTACAGCTATCTAAACAAGGAGAGCATTGCAAAGCTCTCGAACTGCCACCAAAAAGACCCTATCTCTTGTGCCTACCCATCAGTTCTGACATGTCAGAAAGCAGGGCTATATGTTTATGGCACTTCTATAGTGATATATATGTGTTTTTTAAACTATATAGGGTATGAGTTCTTCCTGCTTTAATTACCTGCCACAAGATCACTGTGCAATTTATTCTTCATGTGGCAGAAGCATCGGACCCATGTTGAGGGAAGATAATTTGCTTGAGCTTCTTCCTTTCTTTAAAACATAAATGTGCATTTTTGCTACAAATTAACAATAATTTAGCATTGCTTGATTGGGCCCATGGGCATTTAGCTTCCAGGACTGACCTGGGTGCACCTATTGCCATAAGCCTGATTGCATTTGCCTCGGTTGATCTCTCTCACTGGTGCCAACCCACTTCCTTGCCCTCAGATGCATGCATATTTTAGAGCATAAAAAAGGGGGAGAAAACACCCCTTATCGCTTTCTGCAGTTCATAAGCAAGACTGTGTGTCCGAGGATCTCTGCAAAACAATCATTCACCTCAGTCCCACGGTTCCTAGAAGGCCGTTGATATGGAGAAGATATCTAATTTGTGCATCTACAGAATTTTGAATTAATCAAGTGCTCCTGTTTAGCAGATTTTTTTTTTTAACTGCAGCGAGAATGCTTAGATGTGTGATTGCACAACTTGCCATTCAGAAATGGGTGAACAAATCTGCATGTTCTGAACTTTGTCTTTGTTCCTTCATCCTTTATTTCTGGGCAAGTTAAAACAATAACATCTTAGAGGATTATGCTTTGCTAGTTGAATGATGTCTAGGACAAAAGACCGTTTCTATAAAGAAGAGACTAGTTCCTATAAAACTGCAGCATTCTTTTGGTGTTTTCCATCCTTATTTGTATGCCTAGACTCTTATTTATGCTTCACACTGTGAGTGTGTGTGTGTGTGTGTGTGTGTGTGTGTGTGTTGCTGGTCTGTGTGTTGGTGATCTCATTGTGATTCCCTTCATTGTAAAGCTATAATTATGCCTTTTCTGTTGAACTGAAGGCTATTATATACTGTATCTGCATTGTTAATATTCAGTGCAAATTACGCATGAAAGAACATCATGTTTTGAGGGCAGCTTTTATATAAAGCTTGTGTATTGTCTGTTAACTGCACCAAACGTTTATGACTTTAGGTGTTTTGTTATCAATGTTTCTAATCAGAAATATTACCATAAATGTGTGATTTATCAATTGGAGGCAATATAACAGATTATACTGCGAGGCTCTGAGACTAACTGAATACTTTCCACTTTCAGAAAAGTGATATTTTAAATTACCACAAAGTGTAATTAATGACTTTTTATTGTCTGGGGAAATTTTTGATAGTTTCCTACCTGCACTTTTTACTAGTGGTGTTGGGGACATTGTTAAACAATCTGCTGCCCACTCTGATTTTAGGTATTGACCTGATCTCAGAAGAAAAGTGTGAGGTTCGTTTTGATGCAAAAGTGTGAAATTGGTTACCGCTGGACCTCCCAGATTACACAGTGCATTGATATTCAGAGCTCAGAAGAAATTATTTTTAGACCTCTGTTTACATCTTCTGCAGTATTCATTGCTTCAGGTTACATTTACTGTAGGCTTCTTTGCTTCAGCCAAAAGTTTCATTATGATCACCGAACAATTTCTCAAGACTGATATATGCACCCATTCTTAGAGCCTTATTGCTATAGAGGAAGAAGCCTAGGAGAAAAACGATCCACTTGATCCTGTTGAAAATGTGAAATATTGCTCCCTAATATTGAGAAGGGAACGGAAAGGACCAAGCAAACCCTTTTTCTGTGCGCTGTTTTTTTCTCAAATAGTTTATGCTGAGGACAGAGATGACTTGTTGCCTAGCAATCAGTAAGTGTTTCCTTTCCTGGAACTGGCAAAACAAACAGATGGGGCTGAAATTCTATGGGAGTAGTAACTCACCCGCGAGGCATTTTTGCTATCTGAAGCATCTGCTGCCTTGCTCTCCCAAGTCACTGCCCATCTCATCTTTGGTGGGATGTAGAAGGCATATAAGTTAGATTTAACAGCTGTGCACAGGGTGCCCTCCCTCCTGAAGCTACAAACAACAACAACAACCACATATCGCCTGTTAACTTCTGGAACGGGAAGGCTCTTAAGTTTTGGGATTTCAGAATATAATTTTTCATATTTTCTTTCATGTTGTTCTTTTAGCTTTCATATATATCTTTTTTTTGGGGGGGTAAAGAAGATATTCTAGAAAACAGATGCCCTCTTTCTTTGTTCCACACAGGTACCCAGTTGATCCACAGCCTATCTCTGATACACCCAATAGATGATCCCACCCAAACTAAGGAAAACAGCTGTTTCACTGTCCCCATTTTTATGAGGTTTTTTTAAAAAAAGATCTCAGTAGTGCCATAGTAATATGAATTTGTAGTTCAGCTTCTCCTAGAGAATCACTGCAAGCAATAGCATTCAAATAAACGTTTAACGGTATTAATTGAAAAGACTCACAATCAAAAGAGAGAGAGAGAGAGGTAGAAACTAAAAGAGAAAGATGCTCCGTGTTCACATGTGAGAACAGGCTCAGATGCATACATGAGATGCGATCCTTCCCCACATGGTCACTGCACCTGTGCACTGGGAGTCCCCATTGGATTCCCTTTCCCACTCAGTGTGCAAGCACAAGTACGCATACAATTACAGTGGTACCTCCGGTTGCAGACAGGATCTGTTCCGGAGGTCCGGTCGGATCCCGAGGTTTCCGCAACCTGAGGCCCGCTTCTGCACATGCGCGCGGGGGCGAAACCCGGTAAAATACTTCCAGGTTTGCCGTGTGCGCATCCCGAGGTACAACTGTACCACAATGGGCTCTTGTGGGGAATGGAAAGTCTATGACCTATTAACTGAGTGAAGGGGGAAGAGCAAGCATAGATCTCTCATTTCCCATAAAAGGCACATTGAGCTGCCTAAGTGTACCAATGTGCCTAAACTGAGGGAGTGAACCCATTCATGTGTGGGCAGTGATTGTAACCAATGGCCACAAGGATTTCTCCATCTGCACAGGGTGATGGGGGCTAATTCTCAGCATACAAAGGAATATGCTCATGTGTACATTGTTGTAAGCATGAGACTGGTGCAAACATTCACTACATATTTTCGGGTGTCTAGATCCACTTAGAATAATATACGGTATGTGCAATTTTGTTTCCCTTGGAACGTCATTATTAATTGTTTAACTAATGAATCTTGTGTGGGAGGGGAGACACCAACAAACATAATATATGCATTCGCTGTATGCACTGTGATTATTCTGGAAATCAAGCAGTTCGTCACATTGTACTGCAGAAAAGTTTTGCGTAGTACAAAGGGCACTACAACCTTCCGCCACAAAAAAATCATCATGCTAATAATTTTTTCTATATGTCAACAGTGTATTGTCTTAGTGAAATAGGAAATTTTGCAAAATTCAAAGCATGTATGTCTTGATGATTTCTTACAACATCCATGTTTAAACAAATTACAAATCTGACAGCAGCAAAAGTCATGACTAACAACCCTTAAAAACTTGCGAGACTTAGATATAAACCTCTTGAAAATAGAACCTTTCTAGCTTCTCTACAGCTTTCATCTGAAGTTGTAAATATATTGAGTGATTGGAAACAGGACCTATAAACCTTTCAGGTTCAAATCTTGTGAATAAGCATGTTTTCCTCATTTTCCATTTGCAAATGTACCCAAACCCGATAGCATGCCTATACTTGGTTTACTATCCCCATTAATTTCAAATGTATTTGTCTTTTGTTGAGGGGGGCAACAGTATACCAACAGTATACCAGTATACCACCAAGTGTAGCAACTTGAGTGTCAGAAGTGCAGCAACTGCAGGTTTGTACTGGCTGTTCCTGAACCTCTGTGAGTCTGTCCTGCAGTCAAACGTCCACCACAAACATCCCATGTTAACTATGTGTCAGGTGCATTGATTTATGCTTACATAAATGAATCCATGGTCAGCCAAGGTCTTCTCACCAGTGAATCGCTTAAGGTTTTAGTTGTAGCACTTTTTGTGCCTTCCCATTTCTCTGACACCATATCACACCTTTTGTGGGACTAAGATGCTGCTTCCAATAGAGACAACCATTGCTATGCTTGGTTTGTTACCGCCATTCATTTGAAAAGTATGTGCTATGCCACCTAAATCCAGAAGCAATCCAGACACAGAGTTAGAGGCTGCAGAGGCACCAGCTGGGGAGCTGAACCCAGTTCAGGGCTTTGAGCTGGCCACTAGAGATCAGGGGACCACTCCAACTGAGGCTGGCAAAAAAATCGCACCCAGAGGAGGTCCCTGACCAGCAAGGCCAGAACCCAGATCCTCACAGGTCCCTTCTCCTAAGGAGCCAGATACCTTCTACTGCACTTTACCAGTCCAGCATGAGCATGCTGGGCTCTGGAACAGACAAAAAGTGCCCATCTTTAGGCCAAAGAGTTGGCCCTTTCTGGCTCTGAAATGTTCCTTAGGGGGTGAAATCTGGAGGCAGAGGCTGCGAAGGCCTTAATCCGCTCCCAACCCTTGTCGGAACAAGTTGCTCACTTGGAGCTATCCATGGTCCTGCAGCTTCTGGCCTAGCCTTACCTCAGGCCTCATCCTGCCTTGCCTCCAGTCTTGCCTCGCTTCCAGCCATGTCCTGCCTTGCTTCGCCTGCCACTTTCTGTAGCATCGGACTGGAACACAACGTTGTGTGCTTTTTTGAGGGGAAAACCGCATATATAAGCACAAAGAGGTCCGTAGCTCCTAAAGAGGTGTGCAGCTTTAAAGGTGCACTCAGTGACTTGCATCAGTTTAGCTGCAGAAGCCACTTGTACAATAGCAGCCAGAGTGGCGAGGCTGAGTTGTGAAGCCATGCATTCCTGAAACCACCACCCTATCCTGCCTCAGCCCCACTGAGGTAGTCTGTAGCAGCACCGGGTTTTGCTAGTATACTAGCACATTCTTGCTATTGTACTGGCGCACTCCATATTATGCTAGAATAGTGGTGGCACAATGCCACAGACTGTGAAATTAAGTCATGTTCAACGTGTTGTGGTTCAGGTTCAAGGGCCACCGACCAGTCCTGAAGTGGGGGTCTACTATAGATTTTCATTCTTCGGCCTGATCTCTAAAGCAACTGAAACTGGAAGGCCACTGGGTTAAGATCAAACCCACTCCTTCCACTCAACCAAAATGATATGGGCTTATCTGGTTTTTTTTTAGGTTTTTTTTAACTTTATGGTATACACAATTAAAATATGTGCAAAGGAATGTCACAGAAAAGTGCGGTCTGAAAATAGCTGTTGAACAAAAATACAGTTTCCTTATTGCTAATGAACATAGAAACACATTTATGACAAACACTTTTAAGGTGTCGGGTTTTTTTACAAAGCAAATGCCATTACAGTCACAGGAAGTTCTACTTGAAAGTTCACTGCAAATTATTCTTAGTCTAGTCAGACACTTTCCTTAGGCACTTTCGCAACCTTTATATTATTGACAATGTCAAATTAGAAGAAGGTTGCAGTTCCTCATGTTTTTCCTTGTCTTGCAGCTAGAAAATTATAGATTTAAAATGTGTGGCTACTAAAAATGAGAGGAAGACAAATACGGGAGAATGGCTCGTAGTTTTCCATACCACAATTGCAACTTGTGCATTTCTGCTTTATAGTTAAGTGTATTGCTTACCATTACCATTTTACACATATGTGAAGGAAAATCTCACTCAAGTGAAATTGTTGCAATTGTTCAAAACAGAATGCATAAAATAGATTCAAGTTAGTTTCTTGCAAATATATGCCCATCCTCATATGGCTTTTTAAAAATGGCATTTTACAGAAACATCGGCCGTGACTAATAAAACCATCTGCATCAAATTTTCATGGCTGGAAATTGCCTGAGACTTTTTCTGAAGGAAACCATTACTAATATTATCTACATTGAAAGTTAAACCCTTACACGGGGTTATCTTTCATGTGTGTGTTTTTTTCATACATACATTGCTGTTGGGTTACAACATTCCACTACGTCTGGCAGCTTATAGCTGAATACATTTCAGCAAGTCAAAACTCTGTGAGGATGCTCTACATTGCTGCTGCCTGCTACGTGCGTAAGGCCAGCAGGGTTAAAACCCTCAAGGTAGGAGTGGCACCTGATTCCATCTTGCGGCCACAAAGCCGAGCAGAGAGAGGCAATAGTAGCAGGACCGGAACTACTAAGCGTGCCCACATAAGAATGTTGGCCTTAGGTAACAGTGTCCCTCAGGTCAGCCTACAATAAGAACAAAGTCAAACAAGGCTGAATCCTTGATGTTTTGTGTTTTAAGCATCTGAAAATTGTTCATGACCAGCTTCGACCCACAAGACCTCAAATGATCATAGGAGCAAGGCAATAAATTGATGGTAACTTGCCCAGGGCCCCACGTTCTAGATGTGGCGCTGGCGAAAGTTGCATCCGTTGGCTCTGCCTGTGCACAATTAAACCTAACTGCCTTTGCTGGATTTCGTAGAAGGGAAACCGATGTGTTTAACCGCACCGAATGGAAACTGACCATGGTGGCTGAAAGTTCATGGCTGGAAAAGCTCTGCGTTCTTCTACCGGTGCAATCAGGGGGCGATGCATGTGAATTCCACCCGATCGAGAGGAGTGGGGGAACCTTTGCTTTCCAGAACTCCACAGCTAAGCAAGATCTTGGCAATGCCAACCGCTTGTCAACCAGTGTTTGTCAAGCCTCCAGAACATGGCCTTCCATCCTGGGATGGGCTGATGCACTTTCCTGGCAGAAAATATAAATGGAATATCCTAGACATAACAGACAGGCATTTATGTAAGAAAAGGCACTGTGAAAGTAACAATATGCTGAGAATCGGACACCAGTCTACACAATTCCTGCAGGCTTCGAGAGCATGGAGTAGCTCAATGATCCTGCCAGGCCACACAGATATGAATGTTGACGGCATTACAAATGCCAAGGAATACCAAATGCAGGAGACAAAATGTAAAGGTAATTGAAATGATTATGCAAAGTGTAGCAGATCTTTATAAATCAGTATATGTGTGATCTAGTCAGGCCGTAAACAGTAAATTGTATCATATTAATAGCAGCTATAGTAATCATCAACATTATTTTTTTCCCAAGCAATCATTATTTTAATTTGTCTTGCCTATTGTTTTACTGTTTAGAGTGGCTACATGTTCAGCTGTATATATTTTAGTGTTACTTTTCATCTTTAAGAAAGCAAATGCTGAGCAGAAGCGTCAAATACAGCCTATCACTTTCTAGCATCATGGGTATATAATTTAATTAGTTGTTTTTCTCCTCAGATTTATGGTCAGTTTGTTTACTGGCTGAATGTTAATAAGCAGTGAGCTGGCAAGAGTATATTGTGTCCTTTCTATTCTGTTTTTCCACCTGCAGACAGCCTCGAAATTTGTAATTATTGTATCCTTTTGGCAACAGAAGTGGCATTTCATTTATATTCCTATTTTATTTTCAATGGAGTATATAATCTGTTAATGTTCCTGCCTAAAAAAAGAAGTCTCTTGTCTCCTGCTGTGAAAGGAGGGGCCCAGTAGTTGTTTTCTTCTACTTAAATCCTTGCGTCACATCAGGAGGAAAGATTATAATGTCACAAAGGCTATCACCTCATGAAAAAGTTAAACTGGTTTAAGCACCTGATTTCTTCAGATTTGGGAGCCCTTTACCTCAGAATGCCTCCTTGCTAACAGATGTCAGGTGTTGATCGCTTTAACATCTTACTGAGGGCTGTCAGAAGACTCCCAGACAGTTCCACCAAGGCTTCTGTTATTTTCCATCCTGTTTCATTGCTAAATGTAAGAAAACATTTTACCCCAAAGAGGATAAATAAGAATTGTGAAGTGATAAGCAGTCTAATTAGCTAATATCTATTAACATGTGGCTAGACACATGTGAGCCTAATGAATTTGGTGGCCTTGCAGACGGGGCTATTCCATTTATTAACACTTATCAGTTGGAGTTGGCTTTTGAAAATCGTATGAAAACAGACTTTGAAGAGATTTTCACCAACTGGGTATTTATATAAACGCATGCCTTCGCGTTTGTTTCAAAACAGTCAGCTAGCTTGCTTAATGCAGCTGTTAACGAAAAATAAAAACGAGCGAGTGCCAATTTGAGAAATTTAGGATTTGTGAAAAGTGAACTAGCAGGTCAGTTTAGCAAAGCAAATGCCTTGAAAATATAAGTCTGGGTGGGGGAAGAAAAAAAAAGTCAGTTGGTCTTGCTTATAACCAATAACCTGCATATCAGTGCTCACAAGCCTGGTTTATCTTGGTGGAACATCAATGTATATGGTGTGTTTTATATTAGTAACTATTTCCTTTCATCTTTAGCAGTCTAAAGTAATTGGTGGTTTTTCCTTAGGGACATATTGGGCTTTCTGTCAGGGGAACAGGACCCTTCTAACTTTTATTGAGGACACCTCTACCTCTAGAAGAGAGAACTGTGGTAAATTCAGTTTTCTGCATAATAGTTGTGGGAGAAGTTGAAGTTAGTCCTATCATGTCTTGTAGACGATTGTTAATTCTTGGGAGCTGCAGAATCTAACCATCCAAAGTAGGAGCCTTGATAGAATCTTACAGTGAAAAGCCATCTCTAGGTATATGCCCTCAATTCCATGGAGATACGTGGTTTTATTTCTACAAATTATAATCTAATAGTAAGATATTGCCGGTTAGTTGCTCAGAAATAACATATGAATTGACATGGTTCAAATACTCTCTGAAGTCACTTGTCTATTATTCCCAGTTTATTATGTCTCTTGTGCTCTGTTAATTATCGGTGTGAAACTGGAGAAACTAAATAATATATAACGGCAAGCTATAATATACATCAGATGAATATTACATCTTATATGGGACTATTTTTAGTCAGCTCTTTAGGGTTTGTTCCCCTTTAGAGATGCACATAACTTTAAAATGTGTAATGTTCAATGCTGCTTTCATGATACTAAGGCTGCGATCCTATATTACTCACTGGGAAGCAAGTATCGTTAAAATCAGTGGGACCTACTTCTGTTTAGATATGTATAGGATTGTGCTGTAAACGAAATATTCAGGTCAGGAAAAGCATGTTTAATGCAAAGTGTACATGGCCATCAGAAGCTTCCTTTCTGCCCTGAGTTATCACATCCTACATGTGGACAAGACAAAGGTATCTGTCCTGTGTGCATTAAGTTTTACCGCATGTGCTTTTATAACACTAATGTTAACTTCTGTGTTGGAAAAAATAATAAGAGTATATGAAGTGGCTTTCAGGTGGCATGGGCTTATGCACTCTGTAACTAAGAGACACAAAATGCAGTCCACAAATATGCAAGAAATACACCTTCCGAGTGCAGCTAAAGTGCTGTTTGCGCTTAGCAAAAATAAAGACATGGAAACCAGCAAACCCAGAGCAGTGTATACTGTAGATTTGGGTATTCGGTTTGTGTGCACCTTTGCGGATCGTATCCGATAATAAATGTGTTTGCTTGAAAATAGGTTCCATGGGCTAGCACGCTAGCGCTCTAAAAGGTTGAGCTAGGGTGGTCCAGTTACTAACTGCTATTGCAGCTGAAGCACAATGGTGCACACAAGAAGCAGGCGGAACTTGTCATCCAATAGTAACTGGATTTCATGGCTTCTATGCACTAAAAAGGCCCACTGGATTCTGTGCCAAGTAAGCAGAAGGGAACCTTTCCTCATCTTTTCTCTGCCCCTACAAGGACCCTTCCAAAACACGGGCGTTTGGCCACGGGGGTTTGTTTCTAGCACACCAGCGCTAGGAACATTTCATCAGAATCTATAGCCCCATGGTAGCCATTGTAGAGACCTCCACATGTTGCAAACTACAACCCCATCATCCCTGACCATGAACCATGGTGACTGGAGCTTTGGGAGTTGTTCAGAACATCTGGCAGTACCACACTGGGTACTCCTACTATAGACTGTTGCTTCATCACAGCACCTCATTAAATCAGGTTGTTTTTAATTTGTTCAAAAAAGCTTGCACATGTTCATTGGCAAGAACCACAACTTCCTTAGGAAACTGCAGCTTATCCAAAAGTGGAAACTTCCTGCCATGTGCAAAAGAGACCGTGTGTGTGTGTGTGTGTGTGTGTGTATTTGTATGTGTGTGCGAATCTGAAGTTTGTCCTTGTACCAACAAACCATGATTGTTATTATATCTGAGCCAGGCCACTGTCTTGAATAACTTGACGGTTTCATCTCCCCATCCTTCTGAGGAGCATGCTGTTGATATTGCCTCCATTCATTGCAAATTAAACCAATTGTAGCTGATTCAGTTTGGATCATATTTTACTGGCCATGGATACCATTAGGTATTCAACAAAATTCTTGTTTACATTACAACCTTTAGATGTGCAATTTCCCCTCGTACTTCATAAACTGAAAAGCTGAATTGCCTTCATCTTTGTTCCCGGTCTTTCCTGCTATTGTGTCTATATGTGTTTCAGCAGCCACCAAGGCTTACTTTTTAAACCAATAATGAGAGCTGATCTTATAATAATAGGAGAATATGATGATAATAAGAGAAAGGAACATCTTGCAGGCCGCAAGCTGCCTCCCCTCCCAGTGCTGCAGTCAGATGTAATTTAATGTAGGGATGATGCGCAAACTTTAGCCTACTCATGAAATGACTGCTATCACCTCTCTCTTTCCTTGCCACAGGGTTCAGAAACTTACCTTGAATGGCAAAAGAAGGTAGCAGAAACAGTAGGCATTCCCCCAAACCCTAAAGGAGCATCTTTCCCAACCTAGGATGGGGACTGTGGGTTGTATTCAATGAGTAAACCCATTGAAATATCCTAGGTTGGGCAAATCCCCCAAACTCCACAGGGAAATTGATATAGCACAAACCGCTAGTCCCAGCATACCGTCTGGAGGTGAAGGACAGGTTGCTTCCTTGCAGTTACAAAGGGTTTTTGGAGGACCTCGGAAGCCCAATGCAACCCAGTCCTCCAGCTCCACACTTGTTATGTTTTGGCAAAAAGTCATAGTGCCCATCACCAAAAACGGTCATCTCAACTCCCACCTGTCCCTCCAGAGCTGGAAGGAAAGGCCGGGCATAGTAACCATATTCTGAGTACCTCAGTAGCCACATTTAACCTTCCCAGCCAGAGCAGGGAGTGACAACAGAGCACCAAAACAGCAAGCCCCCCACTCTTTGCATCAATCCTGGAGCTCAGGAGTACAAAGTTGATGGTGGCAAGTTGTGAGCCACTGGTATCTTTTATTGCACCAAGCTTTTTCTGTGTAGGAACATTTCCAACACGTGCAAAATCATATTGGGCTGTGGATGGCTTCTGGACAACATGTTCTGCCCTCCAAACGGAAATTATAGCCTTTTAGTTCATGAATTGTCATAGTTATTCAAGAACTTATGTCCTCCTACCATCCATTATGCTTTGTATTTTGAAGAACCTTCTACATTTTAATTCCCATTCTGTATAATCTTGGGAAATGAACATAAAAGCAGATATTTTTGTGAAATTGCTGTTGGTGCCATTTATTGTTCCAGGTGCTTTGAGGCAAATTACCTCAGCGTAGTTAGCTTGCCATTTATTTTATTTTTTTATTTTTTAAAAAACACCTGTTATATGAGTAAAACCAGGGCTAATCCAGCACCTGAAGTCGGGTGCGAGTTTCCACAGATCATGGAACTATTTTTTTTTTTTTGATGGGCCAGAGAGTAGACTTTTCCTCCTAAAGCTTATTTTTCACTCCTGATAACCTCAGGTTACTCTTGAGTCTGCTGAAGCCTCACCCTTCTGTGCGGGTGATGTCATTTTTGCTACATTTGCACAAAAAAGTGACAACATCTTTCAAAAATACAGCGGACAGTAATGATCTCCTCACACTTGTGCCAAGTCTCCCAACCAACACAGTTATAAAAGTATCTATCATTGCTGCCGTATTACATCTTCTTTTTCCATTGTACCACATATACCACACAGACAATGCCACACAGTGTACAAAGACCATTGTATTATGCAAGTAAGGATGGCAGAACTTTTAAATACTTTTTTAAAAAAAATAAACAAAAGCTATACTTCCACAGCTGTATCTTAAAGGGTCAAATTCTGCAGATTTGCTCCAGCATCTTTGAAAGCCGTTTTAATTTAACAGTGATGGTGCAGCCTACGTTTCTACGGTAACTGTCTACAGTACCAAATTTTCCATTCAGATCTGAAATATTCACATATTTCAAGTGGAAACGTCATCTGCTTCAGTTCTTGTTTAAGCAAGCATTTTAAAGAAGTATTTTCTTGTCAAATGTTTTACCCTTGTTATACTACCAGCTTTTGTCATGTGGCTCAGCCCTTATGCAGTAAAAATCTAAAAGTTTGTCCCTGTAGCAAAAGTACTCCTTATATATTCATAAAAAATATTTGTAAGTGTCTCCATAAAAAAAAATTAGAGCATCAGAGAACATTAATTGAGAGAGCAAAACATTAACAGATTCTACTCCATATTGTGGCTATTGATTTCCCTTCAGCGGGCTGTGCGTTTACAGCAATTGCTGTAGCATAACTAAGAACTAAATCAATTGTTCTTTTTCGAACCAATGTAAAATTAATTCAGTTTGCAGTCTTGTTCTTCTAAGAACAGTACATTTCAGAAATATTTCATTTCATTTTAGTTTTCAGATTCCTTTCTTGAACACGCTGAGGAGAGCCAGTTCTGTTGAAACTCGTGTAATTTATTTAAATTGTTGTTTGTATTTCATATTTTAGTTAACTGTTTGTTCTATTTTGATGGTTGAAGTCACCTTGATAATTTATTGAATTACCTAAATGAAACGGCCCTGAGAGCTTGTTGAATGGTCTCTGTGTTGAATGCCTAAGTAAAATGAGTATAATAATTTCAGCTCTTTTCTGACTATCTCGCATCTTATATATCAGCAAATATCCTTTATAGCAAGTTGGTCCCACATACTGTATTTTAAACAGACTTGATATACAGCTTTCAGGTACTACCAGTTAGTTGCATAATTAACAAATGTCTATCTAAAATAAGCTCACTTCTTGTGTGCAGTCCACACAAGGTTTACTTTATTTACCGCTTTACTTTGTATTGTATGTTACTAATGGCATATAGCCATTTGTTGTGGAAAACAAATGCATAGTTTTCCTTTCCCACGTTTTATCTATACTCATCCCAACAAATAAGCCAATAACAAAAATCTTAAATGATATTCCCAGCTATGGCTATACCTTGGCACTTGATGTGTATCATTTTAGCTCATACGATATACCAAATAATGTGTGAGGCACCATTTTTGTCTTATCTAGATACTGGAATATTAATAATTATTTGTTTGGTATAAATATTCCCAAGAAAAGTAAACTTCAACAGTTTCACAATGTCAATGTTTAGAACTATTAAGATTTATTGCTATAACATCATCGACCCTATTTTCCTGTTAGTACTTCACTTTTTTATAAAAAATTTATAGCAACTAATGGTTAGAAAATTCAGGACACCATCCGGCTAAATTTAAGCACAGTGAGTTCCTCCTGGGCAGTATCCAAGTAAATAATTGTGCATGTGGAACAGTTTCCACTTGTGCAACAGAAGTTTCTCTTCCCTCTGTCCTCCATCCCCAACCAGTGCTCCAGAAGGTTCAGGGAATCTCCAGAACCGATTTCAGGAATGCATGGAGGCAGGGAAAGCAGGGCAAATTCCCGGTGTGCAACCAGAAACCATTCCATTTGCACAAGGAATTACTAAGCACTACTTTGAGTACCACCTTATTGTTTCAATAGGTGAGAATTGGACACTGAGTTAACTTTCCCATTGAATTCAGAAAGACTTAACTTTTGTATTTAAACTGAAACATGTGTGTGTGTAGGCCTGTCTTACCCATAGAGGCTAGTGCCGTGGGGCGTCACAGCACCAAGTTCTGGAGGGCGCCAGGCGAGAGTCTGGGGAACACTGAACGAGCGTGCTGAGTGAACGAGGGTGTGTGCGCCGCTTCCGCCGAGCGCCGGCTCGGTTCCCCCCCCCTTTAGCCTGCAGGCACTGATTTCTGCAGGGCACCAGAAGGCTAAAAGGGAAAAAACCGAGCCAACGCTCGGCGGGAGTGGCACCCTCGCTCGGCGCAGGCCCGCTGGCTCGGTGTGCTGCCTGCTGTGGCCACCGCGGCACGAAGCAGCCAGCTGAGCCGGGAGGTGCTGCGTCCAGCCTCCGCCTCTTCCCCGTCGGAGCAGCCCTCCAGCCGCTGCCTGCCTTCTCCAACCCTAAAAAAGTCAAAAACTCTGGGAAAAGAGGGCCCCGGAGGGTTCTTTGCACCACGGCGCCGGATATGCTTAAGACAGCCATGTGTGTGTGGTTCCTTTATTGTAATAGAAAACAGAAACATGTTGGCTTGTTGATGTTTTTTAAATCTCAGCCGCATTATACATGTGCAATGCACACAAAGAGCACTCCACTTCCCTTGGAAGTGGATGGAAAAACTCAAGTGATGTTGAGTGCAGTCATGTCAACCAATCTACTTTCCCTGCAGGAGGCAAAGGATTACTTGCTTGGTTTTTTATTTTATTTTTATACAGAACGGCAATCTTTTGAAGTAACCACTCCCAAAATATCTCAAGTGGATTGACTGCCTACCTGCCTACATGGATCATATATTAGGTGAATATTAATACTTTTAAATAAATATATATTGCTTATACCCAACATAAGAACTTAAAAACAAATCAAACATTTATGTTATGTCCACAAACTAGGAAGAGCAGATCATCCTGATTTATTTAGTGTCAATATTATTATTTTTATTAAAACAGAAGAAAACAACGACATAATCAGGAAAGGTGTCTTGGCATAAAATAAACTGAAATGGAACAGGAGGTGTTTCTGGAGGACAATGTTTGGTGTCAAAGTGAAACCTTAACATTCTTGAGCTTTTAGTAAACACTTATTAGTGGAAAAGTCAGAAACTGGAGATGGTTTATTTTCAGCACTGAAAATTATTTGTGCTAAGCACAGAACCAAATGCTTTAATTCATTGTCGTTGATGGGAATATATTAATTCAGTTTTAAGATATAAGCTATACAAAGTTTTTATTCAATTCAGCTTTCTTTTTAAACCAGGTTATTTATTTACTTTTGTAAAAATAAAAATAAAAGCAGGCCTTGATATACATTTTTAAATTAAAAACTATTGATTTGAATATTTCAAAATGAAATATAAATGTGAAAAGCAACACACAATAAATGGTATTAATCCACTGTACCTCCGATGCAGAATGACTATCAGGCACAAAAATCCATAGTGGAAAGTAGTTACCTCTTAGACGTTGTTGGGTAACCTTCATCAAAATAAAATTTTAAAAATGGCTTGGATCCAGAGATCCCCCTGTGCACCTGCAGTGCCCCCCCAGTCCTTCGCAATATCTCTTCTGAGAGTTGGGTTACCTTTCTGTATGGGGGGGAACATTCAGACACACAAGTGTGTGTGTTGATGAAAGGGGAAGAAGGGGATCACCCAAGATCAGGAGGCTGAACCTTCTGTGAGCAGGAACATCTCTGGATCCAAGCCTATAAAAAGTAAGGTTGACAAGCTCCCAGTTTTTGACACTCAACTTTATTCCATGTGAAGTGCCCCTGAATAATTGTCCTTGTTCATTTTGGCGTGTGCAAATGAAAACCCAACTGTAATAATAGACCGAAAATAATTCTTATTGGACAGCCTATGGTTTTGTCTTCCTGAAGAGTTAGCAAAAGCAGTTTTTTTCCAGTTGTTCGGGAAAAGAAGGAAGAAGTATGATAAACTTCTTTCTAAAAGCATTTGAAAATATAGTTGCTGATTTATATACAGTCATTCTTTTCTGTTTACAGTCACTCCTTTAACCCCTATTAATTGAGTAAATTTCAAATTTTCGGAGAACTGCTTGATGCCAGGGAAACAAGAAAAACAACAAAAATTGTAATAAGTTTTGCACTGTTACTGTAATAGTGGCAGTAATTAAAATTACTTGAGACCTTTATTTTAAATGCTGGTTATAAGAACTTGTGTGTGACCCGAAATGAATGTGAGACATCTTATTTTTAAAGTTGAGGAGGCTTTATCTAATTATCGACTGCCTTGCATAATGATTTTGAAATGTTCGTAGCATAAGTGTGTGAATGAAACAGATGTAGAAACAGCCAGCTCTTCATTATTGAATCATAGGGAAAAAAGCAATTTAATGAAATGTAACTGGCAAACCAATTAAGCTTAACTTTAACATTTAAGCACTATTCTGTTGCTGATTAAGATGGCTTGTTTTGAAATTTCCCACCTGTTGAATTCAATAAAAATTGCTTACTGAAATCACTGAAGTTTGAAAAAGCTGCTTTCTTGCAAATGTGTTAAATTAGTGAGCAGCGGGGAGTTTGGCCTATGTGTATGTAAGGCATGAAAGGTTTACGCAAATCATTCTGTCAATCAAAATCAATAAAGCAGATGACAGATTTAGACGCTAAATTTTTGCAAAACGGGACATACTGCTTGAGTCATCAACATAGCACTATTGGATTTTCTAGGAGTTAATGCTGAAAACCAGGATTATTGATTTTTGGATTTTGAACATATCGTCTCAAGGATTTCCTGAGTGTACTTGGTGATGCTTCACACTTAAGTTGACAACACCAGGGGCATTTCTGTATCCTTGCCTTTGTAATCGTTTTCTAATCATACTGAAAGGAGACAGAAGTAGCTTTATAAAATTATTCCACCCCCCCCCCCAAATCGTGGAACGGTGGGGTTGTCTGGGCATATGTCTGGTGGCCAGTGTTACCTGCCATCTTCTCGAGGAATTAACATACAGTCACAGATTAAGACCTTTGACTGTTATAAATCTGCTTTCCAATATGTTTGACTGGCAGGAGAGCTCTCAGTCCATCCCTAATATAAATAGGGTATTAGCAGATCGGGCACCGCTCTAAAGTTAAACATACAATTTTGCAGTCGACTTTCCTGGGTGTTGCGTATTCATCTCTCTTGCCCACCCCATGTGTATGCAGGCTTCCGTGTGTATATGCATGTGAACGCATGTGTGCATATGTAAAATATAAGGCTGACGATAGGATAGCAAAATGAACTACTGTATGCAAGAAATATATGAAGCTCGCCCAGCTGCCGGCAGCAACTGCTACATGCAGCCCTCTGATTATTGCACTTATATCGAAGATAGTCAGAATTACAGCAGTTGCGATGCTCAGGTCCTGCACAATAATAACATATATATGGAACAGGCCTGGGCGGTGAATCAGCCGTATACCTGTAGTTACCCTGGAAACGTTTTTAAAAGTGAGTATTCCGACATGGACGTGGCCCTGCATCAGTACAGCCAACCTGAATATTTCACTGAAGAAAAGCCTACTTTTTCTCAAGGGCAATCGCCATCATACTCGCAGAAGAAAGGTAGGAAATGCCAATTTTTGTGGATTTTCTTTTTGTAACAAAAAAGTAAAGGTAAAATCCACCTGAATTTTGTCCGTTTGCTTGCTTTACACCTGCAATTTTTCTCCGTTGGCTCAGTTACATCTTTGAATGTGAAGGCTGCCTATTGAGAATTGAAAGCAGCAGCAGCGACAGATGTTGCTAGGTGATTGGGAAAGGGTGTTTTTTGAGGGGGCAGCGGGAGGTGAAAGACAAAGACTTGCCATTACTTTTACTTTAATTTCAGAAAGCTTATGTATATACGTATATATTTGTGCCGTTAAGCCTGTTGTCTAGATAGAATGTTTGTGTGTGTGTGTGTGTTGGCCGGTACGTTGTCAGATTGACTGGAAAAGTTTCTCCTTAGCAAGGTTTTCATGATCGACTCATAACATTGCCAAGATGAATTATTTTCTTTATTTGTTTTGAATCTTAAGGTGGTTATGCCTAATTAGCATTGATTAAAATGTTATTTAAAAGAATATTAAAATGTACATCCAAGTGTAAAAACAAGTTATAACAGGTCATATGCTTAAAAGTTCCTAAAGCACCAGGCTCTGGATTATTGTCGGCAATGTAAGCTATTAAGGAAAAACCTGTAGATATGAAACTTCTATTTTGCCCCATGTCCGGTTAATTGAATGTTTGAGTGGGAAGTAGGCTGGATTGAAAAGTGAATACCCATTCTTCTAATTAAAATATATCTATTTCTCAGAATATTAGTATAAAATTACTTCCCAAAACACATATTTCTAAGAAAGTGTTATATGAAAGGTTTGTGCAAATAGTGTTAAAATTTCTTTTTTCTTTTTTTAACAGAAATATTATAGATGTTTCATTTGATGTAATACCTTAATTGAGACTGAAACACTGTGCACATTTTCATGGGAGCAAGCCCAATTAAACTAAGTGGAGCTTACTTCTGAGTAGACATGTATGGGATTGCTCTGTAAAACATCGATATGAAAACTCTCCAGTTATTAAGACTGAACTATCTGTGTACAAACACAGCCTAGCTTTGCTTATATAACTGCTCAAGGAACAGTTTCTTATTTTCAAGTGATTCTATAGTTCAGTGTAGCATATTTACAATAGGAATATTAAACCTACGGCCCTTTTTCCTGGTAGGATAAATAACTAGTTGCTCCTGCTATATTAGACCTAATTATCTATATGTTTCTATATGAGGAAAAGTAAAATCAAAATATTACCAGAATGTGGGCTGTAGGGACTTAAGGATGGTACACATTTATATATTTTTTTAAAAAAATACTTTGAAATTGAAATGTTCATGTTAAAAAATC
This sequence comes from Lacerta agilis, assembly GCF_009819535.1. Classification (NCBI taxonomy): domain Eukaryota; kingdom Metazoa; phylum Chordata; class Lepidosauria; order Squamata; family Lacertidae; genus Lacerta; species Lacerta agilis. The sequence continues at coordinate 17,069,004 of NC_046323.1, forward strand.
GGAAAAAATAGTCTTTGGACCCCCCCCTTCTTTTCATTGCTCTTTCCTATCATAAAATATGTGTGTTTGATTAGAAAATGTGCAAATCAGCATTCTGTAAACAAATGCTTTCATTTATTGCCATATAATAGACATTTGTATTGTTTGGGGGAGCAATATGTTTTTTCTCTCATTTGTGCAAAAAATATTACTTTGCAAGCTTCCTGTTCATGTTCAGTTCATAAAAATTCTTAGTCACCTTTTTGTTGGAAAACACCCCCCCCCCCAAATGAAATTAAGTACCTCACACTAAAACATAAGTTGGCTGTTCCGAATTTGCAATAGTGTAAAATGTGTATCTGTCCTTGTATTTGACAATTCTTTGATGTCTGGCCATCTTAATATCTTTTAAGTAATACTTGAGATAACTGTGTTTGGCTTAAAATAATATAGGTCTATGTGAACATTTTGCAACTGGTTAATCTACTGTTTTCCCAGCAAGTGGATTTAATAATGGGAAACATTACAGTTTTTTTAAAATTGCCTTTCCTTTCCCTAGAATAGCTATCTCGATAAATGTTTCAGGGCATTTCCATTGTGAGCTATCTATCCCTCAGTTAATATTTTCTTGCCCGTTGAAAAATGAACATGGAAAGAAGGATTGCAGAGTCGTATGTTTGTAGAAGTGAAGAATCAACATGGCTTTCACCAAAGTATTCTAATACTATATATTTGCTAAGCCAATCTTATTTGAAACTTTATTCCTGTTTGTTGGTGGTTTTTGCTTGGAAGCTTTAAGACAAACTCTTATAAAAGTAACCAATCACTTAATCCTGTTCCGAGGACAGACGGCTTTAATAAGAAACATTTGTGACAGTATTGATCCAAAATTGATTTCCCCCCTTGTTCTTCTTCCACCTTTTTTGTTAGCAAAGTCTTAGTACTGGCTCATTAAAACAAAATTAAGATCCAAAGCAGGTGTTCATGAGCTTTGCGCTCATTCCAGGCAATTCTTAATAACTTCATTTCTATTAATTATGTTTGCTACTATGTTTGTGCAGTGCCACTCCCTAAGAACAGTTCGTAACAAACTTCTAAAAGTTTTGCTGTTGAGTTTATTCCCAAGCAGAGATCTCTTCCTTTCTGGTCCTAATGAAAAGCCCACCCTTTTAAAAGTTGTACAGCATGTTGTTTTCCCTTGCAATACAGCCCCAAATAGAAATTGTGTTTCTAATAAAAGTCGAGAACAAAAGATCCACATGATGTGTGGGACGGCATCTATAGAAGAATTATAAATACCTGGAAGATTTTGAAAAAATGAGTGTTCTACATTGTAATCATAAGTTCCCAGCTTTTGCTATATGGTGTTTTCATTGTATTTAACACCTTGTTGTCTTTTCTTATTGCGGCTGAAAAAAATGGCAGAAAATTAATCAAGAGGCTGGGTATCAGAATCTGTAATTTATTATGCATCTATTCTTACATCAAATATGCAAGCCCAAATTGTAACAGTAATCAGTACGTTATTACACATTCTGAATTTGAGCCTCTTGATTAATGTTTCTGCAATTTGCAGAACTTGTTTCAATGAGGGGCAGTATTTCAATACGAGTAGGAAAATGAGAGTGCCCCTAAAAAAAAAATTCTTTAAAAAACGTTTAGGGGTACTCTCATTTTCCTACTCGTATTGAAATACTGCCCCTCAATGAGGCCAAACTTAGATTCAAAAAATGTTTAGGTGTATGCATACCGCTGCATACCCCCCAGAAAGAAGCACTGAGCACAATTATGATTCATGACAAAGTCAGAAATCAGTTTCTACCTCAGTAAGCCTTCGGTACACATTCTCTCCCTTCCTCATTTTTGTTATCTCAAGGAGGAGCTGCTATTGATTTTGAACTGAGCACAGTTTTCGATCCAAGACCAGTTTAATCCTGGATTCTTTTCACTAAACACAGTTTAAGCAAGCCACAGTTCCTAAATTCAAATGTTACAGGGCACTGTGCTAAGTTCAGCAGAGGAGGGGAGCTCATGTGAGCTTGAGGCTCACAGCAGCTCGTTCTAATATCAATTCAATTCAATCAGTGTTGTTGTTTATAGCCAATGGCAATTACAATACAGTGTGAATACAAATCGCAAAACGGAAAAACTCCAAAGCAAGGCAAATCTACAATGTCCAAAAATTTAGGAATGCTCCTTCTCGTCAGCATCCCTAGGGTTTAGTACTTGCACCATCCAGAAAGGTTGCCCTTTCTAATATCAGAAACAGTAATTTCCCAATAAATCTTAACCAAGCCAAAGAGGACCTGAACCTTCATGGTTCTGTACTTTTCAGCAATTCTACAGATTTAAGTGAAAACAAATTGTGTGAACAATAATTTGCAAATTTTTGGCACTGAGGCATACTTGGAAGACAGGGTGTAAGTAAACTATCCCCTTTTTTTAAAGCTGCCTTTGATGTCAGCTGTGGAAATTTAGGTGTCATATCATGTAGACAAGATAATCTGTATCTTGTACCCTTACAATGACAGTGTATACAATTTGCAAAGCAGGTAGAGGTGGCAGATTTTGTCATCCATAACCCGTGTGTGAAAGCTAACAATAACTTGAACTTCTTGGAGTAGGTGATAAGAGTTAAAGTGTGGTTTTACTTAAAGGATGTCCTATTCAGTCATGTTGCTTCCTTCTAGTTATTCAGTCATGTTGCTTCCTTCTGAGTTGTGAGTTGTCTAATCTGAAGTCCTTTCCAGACTTTTGCTGAAGACAAGGAGTGGGAATCAGCTCATACCCACTTTTCCACATCTTTATCTGAAGCTCATAACGGAGACTGTGTGGGGGCTGCGTTTAGATTTTCAGATGAATGTGGAGAAGTCAAAAGGTGGTATCGTGGGTGAGAAAAGAGGTAGAATGCTTGATTCTTGGGTGTGATGCACAAGCTGCAAAAAGCACGAGATAATTCTCAGATGTGGCCTGTGCTAGTATACTCTCGTCTCTGTGATCCTTTATCTCATTTTATATCCTGCCTTTCTCCAGACTTGAAGCAAGGAATGTGCTTTGAACATCCTTAGACTGCAGTTCTGTACTCAGGCGGCATAAAATGATGGGATCTAAAGAAACATGATATTTAGAAGGCCCCTTCAAATATGTTTTTCTCAAACAGCACGACCTCTTTCTATGCTGCATGGAAAAATTCTAGTGAAGCTGGTGGACATTTGAAACGGAAATTGGGCTATGTCGTGACGAGAAGGGTGCTCAAAAGTTCCAGGGGAAGAGTGCAGCCCTCTTCCAAACATCAAAGCATTTGTTTGTATCGTAATCATTAACTGTGTGCAGGTCAATGAATAGTTCATACGCTTTGTCTGCAGATGTTCCCAGGTTCAATCCTTGGCATCTCCAGTTAGGATTGGGAAAGACTTCTGTCTGAGGTATTAGAGAACTGCTGGCTGCACAAAAGTGCACACAGTGCTAACCTAGATAGATAAATGGTTTAATAAAATTCAGCTGTTAGGAATCTCACTAGACACCCCATACGGCTTTATCAAAAAATTCTGCATTTGAGATAATGAAACGCAGATTGTTAGACAACAAACTCCAAGTACTTAGTAGCCAAATCAGGAATAGTGTATGTGCAAGTCTGGGTTTGGTGCGAGGGGGACAGCCAGTGGCGTCTTACCTCTCCCTTTTGACCAACCCGAATCAACACAGGGCCTATATGCTAGCGAGACGGAATGTGCTATCCTCGGCAATGCGACACGGGAAATTATAGAAAATACCACTCGTAGAGAGGCTATGCCCCTGTGGACAGAGACAAGTGGAATCAGGCGTGCAAGTTATTTTGCACTGCCCCAGTATCAAGACAATTTGATCTAAGTTTATCAATCGGTTGTTAGTAGGGAGTGGTATTCAGACAAATGTAAGGTAGACTTTCTTATGTTCACTCAGGAATGGGGATAAGATGGAGCTAGTAGCCAGGTTTCTGAAACACGCAGTGAGGATTTGTGAATGCTAAACAACACTAATTTAAGAGCTAGAATTAAATTTAAAAAATTGTCCAGTAGCACCTTAGAGACCAACTAAGCTTGTTCTTGGTATAAGCTTTCGTGAACAAACTTACCGGTAGTTGGTCTGTAAGGTGCTACTGGACAATTGTTTATTTATTTTTTATTTCTTTCGACTGTGTCAGACCAACACAGCTAGCTACCTACCTGAATTAAGAGCTAGATGCAGGGTTTTTCTTTTTCTTTTTGGGGTGAATGTGTGTGTTGAACCGTACTGGGATTTTGTACATATCCCAATAAAGATTTGAGAATCTGATTTGTTACAAATCGATGGGATTTAAGCAGGCTAACCAGAATTGCAGACCAATGTTTTCGCATTTACGACACAACATACTTCCTGTATTGAGCTTCATGGGCCTATATAGCTCACATCTTCTCTAAAGACAGCATGAAAAGCTGGTACAGGGGCACCTTCGTTGTTGTTGTTGTTATTCTGTTTCTCTGTAAATTTGAAGCAACTACGAATTTCTTACAGAGTTTTAACTGTGTTGTGTGTCCATGTAATAAATTGTAGCAGTCTGTCTTCAGGATAATCAGTATGTAGAATGACTGCAGCATTTTCAGGTGACCTTTTTCATTCGGCACTTTTTAACAGAAGGAGCCATTTCTCACTCAATGGCCATTGCTTGGCCAATATGGGGGGGGGGGGGTGATGGCAAGTCAGCGAGCATTAGATTTCCCCGGTTAAGCATCATCAAGGGTCGACATCATAATAAGCAATAATACTGGTACTTAGTACAGATAGAATCCTTTCTCTTGTTTCGAGGACTGAAGGGCAATCTTTAGTGGCTTGCCTAAGGAAAGGAAATGTAGCAAATTGGATATGGGGGTGGGAATATAATCTGATTCTCCCTCTGCTTTATCCAGTGATTCATGCTACCTTAACATTCTAGATATATATATATATTGAGCCAGGATTGAATTTGGTTGGCAATTCTCACTTTTCATTGTTTCTAACGAGGTACAGTATGTTAGAGTGATATTGACTTGTATCTCTCCCAAGTGCAGATCATTGTACTTGCAATAATTTTAAAGACAAGGAACATGCATTTAAGAGCAAAACCTGCAATCTGCACCTTTGTGAGTAGCCAAACACCCACTACTTTTCACAGAGGCCGGGAATAGGTCTCTTAGGATGAGGCCTTTAACCCATTTGCTCTTGCAGTGCCCCACAGCTTGAACAGAGCTGTACTAATACCCTGTAATTTTCTTTAAAGTGGTACTCATTTCCCACACAAAGGGACGCAAGAGTATTTTTGCTTCCAAGAAAGTAATGCAATAAGGTTCCACTGGAGCATTTGCAGCAAGAAAAATAACAGCGAATAGTCAACTGTACTAGACATGTGGGAGCTCTTTATCCAACCTGTGCCATATTGCCATTTTTCTGTTCACATATTTAAAATGGGTCTGGATATAGAATAATGTTTGACTTACAGCTTGCTAACAGCTCACACCTCAGAAGCTTATTGATACAGTGCGTTTACTTCATATTAGCATCACAAAACCAAAAAAGCAATAATTGAGAAGGTGGTTTTGGATGTGATATGACTTGTCAGGGGTTGGCAACCTGTGGCCCACGGGGGTCGTTTAAATGGCCCCCGAGCCGCCCCAAACTGAGCCGCCCGCCTGCCGAGTCCCCGTGCGCTGCACTAAACCGGCGCAGCATGGAGCAGGGACTCGCTTCAGCAGCGCCAGAAATCACTTCTGCACAGATGCGATCCGGCCCACGGAGCGATCTCCGCGGGAGTGAACTGGCCCAGGCGAGGTAAACCTTGCCGACCCCTGGACTAGATTATGCATCCTATTGGAGGAGGATGGTTACGATTTCATGACTTACCAATATTTATAAAAGTACAGATCTTATTTAATGATTGCTACTGTGATACCCACTGAAAGCCATACTGCTGGTGTGTGGGTGGGTGTAAACAAACATATACATATTTCAGTTTGTTAATTCACTGGTTGTATAATCTTATATTTACTAAAATAAAACATTAAAAATTAAGCAAAATTACTGTATATGATGTCTTCCCAATATCAGAAGCTCATCTTGTTTTTAATAGCAGCTAAAGTTTCTTTGCTTATGTACAGTGGCATTGGCTGAGATACGTACCTATCATATCTTCGTCATAAAGGGTATTTATTTTGCCAGAGCACGATATTGAGTTGTCTGTTCTCTGTATAATAGCCTTTTGGGCACTTCAAGGCATCATTAAACAGTTCATTAAACAGGGGTGAGTGTACTGATTGCCATGCTATGCATTTTCAGTGGAATTAAAAAAACAGCAACTACCAATCCAAGTGGAAGTTAAATAATTGAATAGACTTATATGAGACCCGTAGACCCATAGACAATGTCAAGAAGGATAGGAGAATAACAGAACAGCAAAAATGTGAAAGGATATAAAATATGCCACTAAGTATATATTTAAAATTCAGCAAATTAATATATATATATATATATATATATTTTAAAAAAAACCAAAGCTGTTGCTTTTTGATGATTTCATAATCTTAGTACTAAAGGTGCAGCACCATTGCCACTGGAGTAAATAAGTTTTGCTCTGGATTTCTGGTAGGGACTGTCTCTGCTGTTAGCAACGTTTGTTTTGTGGAACTGTTGAAAACTGCTCAAGAGACCTTTTAATCTCAGCAGTGCTTTTTGGGGGGATGTGTGTGTGCCAGTTCTCACCAAAGGGTACTGGTACTGCGTACCATTGAGTACCTCGGGGGGGAGCACTGAACCTCAGTGTCATCAGCAACACAAAGAGAGTAAGGCCTCAAGATGACTATTAGCCTTCTAAAAAGATCTCTTCTAGACCAGTGTTTTATTGCAGATGTAGTAGTACCTCAAGGGTGGATTTATTCTGCTTTAATAGTTGTGTTGTGACGCTTCCCCAATGCTATCAGATTATTGTTGTCCGGAGGGGCTAGGGCACAAAAAATAAGCAAGGGGGGGAGGGGATGACCGTAATATGGTATGAAAAGGTAGAGGATGTTAGCAGGAATAATAATAATAATAATAATAATAATAATAATAATAATAATAATAATAATAATTTTATTTATACCCCGCCCTTCCCAGCCAAAAACCGGGCTCAGGGCGGCTAACACTAATTAAAATCACAGCAAAAACATAAACACAATCAATTTAAAATAACAGATTAAAATACAAATTTAAAAATTCAATATTAAAACTGCAGTCTCATTTTCAAATAACCCACCAATAAAAGAATGAAGCATAAATATCAAACAGAAACCAACCCAAAGGCCAGGTGGAACAGCTCCGTCTTGCAGGCCCTGCGGAAAGATGCCAAATCCCGCAGCGCCCTGGTCTCTTGTAATAGACTGTTCCACCAAGTCGGGGCCAATACTGAGAAGGCCCTGGCCCTAGTTGAGGCCAACCTAGCATCTTTGTTGCTCGGGACCTCCAAAAGATTATTATTTGAGGACCTTAAGGTCCTACACGGGACATACCAGGAGAGGCGGTCCCTTAGGTACGAGGGTCCTAAGCCGCAGTAACAGGATATGCCCTGCTTGGAAATGAAGCTGTATAACTGACCCAAAATGTTTGCAGGCACAAACATTATTGGAAGTGGAATCGTGTCTTGACTACCCCAATAACAGAAATAATCATGAATGCACAATAAAAATGCATCTTTTGAAACCTGAGTTGCATTAAGATAAATGCTCTTAAACTGATGACTAATTGTCCATTTTGTGAGCGCCAGTTAGCCAGGTTGGGAAAGGACATAAGCACACTGCAGTGATGTTCACTTGGACTTCCATGTCTTGCTGTCTTCAGATTCCATGTCTTACTACCTGATTTGGCTGGGAAAAAATGCTCCTTCTGAATTAGGTTGGAAAAACAAACAAACCAACCAAGGTGACTATCAATACAGTCTTGAATATTTTGCTGACCAAGGGTCTTTCAAAGAAATCGTATTAGTCCGACTTGAAAAAGGCACAAACACAGAACTCTACTCTGCTTCCTCCATAGCATTCACGTAACAGAAAGCTCTGCGATGATTCATTGGGTCTAAAGAGCATTTGCTGAGATCTGTATAGAATCCTTTCTTGTGAGGTCTGGTACATAGCTTATCCATGGACCAGCTACTTCTAAGTACAAAACAATAGTCACTGTATAGGGCATGCAGGGGCTACATGCTCCATGGGGCCCTAAAACCCACACCTCTTGTTAAAAGAGCATATACAATACTTTTATCATACTTAGCAGTAATACAATAAGTTTGGTTGGTTTTTTTTTATTTCTGCATTGATGAATTTGCAAGAAACATTTTTCCCTTTGCCATTTGAGTTGAAAAGTTGTGAAATTTATTCGAAAAGGTTTACAATGACTGGTGTTAAAAAACACACCTTCTAATGTAACATTGTGTAAATTAATATATAAAGATGCATCTACAATTTATATGTATTCTGAAGATGTGTGTTAATATTTTACTTAATTTCTTCTCATAAGGTTTAATCTCTGATCAGAAGGTATGTAATTGGATGCTGGTGTATATCGGATTAAATTGTGAGGGCTCCTCAAATGTATTTTGCAGCAGAAAGACAACCAACAAATTTGGTTGAAAATACGAACATTTACAACGCTAAGTAATTGTTTGGTATAGACTTGGTATGTTATCCAGGAGCAATTGGCTCTACCGGCAAGTGATCAAGGGCCCCTCTTGATCAAGTGTAATAGATTTCAAGAGGGATTGTTCAGATTGGATTATGGCACACATTCTTCTAAGGTGTGGGCATCTGTTCCCGCTGAGTATTCTGTCTTGCCAAGAGTTCAGATTAGACAGATTTGCAGGTCCGGACTCTGACGAGACTGCAGCTTTACCTTCAACTGCCATAAATATACTGGACAGATGAAGGTCACGGTCATTAAGAGTCATTTCTACCCAAGTCTTGACCTGCATTTGTGTGATGTCCTTCGTATTATGAAGCAGTGTTGAAATCGTTGTATGCTAACAATAAGCACCTAATTGTTCTTTAGGACAAGAGCACACTATCTTTGTTAACTTCCCAGCTGGTTAACAACCCTCCCCTCCCTACTCCCCTCTCTGTTGCAGACCAAACTCTCTCATTCTGTATGCTTTTGGTTCCAGTCCATCTCTTTAAAGTCAAGATACAGGCATGCCCCGGAAATATTGCGTGTTTAGTTCCGGACCGCTGCAATAAAACGAATATCACAATAAAGCAGGGTGGATTTGATTTAAATCAAATCGATTTAAATCACGATTTAAACCATTAGTTGGTAAGACTTGATTTAAAGCATTTTTTTTAACAGAAAGACTCATTCCTGCTCGTATCATCTTAATATTTTCAACCAGATGAAGGTTTCATTTTTGGAATAAGAGTAGTTTTTACAGTTATATCAAAAATTACTGATTTGGTTATACTTTTGGAAATACATAGACTGATAATTATGAAAACATTGTGAGGTTTAATAAGTTAACTGATTATATTTGGACGGCATTTCTTCTGTACTTTATTGGAAGGAGAAAAATAATCATTTCCTTAATTTAAACATTTTATTTAACTAAAACAATAACATTATAGCATATGTATCCATGTTTGTTAACTGATGTATAGTTAAACAATTTTTTTAAAAAACAACAACAACCTTAGACTGAGTTTTAGCACACATGAAAAACTTTAAACAAATGCTTATTTCCTGATGAATAGCCTTTGGACTATAATGTAACTTAAGTGGAAAACTATATTTGGAAAGATTTTTTCCTCCAAAAGCATTTTATTTTAAAAATACAATTTAAATTTTAAGAAAAAATCATTGATTTTTATCCACTCTGCAATAAAGCAAGTCACACTCTTCTTCTTTTGTTTCCCAGTGCATATAAAAGTGATGTTTACACTGTACTGTAGTCTAATAAGCCAGGTCTCTCCCCCCCCCCCCGGCTGCAGGGGCAGGAAGGGGGAAACCCGGTTCCAGCCCTAGTCAGCTCCACTCCCAAGGCCAGAAGAGGGGCAGCTGTGGGAGTTTCCTTCCTTCCGGTCTAAGTTATTTTAGTGGTTTAAACTGTTGCGGTCTCTGTTTTGAATTGTTTTATCTGATTTGCTGTGCTTGCCAGTAGAACGTTTTAGACTGCTTTTTTATTTTCTGGAATTGTAATGATATGGTTTCAGTAGTTGTAGTTTATAGTTTTCGTCGCAGACATGAGCCACTTTTAAGGCTTGACCTTAATGGCATAGAAATACTGCAAATTAATCTCTGTGCATGCATATTATTATTATTATTATTATTATTATTATTATTACTCAGCCACTCTGGGCGGCTCCCAACAGAAATAATAATAATAATAATAATAATAATAATAATAATAATAATAATAATAATAATAAAACGATAAAATACCAGACATTAAAAACTTCCCTAAACAGGGCTGCCTTGTTCAGATGTCTTCTAAAAATCAGATAGTTGTTTATTTCCTTGACATCTGATGGGAGGGCATTCCACCGGGCGGGCGCCACTACCGAGAAGGCCCTCTGTCTGCAGTGGTCCATTTCCCTAGTACTCAAAGTTTTTCAAAGTGTGGTAGTATTTTTTTAAAAAAAATATTTCTGTGCTGCCATATCAGGGCTATTTACAATGTCACAGCATAAAACACCATTTAAAAAATACAGATAAACATTACGGCTAATCAAGTTAAAAATTAAGTACCGTAGTTGAAAAGGCCTATTAGCTCTTCCAGCAGCAAAGGCTGTATGCTTATTTTTCTTCAGGCTCTAAGGGATAATATTCTCTTGGTTCATCTAGAATTCATTTGGGAAGTGAACATGACGTCTAACAATGCTTTTCACTTTTTTTAAACCCCCCCTCCAAGTTTTCTGATTGTGTGTTTCCCCCCCCCCATTCTGTACTGTACTTCAGATACTGTACTTGGATTTCCAGAGGTTACCGAAGCACTAGTACATAGTGTGTTAGACCTCTAATTATACCTTTCATACTCCATTTAGCAAATTAGTAAACATGACATAATCTGTCACTTCTCTTTGACACCCCAGAGACTCTCTAGCTGTTGTAACCTTGTCCTTTTCAAGATGGCGTCTCCTGTTGTTGTGAAGCACAGTATTGGGCTTCCAGTTCAGCAGCCACCTGAGGTTATTGTCATTATGACATTAGAGTGCAAGTCCTGTGCGTGAATCTTCCACATAAAAAGTTCAAGGGAGAGCCAGCTTCCATTAAGGAATGACCTACCTTGGATGAAGATGGTGAGGGTGAGAATGATTAATTTTTTATATTGCCCTTCATCCAAAGATCGCAGGGCGGTTCACAACATAAAAATGCAAATTGAGAACACAAAATGCACAATAAAAATACCAAACCAAAATATAGTCAGTCCCCTGTGAGTACTCATTATTGAGCAACGAATTGTAACTGGCAAGGATTTGTCACCATGCTAGCTGATAACGGCCAATTTAAAAGTTCACTTTACCGAGTGAAAATTGTGGTTTTAGGTGAAAAAATATAATATGACACAGAATAGCGTAATATTCTGCAGCAGGGTGCCAGTCCATTTATCCTCCTTGCTCTGGTGCTGGGGACAAGACCCAAATCAGGGATATCACTTTAGTTTCCATCGACACTTTGCCGTCTTTTATTCCCTCCAATTGCTTTATCATACAAAGGGCTTGTCTATTTGGACACAGATGCCAAGGGAGCATTAATGTTCCCTTACTAGGAGCCTGAGATTTATCAAAAGAGCCCTGGGTTTCCCTGGTTGATGTAACACTGGACCAACATTTTGGGGCATTAGAGAAGAAGTTGGCCTATGTATTATGCTTAGCATGTTGCTTCAGCTGCTGCTGCTGCTGTAGTAGCACAACCCTCTGTTTATACCAGTATAGTTAAAAAGGCACTTAAGGCCATGCTGCTAGTCTTTCATCAATAGAAAATGGCAGAGTCCCATTTTGTGGAATGGTTCCAATTATTTTTATTATCAAAATTGCTACTGAATGTGAGTTATTAATATAGCCAAGGCTCCACAATGCTTGTCGATTGCCCTGTAATTATTACTATTATAACGCATAGTGTTCTCAGTCCAGAATCGAGTTATGTTGGGTTGAACGCTTTGTGAACTTACACAAACATCTTGCATCTTAAATGTGTAGCATGTTGATGCAGTAAACAAATAGACTATATTTCAGAGTGCGTTGAGTTGAGGGGAAATTTGTTTTTCTTCCATTCATTATTTTATGAGCTATGGCGAATGTGCATTAGGAAGAATTTTTTTTCCAATTACAGGACAGAATGAAAAACAATAATTACTTTTGAGGGGTACCCCTTATCATTGTCTTAAGTTAGAATTTCACATAGTATTGTTGCCTCTCTTTCACTTTAAGTCTTCCCCAAAGTGTTAGAGCTGATAATGAGCTAAACTTTTTCTTCTACAGTGGTACCTCTCGTTATAAACTTAATTTATTCCGGAGGTCCATTCTTAAGCTGAAGCCAGATACAATGTTACTGTTCTCCTGTCACAGGGGAGAGAAACGGACTTCCTCTTTGACGTTTCTCCCCTAAAGCCAATTAAGCAAATTTTGACTTCCAATTAAACTCCGTACTTACAGCTTACGGGTTTCTTCTTATTTTAGTCCGAATGAGAAAGAACGGGGCACTCAAGTGTCGTCGTCGGCCGCCGCTTGGTTTCCCCCCGGTTGGGGACAGCCTCCACAGCCCCGCGCCATTACCCGTTCACTCGGGACTCCCTCTTACGAGGGAATCCCGAGAGAAACCGTTCTTATTCTGAGGCTAATGGGGCCTCCTGCTGAGCATGCGCCTCCGGCACACGATTTCCATTCGCATCCTAGGGCAAAGTTCGCAACCAGGAGCAGCTACTTCCAGGTTAGCAGAGTTCATAACCCGAAGCATTCGTAACCTGAAGTGTTCGTAACCAGAGGTACCACTGTATGTGGAAAGACTTGGTTAGAATGAAAAATGCACATACATTTTGCCAGGAATATCCATGAGCAGAAAAATAGCTTTCCTCCTGCTTCTGCTTACTGATCTTTGTTACGAAAGCTTTATGAGTTTGGCATTCCATTATCACATCCTGCACGGGTGCTTTTGTACTAGATGAACCTTTCACGGGACATGAATATTACCTGTGGGTTTGACCCCTTTCCAAAGCTTTCAACTTACTCTGATCCTGGAATACACTGGACCACTATCCAAATTTTAATATAACCCTTCCACAGCCTTTCCTCTTCCTTTTGGCAGATAGCTGCACACACTGTTACTAGCCCATTGGTGCATACAAACTGGTGTAAGTCATTCCTGGCACATCCACAGCCTGAAAAGAGGCATAAAACAACTCCTTTCTTCCAGTGTACAAAAACTTTCTTGCCAGGGTGCCTGGAGGCATTTCTTGATTACCAGAGGCAAATAGGCTACTTAGAAGTCTCTGCCCTGAAAGATACCCGAAACTACTTTAATATGGGTGCAATGTATTCTGTACTTTTATGGTGATAATCCATAAGTACAGTAGAGTGCTGTGTAATAAGATACTGGTGCAATAAGATGTGGAAGCATTAATAGGTGGGGTTTTTGTCTTTAAACTCCAGTTTGGAATACAGTGGTACCTCTGATTACGAACTTCATTCGTTCTGGAGGTCCGTCCTTAACCTGAAACCGTTCTTAACCTGAGGTAGCTACCACTTTAGCTAATGGGGCCTCCCACTGCCACCGTGCGATTTCTGTTCTCGTCCTGAGGTAAAGTTCTTAACCCGAGGTACTACTTCCGGGTTAGCGGAGTCTGTAACCCGAAGTGTTTGTAATCCGAAGTGTTTGTAACCCGAGGTACCACTGTAAATGTTATTTTCTGGCCCAATCATATTTCACATTTTCCCCAAAACTTTACATTAACCAGTGTGACCCACCAAGTCAAAGTCAAGGGACACTGGTGTGATCTGCAAGTTGAAAAGTTTACTGTGCAGTTCCAGTGACCTGCTGATTTGAGTATGTCCAGTTTTTCTAGGTGATCTCTGAAAGGGCCCTCTCCACTTTTAACCTTGATGAATCGGTGGGATTTCTGTGTTACATTGGTAACATGATAATTGTTTCTCTTCTCGGCAAAGACTTGAGACAAATTAGGTATTTCGTGCGCTTATTTTCTCCGCCTTATTTGTTGCAAGTCGTCCGTGCAACCTAGGAATTATAGTGGTTTGTTCTGTCCTTCAATCAATGTTTCGTTTTAATTTAACACACATTGCGTTTTGCCTTCCAAATTGTGGGCATGATTCGGGCAAAGGGAAGTGGTTTTAAGTCCCATTGATTTCAGAAAAGCAATAAAGCACGTGATTGTGCCTTTTATGCATAATACTGATTCTGGCAGTGAATGTTCCTCTGTACACTTTTATTTCCCGTAACCTTCTTTTTTGTCTTAGATCACCAAACTCCTTTTGATTGTGCTACTTTGGTCTCTTTATGCGCCTCCTACCGTTTAGTTAAGAAACTTTCCTCTCAGAACAACTGTGTTGGATCTGCATTAAGCATATGTATGATTTTTCTAGTTCAACCTCTTCACTGACACTCACTTTCTTTTTCCCTACAGGGTACATACCCAGTTACTTAGACAAGGACGAGCTATGTGTTGTTTGTGGTGACAAAGCTACGGGGTATCACTATCGCTGCATTACTTGTGAAGGTTGCAAGGTAAGTCTATAGCAAGAATTACTATATGATCGTGACCAAGTAAAGAGCTAAAATAAGGCAAATTCATATGATTTAAATTATAATTTGTAAAGGATAAGGCTATGGCTATCAGTCATGATTCAGTTTTAGTAACTAGGGGGATATGACAGCTTATCAATTACAATTTGATCCAAATGCTTGCACTAAATTAACTTTATATGGATTAATCCAGATTTGACGATAGAGGGGCAGTCTTTTTTGTGGAAGACATGTGTTGGATGTTGGATATATGCTAATAGCCTCAGGTGGGTTTTTTTTTGGGGGGGGGGGTCATTTCCTATTTTAAATCTTAAATATCCATTTCCAATGAGTGGCTGGCACCTATTTATGGCCCATCTGCTTTGAGTTCTTTGGGACGCGGGTGGCGCTGTGGGTTAAACCACAGAGCCTAGGGCTTGCCGATCAGAAGGCCGGCAGTTCAAATCCCCGCGACAAGGTGAGCTCCCGTTGTTCGGTCCCAGCTCCTGCCCACCTAGCATTTTGATAGCACGTCAAGTGCAAGTAGATAAATAGGTATCGTTCCGGCAAGAAGGTAAACGGCGTTTCCGTGTGCTGCTCTGGTTAGCCAGAAGTAGCTTAGTCATGCTGGCCACATGACCTGGAAAAACTGTCTGTGGACAAACGTCAGCTTGCTCGGCCAGTAAAGTGAGATGAGCGTCGCAACCCCAGAGTCGTTCGTGACTGGACTTAACTGTCAGGGGTTCTTTAGCTTTACCTTTATGGTGTAATTTGGCCCCAATGTTGTGATCAGGTGTGGAATGAACTGTGCATTTCTTTGTTTTTGTACAGCACTGGGTGAGTAAGAATACCTTTACCTTTACCTTTAAATTGTTGGATCCTTGCAAAATGCTAAACCAAAGCTGTTGCTTATACATGTTTAGTGGATCTTTGTAACGTAAAAGATCAGGAACTCAGAGAGTTGTGGAATAGGGAATTACGATTGCACCAAAGAGCCCAAAGAATAGAGAATTGCTTAAGAATCTATATGGAATGTTTCCTTAGACTTGAAATTGAGACTGATACAGAAAAAAATAGTATTTTGAGTATATTGGACTCCACAGTGCTTGTACAAGAAGGCACTGTCCAGTACAGATAGCTGTTGGAGGTACCGTATGATGCTAAGAATGCCTCGTTGTGTGGGCTTGTCCAGTGATATATTCTTTTTGGGCCGCAGTTGTTATTCACTTCAATTTTATATTGGCGAAGTCTTTGCTATTTGCATGTCCAGGTGCTTTTTATATTATATTCCTCAAGTATGGGGATTAGTGGTTGCTATGAGATTTATACTTCAAGCCTGGAAGGGTAAATATCCACCTTTGATTACACAGTGGTCTGCGGATCTCAGGCCATTCATTTGACTACATTTAAACATATTTCGTATAGGCATCAATTTTCATGTGGACACCTATTTTGGACTTTGGGAGGGCTTGTATTAACATATATGTTTAACTTAAGATGCATGTAATGATGGCTACTGCATCTGTAATATGAAGTGATGGTGGTTTTTATGGTACTACTAGTAGTATTCATATGTTATTGTATTTTCCTCCCTTCCTTCCCTTTAATATTTCCCCCCTTCCTTTTGTTTGTTAAATTTGCAAATGGGAAATTTGATTAAGGAAACGATGGCTATAGATTACTTCCAGTATCTGTGGGAGACTGCTATTGCTTTGGGTTTCCCATAGGCACCTGGTTGGCTACTGGGAGAACAAAATGGGAGACTAGGTGGGTAACTGATCTGATCCAGGAGAGTTCCTCCTGTGTCCTTAATTTAATTTCATAATGTATCTTGTTCTTTGTCTGGCAATAAACACTCCAACATATCTAAATCAAGATTCGGTTATAAGTAAGCAAGCAATCTCGGTGCTAGTTTGCATTCTTTTTTCCCCCCCACATAGGGTTTTTTCCGAAGAACTATTCAGAAAAACCTTCATCCAGCTTACTCCTGTAAATATGAAGGAAAATGTGTGATAGACAAAGTCACAAGAAACCAGTGCCAGGAATGTCGCTTCAAGAAATGCATCTACGTTGGCATGGCAACAGATTGTAAGCTTCTTTATTTTACTGTGCTGTTTGTTTGCATTAGGTATGTTTATTTCACTACAACGTAATCATCACTGTTTGTTGGGTGCCTGGTTTCCCCCTCCCCTCATTTTTTAAAAAATTATATAATTATATGCTGGTTGAGAATATTGGTTGTTATGCCCAGCTAATTTTTCCATAAAGCTTTAATTTTCTGTCTACTGTTGAAAAAGCCATGCTTTCCCCTGGCACTGGTGAATTTGTATGTTAGTAAGGAGATGAACAATTTCTATCTCTGGAGTGTGTGTGTGTGTTATGGAGCTGTATCACGCAGGGGACAGGAATTTATCATGCTTAAAGATTTGGAAGAATGGGAAGTTGGATGCTGTTGTTGCGTGAGTCATCCTGCAGTTGTTTGTTTTATTTTTAGCCAGAAAGAAAAGGAGCGCTACACTACTTCTAAAGAACTACAGCATATGGCTGCAAGATTAACCCTTAGTGAAGACTTGAAGTAGCATAAGTGGAGTAACTCCAAATGGAAATCCAAAGTGCTAGTGTTGATAGTTGTTTCTAACTATCAACAGGGGGTGGGGGTAGAAGGAGCCCATTTTATAAAACAGGAAAGTAAAGGAGTATAGAAAGTTGCATCCCTTGGATTATGCCGAAATGTCAAAACTGACCGGAAAGCTCAGGAACCAAGAGGACCAAAACTTTAATAAAGAATGGGGGGGGGAATTATAATTTACTCGAGAGACCACTGTAAACAGATTAAAACATTAGCAGGGTTGCAATAACACGTGCAATTTAGAAAATACTATGGACAAAATGGAGAGACATAAAATTTGGATGATGAAATAATATGCAGTTGAAGAGGTTGACAATAGGACCCATGGAGGGGAAGGTGGGGAGTCTAGGGATTCTGAGAAATCTCTAAATATGAATACGTATTTTGTATTGTTATAATTCTACACTTGTAAAATCAAATAAAAATTATTTTTGGGGGGGAAAGAAAGTTGCATCCCACCAGGCTCATCCGTATTGTCCACTCTGACTGACAATGGTTGTCTGGGGTCCCATACAAAAGGCTTCCCCATCACTTCTAACTTGGCCCTTTTAATGCTCGAGGTTGAACCTGGGACCTTCTGCCCCTCCCTCCTTATAGCTCTTTGTACCCAATGGAACTTTGGGCTTGTGCTTGTCAAAAAAAAACATCCTAAATGTCACAGTGCTTTTGATGCCAATGAGTTTCCTCCTTCCTCCAAGCCGTTTGTGATATGGCAAGTCTCCTTGGTTTCCAAAGCAGTGGGCATGGAGACTGTTTTTTGATAAAAACCAAGCCCAAACTTCATTTTTTGGGGGGGAGGTCCTTTCCACCCCGTTCCTTTCTAATCCCACCCATGTGACTAGTGATAGCAATTAGTTATGGTTCACTGTCGCAGATTTCCCTGAATTATTTATTGCCGTCAGTCCGTTGACCATTATCTTCCTGATCAACTAAATTGCCAGTTAGTACTTGCTCTCTGGGACAGAGCAACAGGAGCTCACCCTGTTGTGCGGATTTGAACCGCCAACCTTCTGATCGGCAAGCCTAAGAGGCTCAGTGGTTTAGACCACAGCGCCACCCACATCCCTGGAGATCCTGCCTACCTAGCAGGTGCAAGTAGATAAATAGGTACCACTGCGGCGGAAAGGTAAACAGCGTATCTGTGCGCTCTGGTTTCCGTCACCGTGTCCCATTGCTCCAGAAGTGGTTTAGTCATGCTGGTCACATGACCCGGAAAGCTGTCTGTGGACAAACGGCGGCTCCCTCAGCCTGAAAGCGAGATGAGCTACGCAACTCCATAGTCTCCTTTGACTGGACTTAACCGTCCAGGAGTCCTTTACCTTTACCTTACCTGCTGTCATTCTGTGCGGCAGTCAAACGAACATGACAGCCCGAGTATCTTCTCCATCTAAATATAGCCTCTGTAAAGTTGAGGACTACATTACATAAAACAGAAGTGACAGTTGAACTGCTGCTGCAACCAATAGCATGTCAATTATGGATAAACTCTGCTCTCACTCTGCTCTCTTGGATAATATAACGTGCAAAAATGAAACTACCTAGGTAAGCCAGGCAAATAGTATGCAGTCTCTATAACCAGCCACTTATAACTGAGCCGTCTTCACTCCATTGTGAAGGCTCGACATCAGGCGCAAGACTAGAGACTACCGTTGAGAGGATACTATGATGTTTTCCCTAGATGGGAGGATATTTAGTTGCTGGAACCACTGTAGTTTTCCCTGATCCCTTGCAATTAGCACTATGCTCCCTGCTCACACAGGAAACACGTAATTTTAGGGCACATGCAGACTTCTGGGAGAACCAGGCTTCTTTACAACAACATGGACATTAAAACATGCTTAACTGCTTGTGCTGAGAACAGGACCAAGAAGAAGGCTCATAGTTTTGTAGTGCTTTGTAAGAGGCATTTTGTTGTCGATTTCAGTTATTTGGAATTGGCTCAATTGGCGGAGGGTGTGCACGGTTGCGTGAGTGAAAGTGACAAATAGATTTTGCACAGGTAGATCAAACTTCTTTTCGGCTCCCAAGATAGATAGCCCTAATCCCCCCAAAACCAGATTACGCATTTCCAAGAAGTGTTCACAATCCGTTTTTCCTCTAATATGTCCTTTCCTTGTTATAGTGGTGTTGGATGACAGCAAGCGACTAGCAAAAAGAAAACTGATAGAGGAGAATCGAGAGAAGAGACGCCGGGAAGAGTTACAGAAAACCATTGGGATGAAACCTGAGCCAACAGATGAAGAGTGGGAGCTTATCAAAATTGTTACGGAAGCACATGTCGCCACCAATGCACAAGGAAGCCATTGGAAACAGAAAAGGAAATTTCTGGTAGGTGACACAGTGGTGTGAGGGGCTCACCAGAACCACTCCTCGCTTGACCTGATTTTTTTTAAGCATCATTTACTTTTTGGTTGACGGACGAATTGGGTGGGAAGCTTTGATCTCTGAAGTTCTTTGCTTTTTAGGGCCACTGTGTTTCTGCAACAGGAAGTAAAGAACAAACAAGAGCACAAAAACATATGAAGACAAAGTTGGGTTTCACATGTTTTCTGCAATACGCAAACAAAAATTCTCAATACAGTATAGCGATCCGTGAAACCTGCTGGTGTCACTAGAACTATCCTAGCATGTGGCCTGTTGTTTACCATAGTGTCACTGCGGGTTTTGGTATTCTACCAATTTAGATCAATGGAAGCCAGAAATAGAAGAGAACAGAAAAATATCATTTGAACAGGTTTTACATGCCTGTTCCTTAACTAGAGACATTTTCACATTACAAGGGTCCTTTCTGGGTGAGAAATGCTGTATAATGGCAAATCAGTATAAGAACCAGCAGAGCACGTTGCTTTATAAATAATGAAACTAATATTTAACTGCAGGCGTCTTCAAGAGAGCTGTTCAGGGAAGCTTTTAGTGTTTGATGATGTTTTGTGTTTTTACTATTTTTGGTTGGGAGCTGCCCGGAATGGCTGAGGCAACCCAGTCAGATGGGCAGCATATAAATTATTATTATTATTATTATTATTATTATTATTATTATTATTCACTAGAGGCCCAGATTTGTCTTCTGGGGTTCCCCCCACCCCGCTAACAAACACATACCAGGAAGAGGATATAATCTAATAAGGCAAAGTTGAACCTAAGTATGGGTGGTCTTTATTACTGCTTTGGGAATTTGTTAAAATTGAAAAGTTGGTTATAAATGCCTAACATGAAAAGTAAGGACGATTTCCCTGCATTTATGTGATTCTAATGAGGCGCTGATGTGCTGTGTGCACAGTTTTCCCTGACTTTTGAAGCGAGCGGGAAAGCAGAACTTACCAAACTTGCACTTTTATCGAAAAAATGTGTGAACTGAAACACAGCAATCCTCTGTAATTCGATTTCCCCCAAAAAATTGTAGTTCTCCAGTTCAGCAAACGTGTTAAAAACTGCATTAGGGGTAAAGTGTGCATATAAAGCATAGACTAGTGAAAATAACATACAAAAATGCATTCCATTAGGGTTGTGGGTGGTTGTTTTGTTGCAAAGATGTGTATATTTGACAAAATCGCATAGGAAAAAAATGTGTTTAATGGGAGAAATTCTCAATAAAACACTGAGGATATATTTTTTTAAAATAAAATGGAAAATAATGCGGAGAACTAAAATGAGAGAGCCCAGAATTGCCAGATTCATCCATCCCATCATCATGTGAAGTGAAAACCAGGTGCTGGGTGCTGGCCATGCTCTCAGCATCACATCATAACCCAGTCAGCCCAAGCCCCCCAACATGTCCACACAGGGCATGCTTGCAGAGGAGAAACCTGCCTGTCATGCTTAGGCTTTCCGGTGAGAGGGAACCCTGGAGTCACACAGAGGTTTTGGAAGGCCTCCCCACTGCAGATATGCTCCCAGTTCCTGAAGATTGTAGGGTTAGGAGGCTGTAATGGAAAAAAGCCAAAATACTTCACTGAGCAGTGAGCATGCTGATTCCCTGTGGGAGCAGGGAATAGAAAACTGGGGTGGTGAGATTAGAATGGACTGGCAGGGAACCTGAACATGCTGCAACATTTTGTTGCAGATCCTACAGCCAGGGCTGTCTTAAGGATATCCGACGCTGTGGTTCAAAGATTCCTCTGGTTTCACCTTTTTACAGTGCTGCTGGCAGCTTTGCGGGGCTGGAGGAGGGCGGCAGCGGCCAGAGGGTGGCTCCTCCGGTAGGGAAGAGGCAGAGGCTCCGGGCACAGCACTGCTTCAGGGCAGCGGGCGAGGGCACCACACTCAGCCTCCTCCTCTTCCCAGGCACCTGTGCCGCAGTGGCCGCGGAGGCGCCGGGTGTGGCGCTGCTTCAGCACAGCGGGCGAGGGCAGTGAGCTGATGCTGGGAGGCGCTGCGTCCAGCCTTTGCCTCTTCCCAGGCGCCCTCCCAAACTTGGCATGAATTTGCCGCCCTGGCACCCCGCGCCACTTGCCTCTGTGGGCAAGACGCCCCTGGTAACAGCTATAGAATAGCAGTACCGTTTTGTTTCCTAATACACTTGTACCTCGGCTCCCGAATGCCTTGCAAGTCGGAACGTTTTGGCTCCCGAACGCCACAAATATGGATGTGAGTTTTCTGGTTTGTGAACGTTCTTTGGAACACGACTTCTACACCTTCCGATTGGCTGCAGGAGCTTCCTGCAGCCAATCAGAAGCCGCACCTTGGTTCCTGAACGTTTTGGAAGTCGAACGGACTTCTGGAAAGGATTACATTCGACTTCCGAGGTACCACTGTAGTGGAAATATTTGCGGTTGAAATTTCCGTGTGGAAGTGCCTGGTGTGCTCTGGTCCATGGGGTCATGAAGAGTTGGACATGACTAAACGACTAAACAGCAACAACATGCATTGGGCAAAGCATACAAACGTCAACTCAGTGATAGAATGCATATTTAACGTTAGCCTCTTTGACCTGAATTCCTGAACTTAGCTTCACCCCTCAAACCAAGTGATCAACTGTTGAGAGAATATAACCCATTTTGGTTCCTGTCCTGTCTGTTTTTCTTACCTGTCAGGTTAGCGCAGCTATAGGAATAGCCTTTGGCTATTAGGAACTTTGGTGAAGCCTCACTGTCCCTCTAGCAAACGACAAAAAATTATAGGAAAGGTCAGACAAATTTAATGCCGAAGAACTTCTCTTCCTTTTGCATTTCGGGGGAGGATAAGTTTTCCTAGGTGGGACTGAGAAATGACACTCGCTTTAGGGTTTCAGGGTGAACAGCTAAATGGCTTCCACAAGATTACATAAATAGACAAGAATAAGTAGCTACATTTGCAAAGCACTGAGCTGCCTACACAAATGAGCAGTGGGATGTCAGAAATTCACACGTACAAGAGTTTGTCTTAGACAGTGGCTTCTTTTGAATACAAAATTTTGCTAAATAATAGCTACAGGGCTTTCTTACAAACAAAACAGAAGAAGTGATGGTTTTGAACTGCCAGCGCTCCACAAAAGTTTAAGAAGATTCCATGTCCACTGCAAATAAATTGTCTCCTTACAATGTTTTTCTTTTCTGTTGTTAGCCAGAGGATATTGGACAAGCACCAATAGTAAATGCCCCAGAAGGCGGGAAAGTAGATTTAGAAGCCTTCAGCCAGTTTACAAAAATTATCACACCAGCAATCACAAGAGTGGTGGATTTTGCCAAAAAGTTGCCTATGTTCTGTGAGGTACGGATTTCTTTCCAGTTTAACCCCTCTTTTTTTCTTTCCTTCTCCTTTATTTTTATTTTTATTTTTGCATGTAAATGTGAAATTTGTTTGCCCCCCTAAAAACAGCTTGAGATGGAATTTTATCTTATTTTGAAATAAGAGTTACAACACAGACAACAAAGCATACACACAACACTACAAGAACTAGGAATTAATAAACTTACATACAACTACCTCATTATATAATGCCTTTGAGATATATAGGTACGTATGATTCAGATTTGATCAAAAGATTTGAAGGGCTTCCACCTAGGAAATAAAGAGTAACCATGGTGTGTGTGTGTGTGTGTGTGTGTGTGATGTATCCCTTGCTTTCTGTACATTTTGAGTAAGATTGTATGTAACCATCATCTCCCAAATTTAATTAATTAATTAATTAATTAATTAATTAAGTCCCTGCCTTTAGTCTCCAAGGAGCCCAGGGTGGGAATTTTATTAATGCACTGCTTTTTATATAGTTTCTTTGGAGACTTCCCATTATGTGCTATACACAACTTTGCCCCTGGATACGATTACTTAAGAAGGCCTTTATGCAGAAATACAGAGTCTATAGATTCAAAGTGATCACATAGCATAGCTGGGGGAGCTACCTGTGGCCTAATGTGGCAAAATTCCTGGATGTCATCTGGAATGTATTCCTGAACTCTTACACTGTTTAAGGCACTAACACTGCTCCCATCAAAGGTGAAATCATAAACCAGTCTGACCAGTGTACTAACTACAGCTGGACATATCCATTGAAGTACTGCAGGGGTCATGTCTCAACATACTGAGAACTTTGTATTGTGTGTCCTTTATAGTCTCCTTAGTAGCGCTGATTAATAAAAAGAAAAAGATCTCCAGGTTATATCCAGGAAAAACTCCATTATCTTCCATAGACTCCCCTAAGTCACTTTTCCATGCATATAAATATGATGGATTGTCGTCCAATAATGACATTTGAGGAAATCACAAATAGATGAAACCAGATCTTTAACCAGAGGGATAACTTCACAACATGGATTAATCCAGAGTGCTACGATTGGAAGTGCAGCAAGGAGGAAGATGAGTGCATTTAACCTTTCCCTCAAAAAAACAACAACAATTGTTCCACTGAAAAATCCTCACCCTCATCTCTCAACATTTGGGACTGTTGGGACTGGATAAAGGGAGACTTGCCCCGAGAATGAGCTGCTAGTCCATTTTTTCAGCTTCCAGTTTAAAGCAGAACAAAATTATTGGGTGATGCTAAATCACCCATGTGTGAAAACACCCTCTGTCTCTCTTGACTCTCTCTTGTGTGTCCCTTTATCTGTTCCAGAACATTTTTCAGTTGTTCCTTTCATACACAGATCTCAGATCATCCTTAGCTGTAGTGAAAGAGAGGGAGGATAACACTTCATGCAAATGGCTTCCCTATTCCAAGTGAGTCTGGCCATTCTGGGCCACTTTCGTGTAATTTCCCCGAACAAACGATGTGGCTGGCACAGCTTTCCCGCTGCCCTTAAGCCATTCGATCTGCCCCAATTCACCCTCTTTTGTCCATACTTCACAGCTGACAGCAAAACTCTGCAACTCCATGCAAGTGGCAAAATGAGTCTCAAAGGGAAATGTGCTTGTTTCAAAATTATTAAACTAATCACGTTTATTTTGGATAATTAGAATACATTTTAGCCCGCATTTTCTCTCGCTTCTTTTCTTGCCCCCCCCCCAACCTCTTTTTGGTTATGAAACAACATCACTTCCGATTTGCCCCGACCTGTGTAAACTATTGAAGCTGATGTAGGGAAATCTTGCTGAGTATCATCAGTCACTCTCCCTATGAGCCAAATACTCCACACTTAAAGCCGGCAGCTGAGGTGGAGGAAAGATGACAGTACAATCAAGTGTCAATTTTCCTTTGCAAGCAGACTACATTTTTCAAAAACCGTTCGGCCCCTGGAACATTGCTTTCACTTCTGCTAAGCCATGATCTCTTCGCCCACTCAGAATGTTTTCTTGTCGAGATTAAATGTAATCACTGTGTCAGTACTATAAATAACGACTCCCAACCCCACAGACACACACAGACACACACACATATCTCAACTTGACTTAAAAATAAAATAACTTAATGTGAAGCCAAAATGGAACAGATTTTTGTTTCCATAACTACTTTATGTTATGGACTATGGGTGATTTAATAGTGCTACAGAACTAATAGCAAAATGGCCTCCTACCCTGAAGGGTTCGAATTTATGTTGGCCAACGGGCTGAAGGTTTTGTGGGGGACAAAGATAGTTATAGCAGTGTCTCAAAACAACCTACATAATAATAATAAAAGTAGCAAGCAACATTAAAGCTAATTATAAAAGCAGCAGTAAAACAAGATTTAAAGTGCAAATCCAGAAATGTATATAAAAGACACAAATCCTACCCACCTCACATCAAAGGATGAGCCCAATAAAGAGGCAGACAACATAACTAGTTACCCTCTCAATTAAGGACGAAATGCCTTCCTAAATGCAAATGTTTTTGCCTAGCACCTAAAACCAGACAAAGATGGCACCAGTTGTGCTTCCCGGGGGAGAACGTTCCATAAGTGGGGAACCACCACTGAGAAGGCCATTTCTCATGTCCCTCAGGTGAGGCACACAGAGAAGGACCTCTGGTGATGATCCCAGGTTCCAGCTGGTTTATGTGGGGAGAGGCAGTTGTTGAGGTCTTGAGCCACCTAAGACTTTATGGGTCAAAACCAACATTTTGAATTGGGCTTCAGAGACTAAACGGTAGCTAGCGCAGTTGTGGTATAATATGAATTCTGCTGATTTCTGAATGAGCTGCTGTTTTCAAAAGGAGCCCCCAAGTATGACACATTGCAGTAATATTACTGTAATAAATGATGCTGGTATAATTAACAAATCACTATCATCAGAATAGAAATAATAAATAAAACTGCTTTGAATGTATACCTATCGGTCCTATCCCATCTTGACTCTCCCTTTTCCTCCAGTAATCCCTAAATCTCAGTGAAGGGTGAAAAATGACAATGACTTCTTTGAAGGTGGCATGTGGATGACATTATTAAGAACACTCTCAGCAGGTTTTAGTGATGACTTCAAAGGAAGTGATAAAAGGGAAGGAATGAAAGGAAACTGCATACAGGGGTGGTGCCAATATTTATTTTACTTTTTAGTGTTTGGAGAAGCCCTTTCACTTAAGTGCAGGAAAACTGATTCTCACTTGCCATTCTCCGCAGCTGCCATGTGAAGACCAGATCATCCTTCTGAAAGGTTGTTGCATGGAGATTATGTCCCTCAGAGCAGCAGTTCGCTATGACCCTGAGAGCGAGACTTTGACCCTGAATGGGGAGATGGCGGTGACCAGGGGCCAGCTGAAAAATGGGGGTCTTGGAGTTGTATCGGATGCCATTTTTGACCTGGGCATGTCATTGTCATCATTCAACCTTGATGACACAGAAGTCGCCCTCCTACAGGCGGTACTGCTGATGTCTTCAGGTGAGTGTAAAAATAGTTTAGTAATTTACACTCTGGCCACTACACCACACTGGCTTCCTAGAGTACTTCTCTAGGGAAATAAATATGGGGAGAGCAAAATTAAGCCTAGTGTGCACATATACAGTGGTACCTTGGTTTTTGAACATCTCAGAAGTCGGAACATTTTGGTTTCCGGATGCCGTAAACCCAGAAGTAAATACTTCCATTTTCGAACATGTCTTGGAAGTCAAACATGCCACACAGCTTCTGCTGAGTGCAAGTTCTGGAGGCCTAGCTGTCAGCTGTTTTCGAATGTTTCGGAACTCGAACGGTCTTCCATAATGGTTTATGTCTGAAAACCAAAGTACCACTGTATTGTTTTACCAAAACATATAAGGTAAAATTATCAATTGGCAACTGCTCCCATGTTCTAGCCCTATGTTTTGCCCAAGAGACAACCCACTACCTTACACTGGTTCTCTGAAGCTTCAGGGAAGCTGCGTCAGGCTCGACTTGCATTGGGAGATACTGTGGGAACCTGCCACTGAGCAGTATCAATTTCTTAAAATTTGACTGAGCTCTGCAGAAGGTACTGTTTAAGTAGTCCTGGGTGGATGTAAGGAAATAACTTGTGCCTTTCGTCTAAATTATGCAGATCGTCCGGGTCTTGTCAGCGTCGAGAGAATAGAAAAGTGCCAAGAGGGCTTCCTCCTGGCATTTGAACACTACATTAATTACAGAAAGCATCACATTGCACACTTTTGGCCAAAACTGCTGATGAAAGTGACGGACCTACGAATGATTGGCGCCTGTCATGCTAGCCGCTTCCTGCACATGAAGGTGGAATGCCCAACAGAACTCTTTCCCCCTTTGTTCCTGGAAGTTTTTGAGGATTAAAAAGACTGGAGAGGTTCTCGAAAATCCTATAGCACTACTGGGTGTCTGTCATTTCATTCCATTGCCTAGTATTATTATTTTTTCCTATCTCTCTTTTTTGTCCATTTCCATTTTGTTCCACCTTGTTTTTCGTTTGGAGGATTATTTTTGATAGGCACGATTGATGATCTCCCTTCAATGCGGGTACTTGTGACAATTGCATTTGTGTGTTTGTGGGTGTGGGTGTGTGTCCTTTTGATGTGAATCCTTTGAAAGTTTGACATTGGGAATACAAATGAATCCGTTTCATTCACCAGCATTCAGGTGCTCATAAGCTCACACTCATCACTGCTTGGAGAGAGGTGGGAAAATAAGCTGAACTAGTAGGGAAACAAATACTCAGATCTTTATATTTTTAAATTCTGCCATATTTTGTACAGTATTATCTCACTTTCAGGACACGAGGTATTTGCTACAATCTAGCAAGTGTTAGGCTCACCTAAGTACCAGCTGAAATCGATAGGACGTAACCATGCCTAACTTTCACCTGATTGCAACCATGGTTTTTAGTAGTTCTTAAGAGAGTGCGTCTTAATTTAGCCAAAGACTTCCATAATTGCCATCATTGCTTTGCGATCAGAATGGGTATCTTACAAGTAAATAAATAAAACCTTTTGTATTTTTAAATCCTTTAAAAAAAACAACAAGAAACCCTAATAGGTCAGTGCTCCAAAAAGTGCGGAAAGTCCCTTGTTCGTTTCTATTTCCCATATTTTATTGGGATGTGTGAACGAAAGTCACACCTACTAGAATAAGAACTGACATTTGGAACCTACATTGCCCCAAGTCTTCTAAAACAAGTTTGACTTCATGTTGCTAAATAGGGGAAATTGCTATTCAGTCGTACCTTGGTTTTCGAACAGCTTAGTTCTCGAACGTTTTGGCTCCCGAATGCCGCACACCTGGAAGTGAGTGTTCCGGTTTGCAAACGTTCTTTGGAACCTGAACGTCCAACAGGGCTTCTGCGGCTTCCAATTGAGTGCAGGAAGCTCCTGCAGCCAATTTCTACCCCAGATGGGCGGGGTATAAATAATAAATTATTATTATATTATAATCGGAAACCGTGCCTTGGTTTTCAAATGTTTTCGGAAGTTGAATTGACTTCTGGTACAACTGTATTAATCACCCAGGCTTTTGGGGAGGAGCTGATAGTTTTGGGCTCGATCCATTCATTTCTTAGGAGTGCAGGAACTCTGATAGGCACACCAAAAATGTCCCCCTGTAAAATGTGGATGGGGAACTTGTGGTGGTCCTCCAGAAGACCCTTGGCCATGGTGGCTGGAGCTGATAGGAGTTGGCACCCAGCAGCAAATGGAGGGCACAGCTTCCCCATCGCTGCTGCAAGGGCTACCTCATTAATTTCTATAGATGCAGAAAGCCCATAGGCACACAAAAGATTTGAATTTATGAGCGTGTGTGAGCACTTTCTGCATGTCTGATGACTTCTGTGACTGTGGATTGGGATAATTTAAAGGAAGAGTCATATTTTCTCTGAAAACTCAAGCATATAAAGCAGGGGCAGCCCACATGGTGGCATCCAGTTGTTGTGGATCACAACTCTCATCAGCCCCAGCAAACATGGCCAATGGTCAGGGATGATGGGAGCTGGAGTCTGTGACATCTAGAAGGGGTCATGTTGGCTACTCCCAGAAACGTAGGCAAGAGAAATTGACATAGCCCTAAAGTACAAATGCATTTGTTGTCTTTGTACTTAAGACTCTACAACTTCATTCCAGCAATTTAATGACCATTCCCACAACCACAGCAGGGACTTGCTATCCATTCCTAGTGGCCTTTTTGACACTGTGGTCGGAATCGTCAGGTGAAAAATGAGTTGTCTGAATGCTTTTTCGAGACCCAGATTCAAAAATCATTTGCAAGGGTGGGCTAAATCCAGAGCTAAATTCACGGGTCACATCCACACCTCTGAAGAATCCTGGGAACTGCAATTTGTTAAGCGTGCTAGGAATTGCAGCTCTGCGAGAGGTAAATTACGCTTCCAGGATACTTTGGGAAAAGCCATGTGCTTTTAATGTGTGGTATAGATGTGAGGCTGGACCTAATGGTCAGGGGTCCCTTTACCTTTTTATAGATGTGGCCACAGAGTATTGAAATGACTCCTGTCTCTCCTTTTATAGAAAACTGTATAAAACTGACCATAAAGGGAAAACAGCTTTAAAAGTTGCGCTAAATCTAAGCCCTTTATACTTCATCCTTTTCCCTAGTTAAGATAATGGGTTGCATTTTGGACTTGATTTTCCTCCCCTCCCCCCCCCCCACTTCTCTGAACAACAATTATTTTCCTCTGATATATTAGTAACAAAGTATGCTTTTTTAATCCTTCCATGATGCTACCCTTTGCATTCACCTATCAGTAAGTAACAAAGGTGATAGACCCTTTCACTGCCTGTCTACAATCACTCTCATAGTGACTGTAACCCGGGGCAAGGACCCCAGGAAACGTGAATCTAGTCTGTGCCGCAGCCAGCAGGGCTTAGTGCTTGCACTTCTGAAACAACAGCTCCCATGCCACATAGCAAACTGCTTTGGCAATCCATCAACATTAGTTCCAGAAGCGGCATGTGATACGTCTTCTGTTGCAAGAAGAAGACAGTTCCACAAACCCTTGGGAGCCATGTCAACCCAGAACAATCGCTAGAAGTCTAGACCCAGAGCACCATTGTATACTCTGGAAAAATTCTGTACTCAGGAAGACTTTCACTGTGGACAAAACGAGAACGGTAGAGTTCTTTTTCAGCCATGCTTCATTCCATTAGCAAAGGAAGTCTTTTGAATGCTCATGCACCAAACTGTGTCATCACATAGTGGACATCAATTAAGTCCATGGCCCCGCATTCCAATACAGAGTTAGGTGTGCTTAAACTCACTGATTTCAATGACTTAGGTTAGGTTGTGATCCATGTTAGCAAATGCCTAAACATGCCGTATATATTTTTCACAGTCTATATGAATTTGGGGGCGGGGTGGGGGATGAGAGGCTCCTAAACAGTCACGGAAGAAACAAAGGCATCACACTGACTCCTTTTGTTTTTTAACTGCTGCAAAACAAAAGTCCAGGCTGCGAGAGTGAAAAGTGTTAACATAGATCAATTCATGAATGAGGCATCCAAGAGGTTGCATGATATTCTCTCGGGTGCCAGATACATCTACAGAACCTAATATCACCTATCTCCAGAGGGACGGTTGTTGCCATAAAAGAGACAATTGCGAGCTTTTGTGATGCCTTTTGTTTCACAAGCTTCTGAATATGCAAAGTTTCAAAGTAAGCTTCACCTGGTCTCTTTCACCAGCTTAAGTCATTTGAAAATGCCTATCCAAAAATTCAATCGGATCAACTCAGGGATTTTTTTTTCTTCAAAAGATGAACAAATTCAAAATAGATCAACCATCTGCCCAGATAGATGTGTCTTGTCAAATAATCTGCATTACAAATATTACAGGCAAATACATCGCAAGTTGGAACTGTCCCTCGTCAGCTTACTTAATAAGGAGATAAGTGGAGTTTGAAAGTGCTGCAGTTCAATCCATTCTACGCAAACATCCATCTTGCTTGCAAGGCCTATGGAAATAGATGTGGGTGAGCAGTACTTAGGGTGTCCTCCAGACCATGGGCTGCTGATAACTTCCTCAGGGTTATTGCCTCCCATGGTCTGTAGATCTTTCCTGGCATATTTTATACAAAACGTAACCTCAGGCTGCAATCCTGTGCCCAGTTACCTGGATTAAGCCCCACTGAATGCAATAGGACTTACTTTTGAGTAGACATGTATAGCATTGCACTGTTAGTAAAGCGGAAAACCACCCATGGTTGGTATATCAGGCATGGCCAAACTCGTCCCTCCAGATGTTTTTGGCCTACAACTCCCATCATCCCTAGCTAACAGGACCAGTGGTCAGGGATGATTGGAATTGTAGTCCAAAACATCTGGAGGGCCAAGTTTGGCCATGTCTGGTATAGATGGAGGACTTGCACCATCCCTAACCCTACAGAATCAAGCATTTATGCTGAATTTCCATCGTGATGCCCCAACTCCTCCTTGGCCTTGCCAAATTCTTTTAGCAGATGCTAAACTGGGCGGCTGATGATATCAGAAATGCAGGCACTTCATAGTCCTGTTTGGGAAGTTTCCCCGTTTCTCAGCACATATCATCAAGCACATGTGGGGAATGTGTGGCGTAATCATTAAATTTGGCATTGTTTAATATAAATTTCGAAGGTTCAAAGAAGGAAACATGTAAATTTTAAAACTGGATTAATAGGGAACAAATGAGTTACATGAAATGAAATACGGCAAGGATGTTGGGTGCATCCTTGAAGCCATTTAGTCAAGAGCTGTTTTTCTTGAAAGGCTTCAACGCCCCAGACACATAAAGACAACTGTCTCCCTTCACATCTTTTAAAAGTAGCCCCAGGGTAATAAGATGAGTACCATTTGGAATTTTTTTGATCAAAATCCCACTTCCCAGTTCTTGCTTGAGTCATTAGCCAAGGAGGCTGTTCCATTACCAAATGGGACGCTGCCCCATCAATATCAGTTCCTCCAAGAAGACCTGCATGTCTTCTATCTTACAACTGGTCCAGGGGCTGGTCTCGGCTACTTGCTTCCTCCACCTTAAAGGAAAAGGTAAAGGTATCCCTGACCATTAGGTCCAGTTGCGGACAACTCTGAGGTTGCGGCGCTCATCTCGCTTTACTGGCTGAGGGAGCCAGCGTGCAGCTTCCGGGTCATGTGGCCAGCATGACTAAGCCGCTTCTGGCAAACCAGAGCAGTGCACGGAAATGCCATTTACCTTCCCACCGGAGTGGTACCTATTTATCTACTTGCACTTTGACATGCTTTCGAACTGCTAGGTTGGCAGGAGCAGGGACCGAGCAACGGGAGCTCACCCCGTCGCGGGGATTCGAACCGCCAACCTTCTGATTGGCAAGCCCTAGGCTCTGTGGTTTAACCCACAGCGCCACCCGCGTCCCTCCGCCTTAGGCTCCTACAAGTCCACCTCTGCCTTGTAGGGAGAGTCAGCAGGGAGGAGGATGGGGACAAAACCAGAATTGGTTGGCTCCACTTGTCATTGGCTCTTGCTCTGCCTACTGCTGGCTTCCCTGCCTTTCACCCTCTTGGTCCTAGTGGGCAATAAGGGAAAGTACAGTCAAACCTCTGTTCCCAAACACCTCCGTTATCGTACATTCTGGCTCCCGAATGCCAAAAACCCGGAAGTAAGTGTTCTGGTTTTCGAACGTTTTTCGGAAGCTGAACATCCAACACAGCTCTCGCTTGAGTGCAAGAAGCTCTTGCAGCCAATTGGAAGCCACACCTCGGTTGTTGAACGTTTCGGAAGCCGAACGGGCTTCCGGAATGGAATACGTTCGACAACCGAGGTTTGACTGTATGCGCATTTTCCCTAACGGTGCAAGCAGCGGCTTATGGGTAGCCAGTTTAGGTCAGGGTGCAGGGTAAAACGTGACCCTGCTCACATTTTCTGCCTCCCAGCCCCTCCCAGCCCACTAATAAGTTAATGCTGAAATCATATGCATGTTTACTCGCAAGCAAGTCCCATTCAGTTTGGTGGCCCCTGCTCTCATGCCAAGTAGGTATAGGCTTACAGCCTGAAAGATAAGGAACATTGATTTATGGGGCTCACCAGTGCTTTTTTCCTGGGGGTACGCGGGGGTATGCATACCCTTAAACATTTTGTGAACCTTTGTACTTTTGTCCATTTACTATATTTATTTTCCCCGAACTGAACTATAAAATGGTGGTTTTCTTGAGTCAAAATGAGAGTACCGTTAAACTTTTTTTTAGTGGAAAAAAGCACTGGGGCTCACCTACTCTGGCCCGAAGTCCCAATCTGACTTTTAATACTTTCTCCAAACAGAAATAGTCATCCCACTCTGGAGGGATGTACCCAAAGGTTCCTTTGCAGTGGAGCAAAAGCATCTTCTGCCAGAGACAAGCCTTGCAGCCTAACCAACTGGCCCCATTGCACACCCAGCTCCACAACTTTCCCATTGTTTTCTAAGTGCAGAGGAACACCCTTTCCAACCATTTGCAACAAGGAATCCCTCTGTTCACATGGAGCATTTCCCATCACAAATGAGAACGGGAGGCGATTTCCGGCACAGAGCTGCGGGTGGCACTTTAGGACTACTGTCCAACATCATAGGTCACTAGTTCTTTGTTACTCAGTATTCTAAAGCACCTTTTAGACAAAAATACGTTAAGTGGTAGTTGGTTAGCAATGCACACTATGCTTCAGAGACACTTAAGGCTGCAACTCTAAGCATGTCTACTCAGAAGTAAGTCCTACTTAATTCAATGGGACTCACTAGGTAGGTAAGTGCAGCCCAATTCACTAAGTTACCATCAAGTCATCAGTCACAACTCGATAGCCATTTTGTACTTTGGAGACAGTCTAGCAAAATGTAAGGGTGTTAAATCCTTATTTCAGTCACTCTAGTTTTTACATTTGTAGCTCCACAGGCTTTTCAGCGATTTCACTGTTCATTTACACCAGGGAAAGAGAGCAGAATTGGGACCTGTGTTTGAGTCCTTAGTTTAAATATGTGTGTGGGGGGTTGTTTTTTTTAATGAACATAGTCCTCAGTCCTGCCAAGGTTGGTAAACTATAAGGTTTTGTCAAATCATGACCAGCGTCTTGGGTAGTAGATTTCAGAACCGACTACTCCTAGTGGCAAATCCTACACCCAGTATTTTTTTTCTGTGTGGGTTGAGCCTTTTGACAGAACACAACAAATAAGATATTTTACACTGCACAGCGTTTATTTCTGCTCGTTGACAGTGCCACATGGCTCTCAATTTTGCTTTCTGCTCTAGGTATAGTAGCAAGTGGAGTGTTCTCTATATGAAAAAAAAACTCCTTATTAAAAAAAAGTGTCATCTTTACTGTTTCTTGCTCTAAACAAACAGATGTTTAAGCTGCACTGGGTTTATGTTGCAACTGAGTTCTGTAATTTCTTGACAATGTATTTATATGGTGAGATAGCAGTTTCTTAAAAGTAACAACACTGTGCCAAAATACAGATGTCAGAATTTAGACATTGGACATTTGTGATTTTATCTTTGTGCTAAATAATCACTCCCATCGCAGAGCGGAGCACAGAAAAGAAGAAGCAAAAATCAAAATGGGATTGGAAGGAAGATTACTCTTCCGGAATCTGCCTGGACAAAGCTACTGACTGCAAGAGGAGCGTCTCATTGCTAGTGATGTTATCTTTATGCTATGGAACTCGTAACTTGTAGGTGTCATACGGACTTCTTCTCGCTACATAAATCATAAGCAAAACCAACCAGTCTTATGGTTTTCAAAAAATAGCTTGCAAGGCTAACCCTTTCCCCCACTGTCAGCAATGAGAATCAAAACCAGGGAAGACACATTCATTTTTTGCTTTGTTTGAAAAAGTCAGTTTGGTCTAGGTCAGGGCTAGGGAATCTCTGGCTTTCCTGATGTTCACAGACTCCAGCTCCCAGTAGCATCAGATAGCACAGCCAGTGGTCAAGAACGATGGGAGCTGGAGTCCATTCACAAGCGAAAGGCTGAAGTTTCTCGGTCCCTCATCTAGGCGATAAGAATTTTAGACTGTTCGGTTCACCAACATTTTCCCGCTCTGCTAAGGACCTACTGGGTGACCTTGGGCAAGTCACTTGTCTCTCAGCCTTATTTTCCAGAATTGCTCCTTGCCTCGCACGGTCGTTGAGAGGTTTGGGAGACAAAACATTGCAAAGACACTGTGCCCTGGGATGTGCTACGTTAACAAGCAAGTATTCTTCGTCTGCCTTTTTGCAACTCTGGAGACAGCAAAGACCTATGCGAGAAGTTTTGGTTTGTCCTGTTATTATTGTAACTTTATTCAAACAACTAGATTTATCAGATACTCCCTTTTGATACTATGACGATAAGACCCTTATATAAATTTTTATAGAGACACGATATCCTAGAGCGGTAGAGGTTTATTTTCCACGTAAAATATTTAAAACAAAGCGAGCACATTTATTTTAAAAAACAAAAATAATGTTGCTTTTTAAAAAAATTAAAAATTAAAAAATCACAATGACAAAAAAGGTATGGCCTTTTCTCACAAAGTTTTTACTGTGTTGTATAAATGTTAGCAAATGCAAAGAGAGTCTGCATTGCTTCTGTGTATTGATCCACATTCAACGATGTCGCCTTCAAAAGCAATATTGTGCAAGTAATAAGCTGTTTGTGACTGTCTATTTGCACAGTTTACCTAACTTTTAAAAGTGAACCCTTATTTATGCACAAGACAATCAAATGTAAATCTGCATCGCGGTGTGGATTGAATTGATGTAAATTACTGAGCACAATGTTAAACATTAAAAAGACACTTTATTTAATTACACTAGTGTTGGATAAGATCATATCAGGGCATGAATGAGTAATTTCCCCTCTTGTTTCTTTATGTTCTTAATTTTAAAATTCCTCAAAATGGCTTCACCCCCCCCCACCCCCACCCCCGATATAATACTATGTTCTTTACAAAATAAAATTAGGAAAGGTTCTGGTGGGTTTTAGAGTTGCCCTTTCTGTGTTTTGGAGTCATGCCCTGAGGCGGTTTGAAGTTACATGAATTTATTTGAAAGACAGAGAATTCTGGAATAGGATCTTTTTTATTATTTAAAAAAAATGTTTTGTTCTGTTCTGTTTTGTTCTGTTTTCCAAACAGTGTTAAGTGATATGCTAGATGGGTAATATTTTTTCAGCCTAAGCTATATTAAAATATGTGATCACAAATGTTTTAAACTATCTGAAGAGAAAATTTGTATATTTGGGGGAAGAATATAATTTTTACATAGCTTTTGTATGCAGATATTAATATGTAATTATGACTATAGTGGGCATAGATTACTGTGTAAGCTTGAATTCTAAAAAGAAAACATAACTGATCAGCGGTTGACGTCTCCGTTTCTTTTTTAAGGAATTTAAAATCAGCTTGCTGGAGTGCTTGGGGACTTTTAAGCCTCTCCTACCAGCACACATGCAGTGCTGCCTGGATTGAAACCCAAATGGTGCAATGCTCCCTGCTGCATCATTCTTTTAAATGTCTTGCTACACCATTCAGGTGGGGCCAGGGGCCAAACCACAGAGCCTCTTGGGCTTGCCAATTGGAAGGTCGGCGGTTCGAATCCCTGCAACGGAGTGAGCTCCCGTTGCTCTGTCCCAGCTACTGACAACCTAGCAGTTCGAAAGCACACCAGTGCAAGTAGATAAATAGGTACCGCTGCGGTGGGAAGGTAAACGGCATTTCCGTGCGCTCTGGTTTCCGTCACCGTGTCCCATTGCGCCAGAAGCAGTTTAGTCATGCTGGCCATGTGACCCAGAAAGCTGTCTGTGGACAAACAGTGGTTCCCTCGGCCTGACAACGAGATGAGTGCTGCAACCCCATAGTTGCCTTTGACTGGACTTAACCGTCCAGAGATCCTTTACCTCCTTTTTTTACCTTTACTGCTCACATCTGTCCTCTCAACTTGATAAGGGTTTTCACACATTACATTAATCAAGTGTGCGCTGTGTTGAGCTGCACAAATAGTGGAGCTGTACTCTTGCACTTTGATTCACGTGTAGCCTTCAGTTAGTGGACATTCTGCGTACACGCCAGCTGAGCTGCACGCATCAACAAGTGTACCTTCTTTCACACAGGCATGGGCACCTGTGCTCAGGGTAATTTGTGAGGAAGCTAAAGAAGGTTGCTTCAGCCTGCGCCAGTTTCTCACACCTTGGGAAAAGGCTTGTCCCAAGGTTGGGAACTCTCGAGCCTTGAGACACAATTTTTTTTTAATGCATCCTTGTGTGTGTGTGTGTGTGTGTGTGTGTGTGTGTGTGTGTGTGTGTGAATCCCATACTGTTAATATTACAAGGGCTGGGGGAAGGAGGTCTTCTCTCACTTCCTCAGGCCACCAAAGTGAGAGGGCATTTTTGGAAACATTCTCAGGGAGACTCACAAAAGTGCACAATTGTTTTGAGGAAGAGGGAGGTTCCCAAGAAAAGGGGCAACTACATTTTTTGTTTCTGTTTACAAGTGACTGGAATATATGGCTATACTCTTAAGATTTAGTGTCAGGAGTATAACGTATTCCTGGACACCGCAGAGTTGGACGCAGACTTTTCTGGAAGCTTCTGGCTGTTGTGTAATTGACTGGACAGCACAACGCAGGAACTCAGCAACTCACTGGATAACTATATACAGTATTTATTGATTGAAGCAACTAGTATCCATAAGTTACTATTTACAGACTTTACAAAATAAAAGAAACAAAACATAAAATCTTTCCTCTCTGTCTCTCTCTCTCTCTACACTGACCACGTTCTCTACACCAACCACACACTAACCACTAACCACACAGAGCTCAGTTCTTTAGGAACTCATTGACCAATCACAAGGTCGTTGCTAAGGATCTGAGAGAGAGCAGATCTGGGCTTTCTGCCAACTAGCTAATTGCTTGGAGATAGACAGCTGCATTTCTGCACGTAGGCAACTCCGAAATCTCTAACATATACATAATATAATTTCAGAAGCACCGTGGGCAGAAAAAGTTGGTTCAGGTCCTACACTCCAGAGCAGGAGAAAACAAGCTTGCTCCATCTTCCATGAGACAACCTTTTAGATATCTGAACGTGGCTATCATATTTCATCTCAGGGTCCTGTCCAGGTTAAACATACCCAATTCCCTCAATTGTTCCTCATAAGGCTTGGTTTCCAGACCCTTGATCATCTTGGTTGCCCTCCTCTGCACACATCCCAGCTTGTCAAAATCTTTCTTAAATTGTGGTGCCCAGAATTGGACACAGCACTTCTAGTGTGATCTGACCAAGGCAGAATAGAGTGCTACTTATTATTACTGTATTACTTCCCTT
Organism: Lacerta agilis; assembly: GCF_009819535.1. Lineage (NCBI taxonomy): Eukaryota > Metazoa > Chordata > Lepidosauria > Squamata > Lacertidae > Lacerta > Lacerta agilis. The sequence goes on from NC_046323.1 coordinate 17,107,383, forward strand.
GACTTGGACATTATACTTCTGTCGACGCCTCCTAGAATAGCATTAGGTTGGGTTGTTTTTTTTTGCTGCTGCATGACACTATTGACTCATGTTAACCTTGTGGTCTACTAAGCCCCCTAGATCCTTTTCACGTGTACAAAGCAGCAAATATTTTCTAGAAATTTTATTGGCATGTTCTGCATTTCAGGACACATTTAATGGCTTCCATTTGATATGCTCTCCTCCCAATCTTCTAAGCTAAAAATACACATAGGGGCTGATTTAGCAGATTACGTGTTGACATAATCAGTTTGATCTCTCATGGGCAACGTTTTAACATTTCTTTTGTGTGCTTTGAAACAGAAATTAGCACTCAAGGAGGACTAATGTTATTGAAGTCACACTAAGTGGCCTGGGCATTCTTGCCATGAGCCTGAACTCCCACATTCTCTACAAAGTATTTCAACTAATACAAATAGGCCTGCCAATCAGTGCTAGAATTATTGTGGGGGGAAGTGGCTAGCCCTATTGCTTTTGCAAGCTCCCCCACCCACACCCACCACTCATTACAACTAAGGTACAGCCCAATATAAAGTAAGCACAGCATACATAGTATATGTGGAAAAAACAGGATCATGCTCTGAGGAATGAGAAGAAAGGCTATGCAGTCCTGATACTATACAACCTTTAGGGGTGTTTTTAATGTTTCATGTTTTATTATGCTGAGGTCCAGTGCTCAGGCCCATCTGGCAGTTCCCTCAGTGCGAGAAGTGAGGTTACAGGGAACCAGGCAGAGGGCCTTCTTGGTTGTGGTGCCCGCCCTGTGGAATGCCCTCTCATCAGATGTCAAGGAAATAAACAACTACAGTCATACCTCTGGTTGCGTTCGCTGTGGGTTGTGTTCGTCACGGGATACAAACGCGCCGAACCTGAAAGTACCAGAACGGGTTACTTCCGGGTTCGGCACTTCGCACATGCGCAGAAGCACCCAATCGCTCCGTGCACATGCACAGATCCGGCACTTCAGGTTGCACTGTTTTCATGTTGTGAACGGGCCGCCGGAATGGATCCCATTCGCAACCAGAGGTACCACTATATCTGACTTTCAGAAGGCAGCCTTGTTTAGGGAAGTTTTTAATGTTTGATCTTTTACTGTGTTTTTAATATCCTGTTGGAAGCCTCCCAGAGTGGCTGGGGAGGCCTGGCCAGAGGGGCGGGGTTTCAAATAATTATATTATTATTGTTATTATTATTATTATTATTATTATTATTATTATTATTATTATTATTATTTGGAAGCCGCCCAGAGTAGTTGGGACAACCCAGTCTGATGGGTGGGGTATTATTATTATTATTATTATTATTATTATTATTATTATTATTAGACTATTATAAGCTGCCAGAAGACCAGTATTGCCCACTGCATTCATAATAAATACAATAAAACCCAACTGCAGCAGGGAAGGGGTGAAGCAGTGCTCTGGAACAACAAAACAAATCTCTCAGAAGCAGCACCGTCTTCATCAAAATGCATAAATGCAGGTCCAAACTAATTCCTGTGCAGAACCACCCACCTGTAAGGCATTCTGACTTCTATTATTTATGTTGACACCCCCACTTTAAATTTAAAAAGGTGCAAGGGGTTAGGATCCTATTCAGCAGCCAGACCAATCCATAAGTCTCATTTTTACTGTATAGATTAGGGCTGTTTGGAACCAATAAACAGTTGGAACTCACAGCCTTCAAAGATTCTACTATGCGACCTAACCACTCAACCAGTACTATGTCCCGGCTGTTTGCAAAAGGATGTGCTTCGTAACCTCATTTTACTGTTCTCCCACTTTCCAAAAACACAGCAGGTTGCACAGCCAAACGCATTAACAGTTCCGGATGCCCGCCAGTTGTTACAAGCATTTTCTGAGCTCACACTATATCAGAGCACGACTGCGAGGTTCCTTCTGTGCGCAAGGACAAGGTTAAGCAAGTCAGTTGGAAGTTGAAAAGTAACACGTCTGGGATGCAGCGAGGTCTGCAAAGCTGAATTAAGCCTTTGAGAAACCTCAGCCAGATCCAAAACGCAGCTCCTTCCTTGTGTATGCAAGACTATTAACTGTTTGCAAATGTAAATTGCAAATCACATCAGAAGTGGATTTAGGGGAACGTACTGGTAACCAGTTCAGTTGCAGCAGACTTACGCATGCTCCACCGACTTGGGGGGCGGGCAGGAACAGAACCCCCATGCAAAATGGTCACCACATATATTGCACAAAAATGAAGATTCCCTGCCATAATTGATTGGTTAAGGGAAACTATCTTAATGATAAAAGTTGCATATGTGAGAAACACAATATTTAATAATCCTGAAAACAAACTTGTTGAGTGGTGGGCCTTGTTTTTGCATTTCTGGAATGACAAAATAAATGGTGATATTTTTCCTGTTAATTTATTCATGGCAATCTAGAGGTTTTATTATGTTGTCCTCTCCTTTTCATATATATTTTCTTTCCCCCCCCCCCCGCTTCTGTTCTTTTATATTTCACTTGTTTTCTTTCTTCACATAAGATATTTGATATATAATGTTTTTGCTACATATTGTCATAACATAATATCAAAATAAATAAATAACAAAAAGAGAACATAATTCAGTATTAATGTTTGCAGCTTTTCATTAATATAATATATTGTTTTGTAGTGCTGTCACTATGTAGTGCTATTGGGATGGCAGAAAGGTGCATTTTTTTAGAATGGAAAAGAAGAATCCAAATAGCGTATATTTGTAACAGCACATAAATTTTTAGTTGTGCAACTTTCTGATCCCAGTTCCTGCCCCCTTTCCTAACTTGGTTGTTTTCCTTATAGTTCACCAGATTTCTTCAACTGCTGAAGGTTTAATAAACTATAGTACTTAAAAAAAGAGAGAGGTGGACCATAAAGAAGACTGATCGCCAAAAAATTGATGCTTTTGAATTATGGTGCTGGAGGAGACTCTTGAGAGTCCCATGGACTGCAAAAAGATCAAACTTATCCATCCTTAAAGAAATCAGCCCTAAGTGCTCACTGGAAGGACAGATCCTGAAGTTGAGGCTCCAGTACTTTGGCCACCTCATGAGAAGAGAAGACTCCCTAGAAAAGACCCTGATGTTGGGAAAGATGGAGGGCACAAGGAGAAGGGAACGACAGAGGATGAGATGGTTGGACAGTGTTCTCGAAGCTACTAACATGAGTTTGGCCAAACTGCAAGAGGCAGTGAAGGATAGGGGTACCTGGCGTGCTCTGGTCCATGGGGTCACAAAGAGTCGGACACGACTGAACGACAACAACAATTCTAGTTTATAAAACCAAATTAAAAAATTAAATTAATCTAGGGGTGGCACAGCTTCCACCAGGGGTGTGCCTGGCGTGCTCTGGTCCATGGGGTCACGAAGAGTCGGACACAACTGGACGACTGAACAACAACAACACTTAAAAAAAAACATTGCTGCCTTATAAAAAGAGCAAAGAATATTTAGGAATGAGAGATTCATACCGATTAGTGCAAGAAAGCTCTCCAAACAGGCTTTCAAAATATCTATGTATTATCTTGACCATCACCATAAAATGCTCAAGTTCATTATAGAAATAGTTTGGAGATAGGTAGGTTTTCTACAGCGCACAAATCATAGTCATTGAATGAAAATTACAGAGTTGGTCTTACATATCAACTGAACTGAGGAACAAGTGGTGACTGGATATTTGTCTGGCTGAGGCCTGGACCTTGACTGACGCTTAACAGAAGCTGGGTCAAGTCTAAAGGCTGCTACGAAACAGACTGTGAGCTGTCATCTAGCAAAAATGCCACTTGACTAAAACAAGATAAACACTCCAAAGCACATTCATCAATACACTTTCGGGCAAAGTGGTTTCCAAATGTGTCCAAAAGCACTCGAATGTGGTGCTTTACTCACATCGCCAATAATTTTTCAGAAATGCATCAGGTGAGACAAAAATGTTCAAGGTCTGATCCTCCAAAAAGTACCGTACTCAGCCTCAGTTGAACAAATAAAAAGTATGGGTGTTCTTACGGCTAATGGAAACCATCAAGTGTCTTAATTCAAGTAAATGGCGTTTCTGTGTGCTCTGGTTTCTGTCACGGAAGCGGTTTAGTCCTGCTGGCCACATGACCCCGAAAGCTGTCTATGCACAAATGCCGGCTCCCTTGGCCTGAAAGCGAGGTGAGCGCCACAACCCCAGTCGCCTTTGACTGGACTTAACCATTCAGGGGTGCATTACCTTTTAATTCAAATAAAGCAATGCTTATTTTGGAATAGTTGTGAGAGTTTATGAGCAGTTTGCTCTAGATCAAGGCAGGAGAATTGTTGGCCTTCTAGTCGAACAGCTTCCAAGGCGCGTTTCTCAATTTTCTCAATTGAATTTGCCGACCGCACATTGCACCCCAGTTGTTGAACATTTTGGAAGTCGAACTGTCTTCCGGAACAGATTACGTTCGACAAACAAGGTTCCACTGTACATGGATTTGGGAAATAATGCTTCTCCAGGCAATATGACAAAGCTGATTAAAATCAAATGCCAAATTAATCCTCTCAACATGTTTTTATATTGTAATTTTATCCTGTGAACTGCCCTGAGACCTATGGGTATAGGGCGGTATAGTTGTTGTTGTTGTTGTTGTTGTTTCTTGAGCAAGAAAAAAAGTCTGGGAAGAAATCTTCTCCATTTATAACCACACAAACATGTGAGTGTGCATGAAAGAAATATTGATTCAGCATTATTCAATTACCTGAAGGATCCATCGACAAGAGAAAGTGACATTTTCCAGCCAAGGCGATAAACAGGAACAGTTGGAGTGTGTTGTGTCCTTTGGAGAGAGAACAATGTGGGAAACATTTTTATCTCATGCTGTGTGCTCTTCATCTCTCCACCACTGAGCTCAATTCTAGGCCGTTTCGTCTGACATTGCTTCAGGGCAAAATCATGGAAAGACCAACACATGGGACACACAACCAGTAAATAATTCGAAGATGGTAGCACAATTAATGCCAGTAAACTTGGTCTAAAGTTTTCCTGTGCTTTCCCCCTCATCGACTGTCATAGGACTGTCAAAGGGGAGATCTTCCTACACCAGTGGTTTTCAACCAGTGTGCCATGGCACCCTGGGGTGCCTCAAATGGTGCTCAGGGATGCCGCAAGCAACATTAGCCTCTGTCCCTCTTTCCTTCCCTCCATTCCTCTGATACCTTCCCATGTCTCTGCGTCCCAAAGGCTTATACAGCTGTTTGTTGCAGCAGCCTTGGCTACAAGCTCCCAGGGGAATGGTGCCTCTGGGGCTGGCCAGGGGGTGCTTCTCAGGCCCCTGTAAGGCAGTGTGGGGAGGCACCTCTCTTTGGGGCAGGGGGGAAGCTCAGAGACCAGGGGGCAACAGCTGAGGCTGCCCAGAGGACTCCCAAGGAGAGGGGAGGAGGGTGTTAAAAAAAGGGGTGAGGGGCTGCTGGCTCCTGAGCCCCACAGGGGTTCAAAAAGGGGTGACATAACTGGGCTCCTGAGCCCAACAGGGGTGCCGCAGAAATAATATAGTTGGTCAAGGGAGCCGTGGACCCAAAAAGGTTGAAAACCTCTCTCCTACACAATAACATGCACGCTGGGTTTCCGGAATGGGTCCATTATGTATTGGAAATGACTGTGCCTTTTTCCAAACCTTGTCACTTGGGGCAACTAGAATTGGGCATAGGAACCAAAGTGTGGGCGAGCTATTGATTTGCAGATTGACACTGGGGTATTTCTGCATTTTTATGCCTTTCCTAACACTTATTAATATTATATTTACCTATGGCAATCTTAAAATCCAGCTACTTTGTACTCTAAAGAGTCTTTTGTTCCACTCTCTTTGATGGGCTCTCAGTCATTCATCATGAACTTGCTTAAAAACCATTTGCCACAATTACACTTTTGTTGGGGAAATGGCATTGCTATTATTTTGTCAGGTAATAACAGTTATTAAAAAAAATAACAACAGCGGTGATTTTTCCCTCAAGGGTAATACCGGTAACTATTAGACTATATTGTCATCATGTGAGCAATAATTTTTTGTCTCAGAGGAAAACGAAATTGACAAAGGCTGCGTGTAACATGGGAGAGGAATGTCATAAGACTGTTGCACATGGATTCCAACGTAATCTACAGTGGGGTGTAGAGTAAATTTGTTCAGAACACCAGTCTTGCAGCGCATTCTTTGATGTGTCGCCTCAAAAGTAAGCCCTATTGAGTGCATTGCGACTTACTCCCAGGCAAATGTGTCTAGGGTTGCAGATTTAATGGCTCTGAATCTCGCTGTGAGAAACGGTTGTTCTCAAATAAGTTTATGCCACATAGATGCCATTTGCCAAGTGGCAACTTACAGAGGTGTGAGTCCGGTGTTGTGGGAAGTTCTCTGCATTCTACCTTCCCCTGAGCCACCAGCTTTCTTTCAGCTGTGGCAATCTGTTAAAGTCATCACCAGATGCTGCAGATGACTGCTTACCCACATGTCCTGTGCACATTGAGAAGTAAGTGCTTCGGCTTTGCGCAGATATTCCTAGCTATGCTAGGGGTCTGTGTGGCATGATTCTACCAGCTAGTCCCAACCCTTCCGAGCATTCATGTGTTGGGTGGCATAGTGACCTCCAAGCACACTGCAAAACAGAGAAAGGAGACTCTTGAGAGTCCCGTGGACTGCAAGAAGATCAAACTTATCCATTCTTAAGGAAATCAGCCCTGAGTGCTCACTGGAAGGACAGATCCTGAAGCTGAGGCTCCAATACAGTGGTGCCTCACAAGACGAAATCAATTCGTTCCGCAAGTCATTTCGTATTGCGAAAATTTTGTCTTGCGAAGCACGGTTTCCCATAGGAATGGATTGAAATTTAATTCCCATAGGAATGCATTGAAATTTTCGTCTTGCGAAGCATGACCATAGAAAAATTCATCTTGCGAGTCACCTAAAAAATCACAAAACCCTTTCGTCTAGCAAGTTTTTCGTTGCACGAGACATTCGTCTTGCGAGGTACCACTGTACTTTGGCCACCTCATGAGAAGAGAAAACTCCCTGGAAAAGACCCTGATGTTGGGAAACACACAAGGAGAAGGGGACGACAGAGGACGAGATGGTTGGACAGTGTTCTCGAAGCTACTAACATGAGTTTGACCAAACTGCAGGAGGCAGTGAAAGGCAGGAGTGCCTGGCGGGCTCTGGCCCATGGGGTCACGAAGAGTCAGACACGACTAAACGACCAAACAACAACAACATGTGCAAGCCACTATGCGCACAAGCCATCAAGCTAGCGCATCAAATGGTAGCACTAGCTGCCACGATTTTAAAAAAAAAATGCCCTTCTGTTCAAATGACAAATATCTGCACAGTGAACTTAAACAATGATACTCTGAAGAGGGCACATTCTACCACATGTGGTGGATGTGCAAGATAACGAAAGCCTATTGGGAAATGATTTACAGTATAATGAGTTGGTTTTTTTTCCCAAATACGGGTAACTTTTTTTGGGGGGGGGGGAATAGAAGCTTTTTTATTAAGAATGTTAGATCCAGAAATACCAAAGGAGCAGAAAAGACTATGTATGCAACGACAATTGCAAGGATATTTCTGGCCCAGAGATGGAAGGAAGATAAAGTCCCTACCAGAGAAGAATGGTTAACAAAGATGGTGGACTATTCCAAAATGGCAAAAATGACTGGGAAGATGAGAAACCAAGAAAGCAATGAATTTAATAAAGAATGAGGAAAATTTATAAGCTATTTAGAATAACACTGTAAACAATTAAAAACGTTGACAGGATTTTAACAACACCTGCAATGTAACAAGAACTATGGTAACAACTGAGTTTTAAGGAAATATGGAGAACATTATACGATGCAATTGGAAAAAGAATAACTATGGAACCCATGGAGGGGTGGAGGGAAGTCTAGGGATTCAGAGAATCCTATTTGTATATTATTATGATTTACATATGAATGCAAAGGTTAAATGTAAAATCGAATTTAAAAAATAAAAAATAAAATAAACAATGATTCTCTGATTGTGTCCATACTAAGCTGTTTGCAGCACAAGAATGTAGCTTTCCCTCAACCCAGAATTGTTTGCAACATGCTGCTTTCCATTTGGATTGATTCTAGATACTGCTGTGGTTACTTGACAACTGCTTGGAAATCCTCCCTTGATTCAGTTATCCATGCTTTTTTCCTTCCTGCACACATTCCAGGTGAATGAAGACGAGTAAGAATGTCTTCCATAAACATGGTTTTAAAAGTGATTCCATAAGTGACTGTGGAGGCCAGTTCTGGATCCACACATCCTTCTACAGTGGCGACATAGTTTTCCAGGCAGGAATTGATCACGGTGAGGGTTTGCCAAGTGTGCATTTCTCCCTTGCGTCCTGAGTTCCAGTGTCTTCAATGCCCATGACACCTTTTGTAAAGGCTGTTCTCAAATTGAAGCGTTCGCAAGCCAATGTTTCCCAGTTGTCGGTGTTTATACTATATTTTTACAGATTTGCCTTGAGAGAGTCTTTAAACCTCTTTTGTTGACCACCAGCATTACGTGTTCCATTTTTAAATTCGGAATAGAGTAGTTGCTTTGGAAGAAAATAATCAGGCATTCAAACAACATGACCAGTCCAACATCATTACTTCGACACTGGTGATCTTTCCTTCTTCCAGTACACTGATATCAGTTCACCTGTTTTCCCAGGTGATGTGTAAAAATTTTCAGACTCATGTTTAACAACTGAGGCACAGCTTCCAATTGGCTGCAAGAGCTTCCTGCACTCAAGTGGAAGCCACGTCAGATGTTTGGCTTCCGAAAAACATTCAAAAACCAGAGCATTTACTTCTGGGTTTTTGCCGTTCGGGAGGCAAAACATTCCAAAACGGAGTGGTTCGGGAACCGATGTTTGACTGTAACATATCTATGTTAACACTTTTTAATGTGTCACATGTCACTTGGGAACCTCAGTGTAACAAGCAGCCAACCAGTCTAATAAACAAACAGACAATACAAGGCAGGTTCTTATGTTCCCATAAGCATCTCTCCTTCGCCAGCCAACCCAATAGACTCCATTTGTGAACCAGATATTCCATGTGAGCACCTGATCACACACACAGATCCCCCACATCTGTGTGATCTTTGGAAGAGAAGGATCACGTGAACCAAGCCTGTGGGTGTTCCTGTGGAGAGCTCAGCTGACATGGGAGAATAATAATAATAATAATAATAATAATAATAATAATAATAATAATAATAATAATAATAATAATAATAATTCTCTGATTGTGTCCATACTAAGCTGTTTGCAGCACAAGAATGTGACAATAATAACAATTTATTTGTACCCCACCCATCTGGCTGGGTCTCTCCAGCCACTCTGGGCTGCTTCCAACAAATATTAAAATACATTAAAATATCACAGATTAAAAACTTCCTTAAACAGGGCTGCCTTCAGGTATTTTCTAAATGTCAGGTAGTTGTTTATCTCTTTGACCTCTGATGGGAGGGTGTTCCACAAGGCGGGCACCACTACAGAGAAGGCCCTCTGCCTGGTTCCCTGTAGCTTTGCTTCTCGCAGTGAGGGAACCATCAGAAGGCCCTCGGTGCTGGATCTCAGTGTCCAGGCTGAACGATGGGGGTGGAGATGCTCCTTCAGGTATACTGGGCCGAGGCCATTTAGGGCTTTAAAGGTCAGTACCAACACTTAGAATTGTGCTCAGAAATGTACTGGGAGCCAATGTAGATCTCTCAGGACGGGTGTTATGTGGTCCCGGCGGCCACTCCCAGTCACCAGTCTAGCTGTACAGGATGTCTGTACGGTGTAGATTATATCACCAGATTATACTCTGCACCCCACCTCACCCCAATTTACAAAGAAGTCACTTCTATTATTATGGCTGCTAAACTATTGCACCCACAGGACTTGCTGGTTTTCTGATTGCTCGGTTAATCCGTTATGTTTGTCCATGTGAGCGCCTATCCAAAACTGGTCATGTGGACCAAAAAAAAAAAAAAAAGAGGAGAGTTAGAAACAATCCTTGGAAAATTCACTTGGCAGAGGGGAAAGGCCCTGTCTAGAAATTTGTTCCGACAGCGACATTCCTTGTGCTACATCTCCCCCTGCTGAGCCAGCCAAAAACAGCAGCCTTGGTTCATGAGGATAAAAAACTCTGTGCAATTTGTTCCTGGGTATTGATTGTCAAGTTACCCGGAAGCCAGAAGGGAGTCAAGTCCTGTCCTAAGACTGACCACGACATTAATAAATCTTTCTAAGGTTTTTTAAGAGTAGATAGAGATGCAGAGAGAATTTAAACAAACAAAAACCTTAAAGAGACCAAATGCAAAAAGGATGTTGCTCCTGTACAGTTAACAGTTCTGAAGGAGAATTGAATTTAAAGCAGCTACAGCATCTAACCCCTGCCTAGAAGTGACAACTCCCCAAATCTTCTAATTAGTACGGGAACTCCTGCACACTAAAAGGGAGGAGGAGGAAAATGCAAACATTCACGGGCTGAAAAGGAGATAAATGATAGGGGAAAATATACAGTAAGCATCTTCTGGTTAGCTTTGGGGCCTGGAGCTGAAAGCCAGTGTGGTGCTGTGGTCAGTATGTTGGACTTGAGCCTGGCAGAACAGAGATCAAATCCTCACTCCACCATGAAGCTCTCTGGGTGAGCTTGGGCCAGGCACACTCTTTCAGCCTAACTCGCGCAGCGATAAAACTGCTGGCGCATTTGCAAAGCTAAGGGTCCAGTATGGTTTTCAAATTGGATGGGGAAACCTTCGTGCTGAGATTTCTGCATTGCAGGAGGTTGGACTAGATGACCAACTTACAACTCTACTATTCTAGGGCTGTTGCGAGGACAAAATGGACAGAGAGAGAACCATGTGTGCCAGCTAGAGTTCCCTGAAGGAAAGGGAGATATAAATTGAAATAGCAATGGTGATTTTGTGCTAGTTCTGATCTTACCTGCCTCCAGGGGCGTCGCTAGGGGGGGGCGCTGGGGGCGGTACGCCCCCGGGCGACAGGGGCCACAAGCGGCGGGTGGGGGCGACAAGCGGCGCCCCTCCCGCCACTCCCCAGGCAACGCCGGTCACCCCGGGAGCAGCAGCGCTGCACGGATGGGGTGCTCCCTCGGCCGTGCGCTGTTGCTCCTGGGGCGACCGGAGCGAGCGACGGCGCATGGGGGTGACAAGCGGCAGCCCCTCCCGCCATTCCCAAGCGCTGCCGCTCCCTCCGTCACCCCAGGAGCAACAGCGCACGGCCGAGGGAGCACCCCGTCCGTGCAGCACTGCTGCTCCCGGGGTGACCGGCAGCGTGGGGAGTGGCAGGAGGGGCCGGCGCTTGTCAGCCCCACGCGCTGCCGCTGGCTCCGTCCCCCCCGGGAGCAGCAGCGCACGGTGTGTGCGGTGCTGCTGCTCCTGGGGCAACGGAGCGAACGGCGGCACGTGGGGGTGACAAGAGGCAGCCCCTCCCACCATTCCCACGCGCTGCCGCTCCCTCCGTCACCCTGGGAGCGGCAGCGCACGGCCCGACGACGGAGTGCGCCTGCGCGCGCAGGCGCACTCTGTCATCGGATCGCCGCTTCCACAGCCTCCTTTTGAGCCGGAGAGCTTAAAAGCGAGCTCTTCGGCTTAAAAGAGGGCTGCAGAAGCGGCGCCGGCACCCCCGGAAACGCCCTGGGGGCGGAGCGTCATGACGTCACAATGTGATGTCACGACGCCCCGCCCCCGGGGCGTTTCCTTTGCCGCCCCGGGTACCGCGGAGCCTTACTCCGCCACTGCCTGCCTCGGGATGGATTTGGAAAGTAAGATAGGATACATTATGTATTAATTAACCTTCCTCTTGCTCACTTGAGTAAGATGAGTTTAGCAGAGTTAAAAATATACCACCCTTCGCAGCATGAACACAGAAACTTGGGACAAAGCTTTCTGTTGTGTTTTATAGTGCTTTTAATATTCTGTTGGGAGCTGCCCAGAGTGGTTGGGGAAACCCAGCCAGATGGGCGTGGTATAAATATTATTATTATTATTATTATTATTATTATTATTATTATTATTATTATCATCATCATCATCATCATCATTATCGCCCAGGATGCTTTAGAAAGGCTGGCTCTTTCCCTTTATTTATCTCTCTAAACAAAACAACAGCCCAGAAGTCTGTAATGGAAGAACATTTTTAAAAATTAAATTGTTTACTTACATAAAGCTGCAGATGCAATTCAAGCAGAAAACAGCCATGAAATAAGTCAGGCAAAATATACTTCTAAATGACAAAATACATGGTTTAGGTCAAAGGTAGTGCATTTGACCCTCTTATCCCATCCCTATGGCTGCAGGAGGAGAAAGAGACTGTTCCCCAGGTGAGAGGAAATGCTAATGATTATCTTCCTATTGTTCCCTTTCCCACCTGGGCAAGCAGAGGATGTGACCTCACAAAGTGCCCTCTAGGAATTTAAAGGGAACTTGTGTCTTAACCCTCTGCTCACCTAGCAAATGTGGATTTATTTTATTTTGACAGAGGCACTCCATTTCCCCATAACTTTGGAGGGCAGGCGCTCGGTATCTGGCAGGGATGGGGAGTTGTGGTCCAACATTTGGAGGCCTGATGGGTTTCTCATCTCTTGCCTACGAGTGTTTCCATTTCCTTTCCCGTCCTGTGTAACATTATCGGGTTCTCTCTCTTCCCCAACCCCATGGATAGCTCAGCTTATTGGCCATACACCACCTCCCTTGCTGCTTGTTGCAGTTGCTTGCAATGAGGCTTGTAAAATCCAGACGACATAAACATGCTTTAAAAAAATTACCCCCAGGTACTTTCAATATCTGCAACACTTCTGGGTAATCATATTCTGCTTCAGTGTTGTGTAACGTTTTGTTAAAATAATAAAATAAAATAAAATAATTTATTTATACCCCGCTCATTTGGCTGGGTTTCCCCAGCTACTCTGGGTGGCTGCCAACAGAATATTAAAAACACGATAAAACATCAAACGTTAAAAACTTCCCTAAACAGAGTTGCCTTCAGGTGTCTTCTAATAATCTGAAGAAGTATCTGAAGAAGTGTGTATGCACACGAAAGCTCATACCAATAACAAACTTAGTTGGTCTCTAAGGTGCTACTGGAAGTAATTTTTTTTAAATTTTGTTTCTAATAATCAGATAGCTGTTTATTTCCTTGAAATCTGATGGGAAGGCGTTCCACAGGGCGGGTGCCACTACCAAGAAGGCCCTCTGCCCATATCCCGTGTAGAAGGGAAGAGCCAAACTATGCATTAGGTGTAACCAAGGGGTTGGGGAACTGTGGCCTCTGCACATTGCTGGACTACAAATCCCATTATCCCCAACCATTGGCCACATTTACAACCACTTTTGGGCCCCACCTGCACAATGTGTTCAAAACATCTTGAAGTCATGGCTTCCCCCCCCCCCCAAAAAAAAATCCTGGGAAATGTAGTTTCTTAAGGGTGTTGAGAGTTGTTAGGAGACCCTCACAAAGCTTCAGGTGCCCGTCACCTGGTTAAGTGGGATCAGCTGTTAAACCACACTGGGAATTTTAGCTCTGTGAGGGGCATAGGACAGTTCTAACAACTCTCGGTGGTACCCTTAAACTACATATCCCAGGATGTTATGTAGGATTTTAAAACGGTCAAACTGCTTTCAATATACCGTATGGGGCAGGTAATCACACACCTATCTAGTAATCCGATATTGCTCCTTGAGTGTATTGTGGCTGGATACATACTGAAGACACGAGTGCAGAAGTGTGACGGCTACACGAGAAAGAAAAGCAGAGGCAGCGTGTGAAGTGACTAGGAAGGAAATGATGACCTGATCAAAGCAAAATGAAGGGATAAGACTTCTGGTTTCTAGAGACCTCTGCTGTTCAAGTTTCATGTTCTGCCTGGGCTACTCATTGCGGAACTAAAATGCAAACATTCTGAAAGATCTGCTGCCACAACAGCATATATGTTTTAGTGACTGCTAGAAGAATCCTGTTTAACATTGTGCTTTGCTGACATTTATAGTGTTGTGTTGCTTTGTTTGAAGCCGACTCAAGATTTGGAGATACTATTGTTTTAAATAAATCAGCACTGTCTGAATTAAAACAGCGAAACTTCCTAAATGCCCTAAGCATTTCTTTGTAAATAGCACAGATGGTGTTGTTGTTGTTTTTATTAAGTGGCATACTGAATTTTATTAACAAATCGCTTACACATGCCATGTAGATTTAGGGTGATCAGTACATCATCATATGGATTTAGATTTAGGATGATTACCACACATCATCATTTTCTTATTGCTGAATTCAGTGCTGACTGCCTGCCCACGCCCCTTAGTAACACAGAAACACAGAGTTCAGAACCATGGTAAATTTCATATAAATTCAACATGACTCGGATGCATTAATGTATGCAGAATACTGAAGTGTGGTTTGTAAGGCATTCTTCCATGTACGTGTTCATTGGAATATTACAATTCATTAGTACTTCATGATGATATGCGATATGCACTTTAGCACCAGGGCTGGATTTAGGTTTGATGAGGCCCTAAGCTACTGAAGGCAATGGGGCCATTTATATAGCAGGTGGGGCCCATTACTTACATCACAGGAGCCTACAAAACACAAAACACTGTTGCTGTTATGTAGCTTTTATTTGTTTTTCATCTTGTATTTTGGAAATGTACATCCAGGTTTTCTCCTTTAAATTTTTTCGGGGCCCCCAAGGGAGTGGGGCCCTAAGCTATAGCTTGTTTAGCTTATACGTAAATCCGGCAGTGGTATGCACTGACATGTCTTGCAGGAATTCCAACCTGGTATGGTGGCACATATTACAATCACAAGGTGAGATTCCTCCACCATTAACACACAAGTCAATGAGGCTTATTTTGGAATTTGCCTGAAGTGTTTCGACTTAAATATGCATGAATGCATGCTGCAGTGTAAATAAATGCCATCCATGTCTTGCAAGGCTGGTCCTTGCAGGACACATAATGCAACCTTTGTGCTTAACAGACTTCCTCATTCAATTAACTGAGAGGACAACTCCATATTTGCAACTATTTCCTTAGGTTGACCAGGCAGCAGGGAGGGCTGAAGGCCACACAAACATGCACATATTTAGAATGTTGTAAATAAACGTCCATGGGACATTGGTCCAAGGCAACAAATGGTTCACATGTTTTGTCGTTTCCACTCCAGTGTTAAGCTTTGATGGAGAGAAAGATCACACACTACAAGCAAAGTCTGCTTTGCCAACATAATGCCCATATTTAATCTTTTTAAACATGAAAAACCAGAGTAAAAAAATTCATTTAGTTTCATACAGTACATTTTCATAGTCTTTTAGCAACATCCCATCTACAGTACTCAAAAGTCTGATGCGAAATATTTCTCAGTATTTAACAAGTGTATAACCAGCAACACAGTAAAGCAGAGCTACCTTACATGTAACAAGATCTAACTTTAGAGGCCAGATCCTTTTTTACAAAGGCATTACACAGTTATCTGAAATTTGATGCTAGTATGAGAAAATGCTGCTGTGTGGCTCATCTTAACACCACACCAGTGTGAGGAGTAGCATTCCAGTGACTCTTAGTGCTGCCAGCATAACACAAGTGCTAGGTCCTAGAGTAGTTTTCACCAACCTGGTGCCCCTCCAGTTGTTTTGGACTACAACTCCCATCAGCATATGCTGTCTGCAGCTTATGGGAGTTGTTGTCCAAAACATCTAGCAGTAGGTTGGCAACAGCTGCCTTGGAGAAACAGGGGAATGTTCTAAATAACGTTGTACAGTTGTACCTCAGCAGTTGAACAGAATCCGTTCCGGAAGTCAGTTCGACTTCCAAAGCGTGGCTTCTGATTGGCTGCAGGAAGCTCCAGCAGCCAATCGGAAGCTGCGCAAGCCACACTGGACGTTCGGGTTCCAAAAGAAAGTTCGAAAACCGGAACACTCACTTCTGGTTTTCAATCGTTCGGGAGCTGAAGCGTTCGACTCCCAAGGCGTTCGGGAGCCGAGGTACGACTGTACTTGGGTCTCGAATTTGTAAATAAACAACAACCCGGAACAACATAAATCAAGTTCTGCAACGAACAGGAACATGTTGTTTAAAATGAAACTGCATGCATCTATTTCACCACATAATTTTTCTAATTATATGCACAAATATGGGAACTTTTTTAAAACATTAAGCAATACTTTACATTGTGCTGATTATACTTTTCTAAAGACTTAAAAATAGAATGTAGAGTCATTGTATATGTAGGGAGGAAGCTTCTGTAAGAAGCCTAAAAATCAGGGCAATTTTCATCTTTGATTTTTAAGCAGTGGATGCAAAATGGCTTACCTGTCCTTGATTAATAAAAAATATAGTTACTGAAATACCTGTATTATACCAAGTCAACAATTCATGTTCTGAAAGCATAAGCTGTCACAAGACATCAGCCAGTGGTTGGGCAACTGAAATTGGAAGAATGGGTTGTTTCCTAGTGGTCTCGTCTCTGTGTGCAGAAGACAATTATATGCACATATTCCCTCTGAATTAGACTGAATTTTTTGAAACAACCTCTGAAAATAAAAAAGCAGTAATACAAAATGCTCCAAAGTTTTATGCTGTAACAGGGCATCAAGTCTACCTCCACCATTTAACAGCAGAGAATACTAAACATGTATCGAACCCACGAAGCTGCAATTCTTCACCTAAGCACAATGGGAAATGCAATTTTGTGCCTTCAAGCAATAAACAGTCATGTGAAATATTGAGGTTTTAAACTGGGGATTCAATGCTTTACTTAAGGAGGAAGTTGAAAGAACTTTTCCTTCCATACTGTGGCAACAATAAGGCCAGTCGTAACATTCTGGCTTATTTTAAGTGCCATTGTGTGTTTTTACTTCTCAATATTATAGGAAAATATTATTTTGAGATAGTATCTAGATGCAAAGGAAATCCTTGTGCCTGGGGGTTTATCATTGACATTTTAAAAAAGAACATCAAATTTATAGAAAAATAGACCTGGTGTCAGGCCGACTATCTAACAGACCTTTGTTATGTACCGTACACCAAAAAAGGTTTAAGAAAACCTTTACAGCTCTAACCTTAATTGAACACACTTGGGCAACAAACATACCTCATGAGCCACTGACTGTATCTGTTTTTTGTTTCCCATTCTCATGTAGCATTCAAGCAGCAAACAGGTGTATAAAGTGTAGATTCAAAGGATACACAAACATACGCAGTGAAGGTGTTTGATCAATAGTTTCCTTGAAATTTCTCATGATTCTCTAAAACTACACAGATCACAAACTTCATCTGAAAAATTTCCTTCCAGATAAGAGTAGTGTGTCCAGCAACTTTAAGGAGCAGAAAAGAATCTTAGAAACAATAGATTAAAAAAAAAAAGTCAGCCCAATCCAGTACCTTTAACTGATTTGACAGATCTGTGCCATTTCACTTTTGATTCTGTTAGACTTCTCGAAGCAGCGAACTCGGCACACCGCAGTTAACCTGAAAATCTCTATAAACATGATGAACTCTCGAGACATTTGGTTCGGCAGCACATCACCAAAAGCATCAGTTCCGTTGTTCCCATGGGTCAGCCGCCTTTCGTTTGGTTAACTTCTTCACAGTTGAAAAATATTGTGAAGAAATTATATGCATGTTGTTTCAATTAGAACTATTTACATTCGTACACTTAAAATATATACATACACAAACAATGTATTTCTTAAAAGTCGTAACACACCCAACATCTCTTCATACTATACATACACACAGCACATGCACGCTTGTGCTTGGAGCTATCAAATCAGTTTACAATGAGACTTCCCCATGGAGCTGCTGAGCTTCCGAAAAGCAAAATGTTAAGATTTTCTGAGCTTCCTACTGAACCAAGATGAGATGCTCAAATGGGGGGGGGGGAATAAACAAATTAAATCCATCTTCAGTCACTGTAGTGTCATTTACCCCAAATTCTGTTTTCTGCATATAGCCATTGTGCATTCTTGTTTATAGCAGAGCCAGTTAATTGGGCTTTACTGTAAGGGTGCAGTAATTAACAGTCAATATCCATAAGATTGAATGTAACCTCTTCACTTTTAGTGCAAATGGGGGCTGTTTTTGGATAATCATGAAGAAATCTGTGGCCATGTTGTCACTGAGGGGGAAATGCTCAACCCGAAACGTTATTGCATAAC
The DNA here is from genome assembly GCF_009819535.1 of Lacerta agilis. NCBI lineage: Eukaryota > Metazoa > Chordata > Lepidosauria > Squamata > Lacertidae > Lacerta > Lacerta agilis. Next base: position 17,125,590 of record NC_046323.1, read on the forward strand.
AACATAACATCTACCCATCACACAGACAGCAAGTTCTTCTTCTCCACAAAAGGTACATACATATAAATAAACATTTTATAGCATGAAATAACCACAGTTAATTGACAGAAAGCAAGTCCATTCTATAAACAAAAGAGGTAAAAGCCTATGGGTGAACTTTAAAGGCCAGGAGTTCCTCAGAGTGCATGTTGTTTAAGGAACGCAAGTCAGGCAACTTCAAGAGCAGTTTTGTAAATATAGAGGCTTCGTTCGGATGGTTTTTTGTGATTAAGGTCCTAAGCACACGGATTAGTGTTTCTTGCAACGCTTCCACCGAGTTGACATTTTCTATTCCCGATCGTTCTAAACAACAGAAGAGAACGGAACGGAGACGGTTATTTGGTGTGCCAATTTAACACTGGTTAGTATGAAATTCAACTCTATGTTCAGCTATTCGTCAAAGCATTTGTGTTAAGTTCGTGGGAATTCAGGGTTGACTAATGAAGAGCTAATACAAGTGGAGGCATAAGCCTACATACTGAAGCTTTTAGTTAGGTGCCTGTTTTGCAAAGCACTTCCCAACATCCTCACATAACAAAAAAATCCTACCCTAAGTCAAAAGGGTTATAGCCAAGGTTAGCCAAACTCAGAGTAGTCCCACTGGAATTAGTGAACGTGACTAACTTATGTTCGTTTATTTTAGTGGGTTTACTCAAAGGTACCCGTGGAATGCAGAGCAGTGTCCCTTTATTTTGTGATGCTATGAACAATCCAGAAGTCCTCTTCTTTTGTAGCAAGAGGAATTTTATGGAAAGGGAACAGGAATGAGGACCTGTCTGCTCTACTTGCCAAGTACATGGGGCCACTTTATCTTCTGCTGTACAGCTCTGCAGCAACTAAGGGTTCACCCACACTTACCCCGTAATTTTTAGACGTTCAATTTTTAGGTTTCGCCCCACCATTTTCCCCAGGAAACCGTGCCGTTTACTGATGAATCAGAACAAACGCCAATGGGTTTTCTGCATAATAATGCTTCTTCCAATTCAGCAGTAAACAGTAGGTATTTTTACCCCTAGGGAAAGTGGCAGGTTGAAGGAAAAACCTCTTGGACAGTGCCTAGAAAGTGTGGACACGCCTTTTGTCTGAAATACGACCATCTCTGGTGGGCCACCCTGGGGGCCTAGGATAGTGTGGGTCTCCTGCTTCACGCGGAGAGGAAGATCCATAGGTGGAGAAAGGCCCATGCATGAAAGCATTCTCCTGCTTGGACTACTGCAATGTGCTCTACGTGGGGCTGCCTTTGAAGGTGATACAGAAACTAATCCAGAATGTGGCAGCTAGACTGGTGACTGGGAGCAGCTACCGAGACAACGTAACACCAGTCATGAAAGACCTACATTGGTTCCCAGTACATTTCAGAGCACAATTCAAAGTGTTGGTGCTGACCTTTAAAGCCTTAAACGGCCTCAGCCCAGTATACCTGAAGGAGTGTCTCCACCCCCATTGTTCAGCCCGGACACTGAGGTCCAGCTCTGAGGGCCTCCTGGAGGTTCCCTCACTGTGAAATGTGAGGTTACAGGAAACTAGGCAGAGGGCCTTCTCGGTAGTGGTGCCCGCTCTGTGGAACACCTTCCCATCAGATGTCAAGGAAATAAACAACTATCTGACTTTTAGAAGATATCTGAAGGCACCCCTGTTTAGGGAAGTTTTTAATGTTTGATGTTTTATCATGTTTTTAATATTCTGTTGGGAGCTGCCCAGAGCAAATGCTTCCATTCCACGAGATTTGGGGAGGTGGTTGGGGTAGAGAAGAAGTACATCAGACCTGGAGTGTACTTGCTTTTCTTTCCTATTAGGATTAACGTGAGGGGAAATTGTAAAAACAAACAAGCTGATGGCATGAACCCACCTGACATGCAAGGGTACATTGGTGCTTTTTCTGCAGCATTGCATGTCAATGAGAACGCATCCTCTCAGGTCGCTTAACAAACAGTAACCCTTAACCATGGATTTATTGCTTTCTCAAAAAGCCAAAAGCGATTTGCAATGAGTAAAATCCTTGACACTTAACATAAACAAAAGAATGAACAGCAAAAGGATAAAAATCACACATGAAAAGTGGCCACAAAAAGAAAAAGTCCTCACAGGTGTGGCGAAAGAGAAATTGGCACCATCCATTGTTACTAATGGAACAGAAAAATAAAGCACTTGAAAATTTGCCGTTGTTCAAATTCTTCCACCCCACATCAGTGACGGAAGGATGTAATTCTCAGGTGCTCTGAAGAAACCGCCCCTTATTTATAAAAATAAACAATACTCCCCAACCCATTGGCTAGATTTCTTTTATTCTGAAAAGACGACAAATGTGCTGATTTTAGATCTGGAGATATACAAGAATATTTTATTCCATGGTATGGATTAACTTTCTTACCAGCAGACACAAGGACCACAGCTGTAAACAAGCTCATTTCTTCATCACTAAGGTTCAGGGCATTTAGTTTCTCACTAAACTCAAACATGGAGTTGAGCAGATCACCAGCTCCCATTGAACGCAGATCGTCCACACTGTATTTCTTTCCACTAAGAAAAGTGACAGTGCGATCCTTTGCATCAAATAAGGATGCAAACCGTACCATTAAAACCTACCCAAAAGAAAAAAGAGCAATTAAAAAAAGATTAGACCAATCTACAGGAAATTAGGGATAAAAGAAGTCAGTGTGTAACACTATACATTGATAATGTTGTTTGAATGACAGCTGATGAACAGGTACAATTGCTTTTTTAAAAAGGAATGTTGTTTCTGTACCTGAAAACAGGCTTCCCCACAAAATGACCAGCACAGAAAACTTCCTGCATCACCAACATACCTCCACCTGTGTAATACTGTCTCTGGTCTACAGCCTACTTTTGTATTGTTTATAAAACACCCTCCACGATTTTAAATACGGGCACTATATAGGCTAAAATAGTCTCACAATAAATGTCTGGACAAGATGAGTTCGCTTATACAAATGGATTTCAAGCAAAAATAAATAAATATTTTAAAAGGTAGTGCAGAAAGGAGTACAGTAGAATCTCGGTTTTTTAGCGTCTTGGAAGCCGAACGTTTCAGTTTTCGAATGGCAAAAACCTGGAAGTAATTGCTTCCATTCTCAAAAACACATAGGAAGTCGAATGACTTCCGAGCTGCGTTTCTCAATTTTCTAAGTTGAATTTTCCAGCCGTCCATTGCACCTCGGTTGTCGAATGTTTCGGAAGTTGAACGGTCTTCCGGAACGGATTATGTTCGACAACCGAGGTTCCACTGCATTTTGGCTTAACAAACCAGAAACAAGGAACATTTCCCTGCACGTCCTGCTCCCACATTTGCAGTCTGCTCTTGCACTTCCCATATACCGTATTTTCTGGCATATAAGATGATTGGGTGTATAAGACGACCCCCAACTTTTCCAGTTAAAATATAGAGTTTGAGATATACTCGACCGCAGATTCTCCACCTGGCGTATAAAACGACCCCTGACTTTTGAGAAGATTTTCCTGGATTAAAAAGTAGTTTTATATGCCAGAATATACAGTAATCTCTTCCCCCATCAACCTTTCTGTTCCTCAAAACTGTGCACATACTGTACTTGTATTTCCTCTGCATCAGGCTGAGGAAGTGGTGTAAGCACATCTGCCACAATCTGTATCTATCCTGTAATTTCTAATGAAATGCTGCATTTTTATGTTTTCCCGCTAGACTAGTGTCAGTTTCAAGCGAGAAAAATAATGACCCATCAGCATTTTAAACTGGAAATGTGTGCGCAACACAAGATCATTCGGTTTGCGTCTCATCTCAGGAGAGGAAGTGATATTTCTATGGTTGCACCCAGAATGTGAAACGCCTTGCCTTGTGAAATGTACTCAACTCCTCCTAATGAAGACAGTTTCAAGTTTAGCAAGGCTTTTGGGCTGATGTGACAAGACACCACTTTTACGTTATGGCTTAAAACTGCTGATCCTGTCTCTTTTGACTGTTCGCAATAGTTTCATGGCACCCTTCCCATAACAAAAGCTACCAGACATATAAAAAAAAATCAGGAGTAAGAGATCAGTGGTTTGGCTTTTGAAAAACAGGGGGTTCACCGTACTTAACTAATTGGGAATTATTGGCCTACATCATTTACCAGAACGGGATCTGTCAAAAACCAAAGCTCACATCATTGCATGTATGCTCTGGAGAGAAAACATGCTAAGTGTGGTTGAGCATAAACTCACACACAATGTCCCTTGAGGGGGACGGGGTAGTGGTGTCATAATATGAATAATAATAATAATAATAATAATAGTAATAATTTATTATTTATTCCCCAGCAACCCTGAGTGGCTCCCAACAGAATATTAAAAACAGAATAAAGCATCAAACATTAAAAATTTCCCTAAACAGGGCAGCCTTCAGATGTCTTCTAAAAGTCAAATAGTTGTTTATTTCCTTGATATCGGATAGGAGGGCGTTCCACAGGGCGGGCGCCACTGCTGAGAAGGCCCTCTGCCTGGTTCCCTGTAACCTCATTTCTCGCAATGAGGGAACCGCCAGAAGGCCCTCGGAGTTGGACCTCAGTGTCCGGGCTGAACGATGGGGGTGGAGACGCTTCTTCAGGTATACTGGGCTGAGGCTGTTTAAGGCTTTAAAGGTCAGCACCAACACTTTGAATTGTGCTCGGAAATGTACTGGGAGCCAATGTAGGTCTTTCAAGACTGGTGTAATGTGGTCTCAGTGGTCACTCCCAGTCACCAGTCTAGCTGTCGCATTCTGGATTAGTTGCAGTTTCCAAGTCACCTTCAAAGGTGCAGTAGTCTAAGCGGGAGATAACCAAAGCATGGACCACTCTGGCGAGACAGTCTGCGGGCAGGTAGGGTCTCAGCCTGCGTACCACAGTTACCCCATTCAGGATCAGGGAGTCCTTCAGACCCACCCGCCCCCTGTCCCCCAAAAAGAGTATTTCTGTCTTGTCAGGATTCAGCCTCAATCTGTTATGTGCTAGGTGATTCAACACAGTCCCACCTCTAAGGCCACGTCACACTGACATTCTGTAAGGGTAAGAGGGTAAGAGAACTGAACTCTTATTCCTGAGGGGAAGAACAAGCCAAAGTAGCAGTAGTTTTGTGCAAAGATAACCTCTGCCAAACATTTTGGATGACTGCTGCAGACAACTACCAAAGTCATCAAAACAGCAGCACTAACTTTTGATCCATTTTTTACCGACAAGGCTGAGGGGCTGGAAGAAATGGTCAAAACAAAATGAATCTATTATATAAATAGCTCGCCACAGCAAAACATCTGCAATACATTCAATTAAGATAATATTCACCTCAAAGGTTCCAGCCTTCAGAAGGTTTACTTGGTCATGTTGTGAAAGGTCTCGGAAACCTGGGACACGTTTGGCAAACTCCACCACTTCCTTCACAGCAGGAGTAAAGCTCATGGAAAATTCTTCCCAGACTTCATGACCAGACTTATTTGGGTCCACAAAAGGGGTCTTGTTCATTGGGCAAACCTAGATATTTATACACACAGTCTCAATATTCTATTCCAAGCAAACTGACCAAGAGATTTCGTAGTTTCAAAAATCTTCATAAATTATTACAGTAACAGGAACATCATCAAAATATATTTGGAGACTAGGCACGAAATGTGTGAGGCCTGGATTAAAATTAAATATGTTTTACGATCCACAGTGCAGTTTAATGAAAAAATATTGTTATGAAAAATTCACTTCCAAGACTCAGCCATTTTTAAAATCAGAGCTTAAATTGATCGGCTGCATCTTCCTGAAATCTCTGTGTGCATTTCATCTCTCTTCTGTTTTCCAATGCACATTAAAAACATGGCATACAAATCATGAGAGAAAGAGAGCTTAAAAGTTGCATTTAATTCTCAAGTAAAAATACTGTGAGCCTGATCACCACCAAGTTTTCAGTGAAACACGGCAGCTGATTAAGTTTCAGTGACACTAATTTTCCTAGCAATTCACAATTCATTAGATGACAGTTAAAGTCTTTATTACCCAACTGACTGAATTCTATAAAGGGGGGGAGGCCCATTACAGCACCTTAAGGCTGCTTCACACATGCTAAACTGGTTTTAGCATTACAACAATATGCCTAACGAAGGCTTGTGTTTAAGCACTTCTCCCTCTTCTGGATCAATTGTGGGGAGCAGTTCACTTCTGCTTCCATTTTTGATTAACCACAGTTTGCCAAGTTGTGACAAACTGTGGTTAATTTTAACTCTGAAACAAGGCAACCCCATGACATAGTTTATGCAGCTGGCTACATTTAGAGTTTGGATAACACAGCAAACTGGGATTGATTAAAAAAAAAACGAGAAGCAGAAGCTTCCCAAGATTAGAAACAAACCATATTTGGGGTTGAGGTTTCATAAAATATACCTCAGTTAAACACAATACGTAATAGCAAACATTTCCCACTATCAGTCATTTCCCCAACCATACTTTTTTCTTTCAATTGGAAAGAGGTTCTTTTAGTGATGGGCCAATTGATTTTGCCACCACCCCCAAAGAAAACCTCTGTAATCTCCCTCTCGTATTCTTTGTTGTTGTCATTCCCCCGAGTTTATTACTTCACTAAACAAGGCGGTCCCAGGGAGAAGCCACTCCCAGCCCATGTGACTAGTTTGAACCTATGCCAAGTAACAATCCTTTAAGAGAAGTGTGCAAGAGAAATTAAGAATTAGTTGTACCAAGTGCATCCTTTCTCCGGGGTTGCAGGGGTAGGCGTTCATAGACACGTGCTGAGGAAAGCCACTTTGAGGCCTACCATTGCAACTTTTTGAGGCGGCGCCATTAGCCAAGTTCACAGAATGGCTGTTTGTAAAGCAAAGGTTACTATGCCCATTTGGATAATGCATGTTGTTTCGCCCTTTGCGCTGTCCAATGAAACGTTGTTCATTCCCACCATGATGGGCGCTGCTTATGCCACTATTACTGGTTTCACCACAACCACCACTGTACTTGAGGTTTCTCTCCGTATTCTGGGGCTGCCCAGGAGTGGGAGGGTTTTTGGGTTGCTCCTGGTTGTACATAAAGGTATCTTTGTGGGCTCTGGTCACCATGCCAATCACTTCTTCCTTAGCAATGTCAGAGGCGGGAGGGGGAGGTGGGGGGAGGGGGAGAACAGGAGAAGGAGAAGAATGGCCGCCGGCGTTTTCCTGCTCTTCTTGAGGCAGCAGAAGCAAAGGTTCTTGGCTGTCCCTCGAGGCTTCGTTGGACAAATGATCGCTGAACTGGGTGTTCATCATGGTTTTCATGGCGCTTTGCATCTCAATCAGCATCCTCTGCTTCTCACGTTTAGGAATCCGGCCAAATCGAACGGCTTCGGAAAAGGAACAAAAACAAAACAAGGCTCTTTAGCTACACGAGGGGCTGACAAATTCTAGCGGAAATGGTGTACAAGCAAACAAAACTCTCCCCTGCTTCAAAAACAAAACAAAACACAGAGAATCACATGTCTCTCAGTGCTTTTTTTTTTTACTGGGGTACACAGTACCGGCACCTCTTTTTTGTTGTTAAAAAGTGTGGCACTTACTGTAACAACGTCATGGTAAGTACTGGCACCTATTTTTTGCAGGGGGGGGGGAGCACTGATGCCACTGATTAAACCAGTGAGTGTATTTTTGATGGTAGTTCTGCAAACAAGGACTAGGGGACTGTGATACTTCTTATCTGAGCCCAAGGCAGCTTCAGATGTGTGCGGTTTGTCAAACAGGAGCTTCGACTGAAAGGCCAAACAGCAAACTGCTTTTGAAAAGGGAGGGGACTTTTACATGATTTGCTGGTTGAATTGACCCATATGCAACCCACCTTGCAGCCACGTGATGAAAGGCAGGTTATAAAATGCATATAAATAAATGTCATAAAAAGGGTCATCTGTCTGAATGGGGGTATTCCCTGGGCTTGAAGAAGCCTAAGGAACTTTACCAGAGAAAGCAGCCCATATTGGCTACCCCGGTTAGCGATGTGTTTTCGCAACTTGCAGTGGTAAGAGATTACTTTGACTTCCTTTTCCCACAAACACAAGCAATAACACGATGCAGGAAACCGTTTTCATGCCGCAAGTGGAAGAAGTAACAGCCGTCAGTTGTGTAGCTAAGAACAAGCTACGGCGTCGTTTTAAAAAGGCATGGCCGCTTACAGTTTGGCAGCTCATGTAAAGTATAAAGGCTTGAGAGAGAAGAAAACTAGCCCCTTATGCTGGTCTGCCAATATGGAAAAAAGATGATGTCAAGCAAAATCAGATTCTGGTTGGACAACCGCCATTACTGCCTCCCAGCTGCAGGACTGGTTTTCATGTGTTTCCTCCCAAGATCCCTTAAACCCTCAATCCCCTTAGAAATTAATGCATATTGTTTCACCATTTACCATACTTTTCCGTGTATAAGGCTAGGTTATTTTTTTAAAAGAATCGTGCTAAAAAGTGGGTGTCGTCTTATACATGGGTAGTGCATAGGGTGGACGTATGATTGGTTGCTGCCGAGGCTGTCAGGGGCTATTGTGCGTGTTATTGGTTGCTGCGTCAATGGGTGGTGTTGATTGGCTGATGCTTTGGCAGTTGGGCAGGTGATTGGCAGTTTCTGCCGGCGATGGGACAGATGGGAGGCGGATTTAGTGACATGTTCAGGTGAGCAATTTTCAGCAATCCCCCCTACAAAAAGCTCAACAACCCTGGGCAATCCTCTGCAAAAAAAAAAAAAAGCTCCCCTCACTTTCTTAAATTTGAGTCCCCCAAAATAGGGGCGTCTTATACATGGGGGCATCTTATAGACGGAAAAGTACGGTATATTGTCCATTCTCAGTGTAATGGATACAGTTTATATCACGGACAGAAGGCTCATTACCAGGCTTCACATGCACTACCTCTGTAATCCTTACCGCAGTCCTGTATGCTCAAGTCAGAATTTTACCAATTCCCCCCCCCCACACACCCCACAAGGAAGGAGTGTAATGAAAAAGTAGCAGGTTGTCATTAAGGCATCTCATAAATTCATGGTTGAGGTGACATTTGAATCAGTTTGCATGTCACACCATTACTCAACACCAGGGTTTCCCAAACGTGGGTCTGCGGATATTTTTTGGACTACAACTCCCATCATCCCTAGCTAGCAGGACCAGTGGTCAGGGATGATGGGAACTGTAGTCCAAAAACAGCTGGAGATGCAAGTTTTTGGGGAAACCTGCTCTAGACCAACTTTTATAATTAGGTATGAAAAGCACTACAATTCACCTTTTTGAAGCTAACTGCTCTCAAGATAGAAACATACCATCTCTTGACATCCCAACCGACAAACATTTTTTGAACCGGCACTGCTGGCACCTGTTCCTATTCATTCTCATTATAGAGCAGTTATTATTCTTCAGGCACTTCTTGTATTTGATATTTTGCTGGATGCTTCTTCTGAAAAAGCCCTGAAAAGAACAAGCAATTGTTAAGTTTCAAACCACCTTTTTTTGCAAGCAATTTTCAAGCATGCCCCATCAACAGAAACTTGCATTGTAACCTAGAATCTGGCTATGCTGACAATAATATGGCAACTGATGTCCCTAAGCAGCACCCTTTCAACCAAGCACGTTTCAACAGTGGTTTTTTTTTGGGGGGGTATGCATACCCTTAAACATTTTGTGAAGCTAAGTTTGGCCTCATTGAGGGGCAGTATTTCAATATGAGTCCGACTCTTCGTGACCCCATGGACCAGAGCACGCCAGGCATGCCTATCCTTCACTGCCTCCCGCAGTTTGGCCAAACTCATGTTAGTAGCTTCGAGAACACTGTCCAACCATCTCATCCTCTGTCGTCCCCTTCTCCTTGTGCCCTCCATCTTTCCCAACATCAGGGTCTTTTCTAGGGAGTCTTCTCTTCTCATGAGGTGGCCAAAGTACTGGAGCCTCAACTTCAGGATCTGTCCTTCTAGTGAGCACTCAGCGCTGATTTCTTTGAGAATGGATAGGTTTGATCTTCTTGCAGTCCATGGGACTCTCAAGAGTCTCCTCCAGCACCATAATTCAAAAGCATCAATTCTTCGGCGATCAGCCTTCTTGATGGTCCAGCTCTCACTTCCATACATTACTACTGGGAAAACCATAGCTTTAGCTATACGGACCTTTGTCGGCAAGGTGATGTCTTTGCTTTTTATGAGTATGAGTAGGAAAATGAGAGTAACCCTAAACATTTTTTTAAAGGAAAAAAGCACTGCATTTCAATATTCCCAGTCCTGGACATTGAGTCCCCCAAAAGGATGGAAGGCCACAATAACAAGACTTGCTTAGGAGATTCTGGATAGGTTTTTAAGCTTGTAGGGTTAGGGTTTTAGAGCTGCGACAAACATCTGCTACCCACCAGGAACATCTACACTTGTCCCTGAAATTCTACTTGCCAACTGCTCCAATGAGATATTCACATTATAAAATTATACTTCACCTTGCACCCCTCACAGGCATGGACGCCGTAGTGGAATCCTGAAGCAACATCTCCACAGACTTTGCACAGCAGGACCATGCCATTAAATTCTATAAATAGAAAAATAAGCATGACAACCTAATAGAAACAACACATATTTGACTTGTGTTACATTGTTTTTTGTTAAGAGGCAAATTCCAGTATACCTGAAGGAGCGTCTCCACCCGCATCGTTCAGCCGGGACAATGAGGTCCAGCTCTGAGGGCCTTCTGGGGGTTCCCTCCCTGCGAGAAGTGAGGTTACAGGGAACCAGGCAGACGGCCTCCTTGGTAGTGGCACCCGCCCTGTGGAACGCCCTCCCATCAGATGTCAAGGAAATAAATAACTATCTGACTTTTAGAAGACATCTGAAAGGCAGCCCTGTTTAGGGAAGTTTTTAATGTTTGATCTTTTATCGTGTTTTTAATATTCTGTTGGGAGCCACCAAGAGTGGCTGGGGAAATGATTATTATCAATAACACTATTGACAAAATGGGCGTAAAATGAATTCCACACGCCTTCCCACTTAGTTGATTCCCTCAACTAAGAAACAAAATTGTATCCAGGCCTTACGAGTGAGGATTCCCAAACTTGGGTCTCCAGCTGTTGTTGGACTACAACTCCCATCTGCTTAGCGAGTCGGACAAGTACTCAGGGATCCTGGGAATTGTAGCCCAACAACAGTTGGAGACACAAGTTTAGGAAACCCTGCTTTAGTAGTTGGTCTAGGGCAGGAGTAGCTAACCTGTGGTTTTCGAGATCTTGCTTTAATACAATTCACACTATCCTTGACAATTCAGATCATTAAGCTGGGGCCAATGGGAGTTGGGAGTCTAATGACCATAGGCTGGCTATGGTCACTCAAGAACTGAGCTATCGGCCCCAGTCATCATGGCCAATGGTTAGGAATGATGGGAATCTTACAGCATCGAGAGGGCCACACAATTCTATCCCTTGCCTTAGAACAACTATAGGAAGCCTGCATAGAATAACCATGCATGTGACCATCACAGAGATGCTTCCCCACTTGGGAACTACGGGGGGGGGGGGAATACTGTCTCTAAATTTCCCTCTGCATTTTGCTGTCTTCAGGCTGCATGTTTATCATAGCACCAACACAAAATTTCAGAGAACAGCAAACAGGTACATCTGCTTCGTGACACCAAAATGTGAGCACTGCAATATGTTGGTGCCATCGTAGTAAACACACTTTCACAAATGTGTAGGATTCAAATGCTGGCCATGATTTGTCATATGAAGTTTTTTTTTTTTTTTTAATTACCCTGAAGTTATTTGAAACCTGCATGCTAGGGAAATCTTTTTAGTATCAAATGTGTATGTGTGTATATATCCATAGACAATATTTATGCACATATACATATAGATGTAGATACAGCGGTACCTTGGTTATCAAACGTAATCCGTTCGACTCCCGGAACCGTTCAAAAACCAAGGCGTGGCTTCCGATTGTCTCCAGGAGCTTCCAGCACTCAATCGGAAGCTGCGGAAGCCGCGTCGGACGTTCGGCTTCTGAAAAACGTTCGCAAACCGGAACAGTCACTTCTGGGTTTGCGGCGTTCAGGAGCCGATTTGTTCGGGAACCAAGCCGTTCGACAACCAAGATACCACTTTATACACACAAATATACCACCAAATTGCAAACAAAGAAACACCCTGGGTGCTGACTTTATCAACAATGAAAATCTTGTTACCCGCGAATCATGTTGGAAACAGTTTCCAAGTAGAGTCAAATACAGAATCAACAGTTAGGAAGATTAGCAACCGTTTCAGCACCAAGCAGACTCAAGGAAAATTATTTCTAGTTAGCTCTACAGATAACAACCAAGTTGCTGCTGGCCTCTGGGGGGGGGGGGAAACCCACAAGAAAACTTGCCAAAGAAAACCCCCACGTTCTATTACAGTAAGCCATGATTTTACGCTGGGATTACGTTCTGGGATAGCAGCCCAAGCCAAAATTTGTGCAGTGGCAAAGCACACACTTTTCCCTCAGAGATGTCTCCGTTTCAATCCCTGGGGTCTGCATTTAAAAGGAACAGTTAGTAGGGGGTGGGAAAGACCTTAGCCTGAGACCGGGGGGGCGGGGGCGCTACCAGTTAGATTAGGCTGTATTGGGTGAGATGGACCCAGTATGGAATTTGGCATCTTATATTCCTTCTACATTTAAAATAATATACACAGGAAGACTTGGGTGCTGTTACAGATTGAATCTAGCCCTATGGAAGATAGAATCTGCGGATGATGAGTTTTATTTTGGAGTTCCCACTACTAACCGTGCACAGCACGCTGCCAAACTTTTACCTACTTTCTGTTCGGTGATTTCCTTCAAATTTACTGTAAGCAGACAATGAGCTGTATAAAAGCAACCTTTTACACAACTGGAAGCCTCGATGGCCTCAAAATGGGGAAGGCTGCTTAACTGGGATGGTTGGAGGGTGGGAAGTTTGGGGGTCCTTTTATAGTCAGATCTCGACTTTTAAACTTACTTGTGGACCACAGGTCAACATGGCCTGTTGGCACCACTTTGCATTCTGAGGCAGGAGCTCCAGTTTGCCAGAGGTTGAGTACCAGAGCTACAGTCTATCTAGAAGGAAGGAAGTCAGAGGTTAAGCACTGAATGTTAAGTGCTACAGGCTCCAGGCAAAAGGATGCCCTCAGGCCTCAGACAAATATATTTATTTAGTGTGGACAACATATCAATGATCAGTTCAGATGTTAAGTTTGCCAATCATGGTTTGGGGATTGGGAATTCCCAATGTGTTTAGAGGCCTCTTCCTCCAGCTCCTCCCTTTTAGCTTTTGCTATAACCATAGCATGCCATTATGCCTGAATCAGGACTAAATATGGATAATGCTAACTAGGAGAGTCTCCAAACCATGGTTTGAAGAATCCTGATCTGTAGTCAAACCCAGACCAGCCCCAGTTTAAACACAGCAGCAGCAAAGCACAGGGGAGAAGAGAGATGGATGGAGCCCTAAGCACATTCCCTTCCCATTCTCCCAACCATAGACTGGAAACATGATGCCTGAATTGAGCCTAAACGAAAGCAGAGCTACTACAAATGAATACTTACTTGTAAGTCCACCATGGCCCTTGGTCAATGCAGTTACACTGGGCTGGCTGGCCTTAACGCCGTCATCCAACTGGTGATTCTTTGGTACTCCATCAGAGCCCCCTTTCCTCTTGCTGCTGCAGCTGCCGTCTGAAGAGGAACTGTTTGGTGAGTGCGGTACAGGTGACGAGGACAGGAAGCTGCTCTCTGATCCCTCGCTGTGGCACGAGGCAGGGCTAGAGGCTGAACTTGAAGAGCTGACGTAAGCAATCACACCACCTGTCGGAGGAAGAAAGCAGGAATACGTCTACCAGATCACGGATCCACTTTACAACCCACTTCCAGAAGTCTCTCCCACACAACATGTAAACAAACCCAGTTCCAAACGCCTTTCTGGTTTTCTGAATCGGATCACGATACATACTGTAGTGTCTTGCTTTTAGCAATATGTTCCGAAACAAGTCACAGTTTATGAAATTAGTTAAGAACGGAAAGTAGAAAATGCAAGCATTTGATAGCTTTTGTTTCTGAAACGTTGGAAGAAAGGGAATCGGTGGACTTGTTTAGTATTCTGTATGATTTATGCTGTATGTGTGATGTTCCTTTGTGTTATTTTTATCTTTTTGTTTGTAAGCCGCTTTGGGATTTATTTGAATAAAAAACAACATAGAAATAGAAAAAAAGAAAAGACAAGACAAGACTCAAGACTACAGGTAGATTTTCCTTTTCTTTCATGTCTATGAGACGGCAAGCCATGTTTAAAACACGTGTACGTGTGTTGACAGAAAAGCATTATAAAAGTGTAACAGATAAATAATAGATAACTCTTAGCACCAACAAAAACTATAATCCTTATTTATTTCACATATATCACGTTCTTCCACTAAAAGGAGCTCAGGGGAGCTTGCATATGGTTCCTTAACAGGCTCCATGGCGGGTTTAGCTCCAGCACTATTGTGTACTGACAGGCCACCCTCTGGGCATCAAAGTGGCATGGGCTCAAAGACAACAAAAAGGAAGAAAGCAGTATTTTCATCCATGAAGGATGAACAGAAAGAAAAACATGGAGCAATTTGCTTTGGCGCACCTCTATAATTCACCAGGGACTGCCGCTTTTTGAAAGACAAATGGGTATCTCTACAAATAATAATTTAACAATGAAAGCTTCTCCCAAAGAACCCTGGGAACTGTAGAGAGCCTTTTGTTCAACAATCATAGTTCTCCTTCATAGAAGTACAATTCCCTGGGTTCTTTGGAATGAATGAAAGACAATCAGGGACAGATACTCCCCCAAGGGTAAATTTTTCACAAGCACATAAATAAACTCAGGCTGCGATGGTCTCGGAACTTACTCTGAAGAAGTCCTATGGTCAACAGTGGGACGACTCCAAAGCAAGTGGTTTGATCATTGCGGTCATTGGCACCTGCATCCCCCCCACAGGCTTTCTGCAAGGATGCAGGCTCCCAAGTAACTTAAGTGCTTTTGAAATTTTTACCTGATATTCTATCTTGCAAAATAAGAGTGAATGTTCCATCTTCAGTCATACATGGAAGGGAGTCAGTTTGTGTGTTGAAAAAGATCCCCCTTTTCCAGGTCATATGACAGCTGAATAACCCCTCAGAGAACACAATTCCTAGAACAAATGAATTTTATTTTTTTTATAAAAATGTGCTTTTTGAAACCAGCTTGCTTTTCACCCTCATTTTTCCAAGTGAACTTACATTTCTCACAGCTTTCAAATTTTTATTGTTAGGATTCCGTCTTAGTTTCTCTCCCTTCATTTATTATTATATGGCAAAGCCACTTTCCAGTGATACCAAAGGGGGGGGGGAGAGAAAATTCTGCATTAGCAGAATTTCAAAACCTACAAATGAACTTTCCCCTCTCTTGGAATATACAAGTCCCAAGTCGAAGAGCCTTATTTTAATTTCATTTTCTGTGAAGACACGAGACTGGCATTCTACTTTGAGATTATTGAGGGTGCTTCCAAATGGGTACTTATCATGGGATTCGAACTCCCCATGCATGCATGACTACAATCTGTAGGGCATCAAAGTCTGTTCCCCTTCCCCGTTTAATGTGGACTTCCTCTTCCCGGGGGAAATAACAAAAACAAGAAACCCAAAACCCTGTTGCCAACAAACCATTTGCAGCATTAAATGAACTTGCTTGCAAATTCAACCCCATTTGGAAGTACTCCGCAACCCAACAGCTTCCTAAAGCAAAGATTGGTGCAACTGTATACTCTCCAGTAATTAGCACCGACGCACACCTAGGTCTACAGCTACTATCATACAGGCTTCTGCACAACAACTGATGTGCAGGAGCTGATCTTGCAGACTGAGCCCATTTTCTCCAGGTGCCTTTGCAAGTGCCAGAAAGAAAAACCGCCCCCATTCTCAGGGCACGCTACTGCTGCCCATGGAATAGCTTGCAACATGGCGACAGTCACCATGTGGCAATCCGGAACATGCTTACTTGAAACTGAGGAGATCTGGCATTATATTGAAGGCTGCTGCTTTGGTGTTAATGCCTCTGTGACTGCTTTCACGACCTATTAGATTCACATTTTATCAGTACTCTACAGCAGCATTACTAGGAAGTATTTTGGGGAGAAGAGAACAGGTAAAATATATTTTCAGGGAGCATGCTGCAATCTAAATGTCCTTCAAACATTGTGATTCTCAGGAATCCTTAAGAAAATATATTCACAGTGAGATTACCCTCCAGAAGGAATAATTTATAAAATCATGGCACAGTCCTAACCTCTTCACGTATGCCAGGTTAATGTTTGTCATGGGAAATCTAATTCATAAGTAACCACGATAGTACCGATGGAAGAAGTAGATTCAGGCCGCAATGAAAATTACATAATGCTTAGGGCTCCATAATTATTTATATTTAAGACCGGAGAGGGAGAATTATTAGCATTCCAGTGACGCATTTGTAATGGTAATGAAGCTTTGAAGCCCCATTTCAAATACGGTAAAACATGAAACGCTTTCAAAACTTTCAACAGCGTTCAAATTTGGACATATATAAACCCACATCCTAGCAGTGTCATGTGTGAAAAATGCGACTATTGCGTGTGAAAACAGATGGACACATGTGCACAGAATAATGCAAATTATTATAATTATAGCTCACTGCGATGGCGTTGGGGCATGTGCTTTGCCGGGAAGCCATTACACAACCTAGTAGCATAATCTCAATATCAGTTTAGCAGGGAAGTTTAACACACACATAAGCAGCCGTGTGTAAATGTATACAATGACTCAGACAGGGGAAACGCTTAACAACCTACACATAATTAACAGGCTAAATAATAGGAAGCATGGAGTTGGGAGGGACCCAGGTGGCGCTGTGGGTTAAACCACAGAGTCTAGGGCTTGCCGATCAGAAGGTTGGCAGTTTGAATCCCTGCTACGGGGTGAGCTCCCGTTGCTTGGTCCCAGCTCCTGCCCACCTAGCAGTTCGAAAGCACGTCAAAGTGCAAGTAGATAAATAGGGACCGCTCCGGCGGGAAGGTAAACGGCGTTTCCGTGCGCTGCTCTGGTTCGCCAGAAGCGGCTTTGTCATGCTGGCCACATGACCCGGAAGCTGTCTGCGGACAAACGCCGGCTCCATTGGCCTATAAAGCGAGATGAGCGCCGCAACCCCAGAGTCGGACACGACTGGACCTAATGGTCAGGGGTCCCTTTACCTTTACCTATGGAGTTGGGACTTAAAGGGCAATGACCCCCCCCCCTGGAAAGAAGCAAGCACTTACATTCCTAAGGATCTATATTAGGAGTGGTGCTATTTCATATTCACAAAGGATCTGGCTCACACCAAATCGCTCAGGGTGATGAAAACGAAGGGGGGGGGGGAGGCCATGAAGAGCTCTAAAAGGATTTGTCCAAACTAAATGGACGGGCAACGAAACAGCAACTGAAGTTCACGGTTCACTTTAAACGTAGAATGGTGCACGGGGAAGGGTGCAGAGAAAATAAATTCACACATACAAAAGAGGGGACCTTAACCGGGTGTGATTAGGATCCTAGTAGGGTCCCGGTAGATAGCTTTGTGAAAAAATCAACTCGATTTATTAGGAATGGGAGTGAGAATAAAATGGCCATTATCACTGTACCTTTTCATAATGCTTTCTCCTTTGTTCTGTACTTTTTACATGGTGATTCCCCTCCTCCTTCTGTTTCCCTGTGTCTATTTTTAGGGACCTGTCAAGAACGCTTTTTGTAAAGCACTATGTATATTCACACAGTGCTAGGTACATCCGTAGTGCTGGATTCAGAACGCTTTCTTTTTAGCGGAGGTAAAAAAGTTGGCCAGAACACAAACATTAAATCACTATTGACAAACATGTGACTGGTGTAGAGAAAGCAAATAAAGACACTTCTCTCTTTCTCTCATAACACTGCAATTTGGAATCGCTTGATTACATTAACTGACGGTGCATACGAGGCGGAAAGTACATGGAACGCATAAATGACACAGGGGATCTGCTGTGACAAGATGTGGTTGGTGTTTACTACCTAAGACAGCTGTAAAAGGATTAGACCAGAAATGAGGAATGTATGGCCCTCTATAAGTTTCTGGATTACAACTCCCATCATCCTTGACCATTGGCCATGCAAGCTACGGCTGGTGGGTGCTGGAAGTCCAACATTACGTGGAAGGCTATAGGCTGCCCACCCCCCTTGTGTTAAGACACTTTCATGGAGGATAAGTCTACCAGCTGTGATAATCTAAGTCAGGTTTCCCAAGCTGTTGTTGGACTACAACTCCCATCATCCCAGGCCACTGGTCCTGCTAGGTAAGGATGATAGGAGTTGTAGTCCGACAACAGCTAGACACCCAACTATGGGAAACCTGGGTCTACAGTCAAGAGTGCTTCCAAATACCAGCTAATGGAGAGGGGGAAACCCATAAACTATCGCTGGCCGCTATTGGAAACAGAAAGTAGAACTAGATAAGCTCCTCCATCAGATCCTGCAAAGCTCTTCCTATTTTTGTTATACACACACACATGTGGCGGTCAGCGGACTACAATTCCCATCATCCCTGACCACTGGTACTGTTAGCTAGGGATGATCGGAGTTGTAGTCCCAAAACATCTGGAGGGCCGAGTTTGGGGATGCCTGGTTAAGAGAGTGGGTAACCGAGGAAAAGTGCCCTCGCCCATGAACCAAAGTATTTAGCTGCGAAGGAAGCGGTACTGTGTTGAAATTACTTAACTGTAATATCTAAGTGACAGAAACTGAGTTGAGTATTTTGTAATCTATTCTGGAAACCTGCATATTTATCCACCTGAAGTGTACCAACTGATTTCTAGTAACTAGGAAGAGTTGTGCCTATAATATTCTGTTTAAACCTGACTCATCTTAATAGTTAAAGTAAATTAATTAACTTCTACCTGAAAGAATGCATTTCCTTACACGCTTGGTTTCATAAACTTCCTTTTGTTTAATAAAATATTTCTTGTTTGTTTGATCAACTCCTGCCTGAGACGCTAAATCATTTAAGTTTTCCCCACTAGATAATCTGTGGTAAATTGTAGAAATTCATGTAATTGGTGTACCGTGAGCGGTCGCACTATATTTAATTGGGGGCACTTAGCAGGAGAGGATCCGCCACATAATTAATTGGTGGTATTAAGTGGCTTCAACACATACTTAACTACCCTGTTAATTGTTTGTTACTATCTGGCAGACCTACCAAACACATTTTGAAGAGAACCTGATTGCTACTATTTTGCTTAAAAGCCTTTTCAAGTCATCCAACATCTCCCCCTAGCTCAATCCATTAATTTATTTGTATGCCCCTTTGCAAAGTTAAAACCATTCTCAAGGCAGTTTACAACATATTTTTAAAAAATTACACAACTACAAACATAACAAAAGTAAGTTATGAATACTGAAGAAAACATCAAAAAGTTCATTGCTTTAGGAAACTGGTGCATTGTTATATAATCAGTGTTGCATGAATTTTGCCGGCTCAGTCCATTTTATTACAGGGATTTGGGGAGGGCGAATTTCGTAATTCCCATCCCTTCCTGTCTCCTTCGGCTTCAGGACTGGTGGAGGAAACAGCACTTCCCTTTTGGTCCTTGAATAAAACTTTTATAAAAACATAACACCATCCTTATCCTCCTAGCCTCAGGCAAACTGCCCAATGTCCCTAGTTATTATGTAAGTCCCTCCGTAATCTGTTCGTGTTGCACCACCTGACGCCTATTCCGTGAGCTCAGCCATGAGGGAAGGGAACATGACTCTCCGACCTGTTACATTTCGAGCGCCGTGCACATGGGTCGTCTGTACATGTGAGAGAGCTAGGCGGTCGGCGTCACATGGATGCGCGCACACAGAAGCAGCCGCGCTGCCTGCACCAATAGCCAGCCTCGATTTCCGTAGCATTAAGGCAGCTGCGGAGCAGTCGGCAGAGGAGGAACTCGAGCGTCCCTAAGGTTCAGATACCCAATGAATGCGCACTAACTAAAGAGTAAACCTCCCCGAGCACAGGCTTTACTTCCGAGTAGAAATACGCCAGGGGAGGCAGCCCTAAATCTAGTAAAAAAACAAAAAACCTTAACTGAGGTTCTGTCCCCCCTAACATGCGCCCATGGTACCCCCTATTTCGGGGACGCGGAGACACACACGCGCGCGCCTCTTCCTTGATCCGATTCTCCATGCAAACGTATCCCCGGGTGTTTTACAACGGAGCCACGTTGACCTTGCTGCTCTAGACCCGTCTACTCGGAAACACGGCCTATTGGATTCTGTGACTCAGGCTAGGCTTTTCCCCTAGCCTAGTCCATTAAAAAGTCAAGGTGGGGTATCTGGGGTTGCAGCCACGTGCAGGAACAGGCTCGCTTCTGGGTAGCCACGAAGGAGGATCGGGGCGATCCTACCAGATCGGCCTGAACTCAAGGAGGGGCTTGAAGGCACAAGGATCGCGTCGCTACGGCGGCTGGATAGAGGGAAGGACCGGCTTGCGTTGCGACAGAGAGGCGTTTGCAAAAGAGCAGCGTCAAAGCTCCGCCCCGCAACCTCGAATGCACTCGGCTCTTTCGAAGCGGAGCGAGGTCGCCTTGGGGCCGCGCCTGCCTTGCAAGGCGGCTCCTCCTATCCAGCAAGGCTGGAGAGGGAAGAGTCACCGCCTGACAGAGGAAGGAAGGAAGGAAGGGAGATTCCCAAGTCTTCTGGGCGCAGTTTTCCAACGCGCCTCCCTCCTCCTCCATCCGCTCTGCTGGCTCCTGCCTGCCTTCCCCACGTGTCCTTTCCCCGCGCCGCCTCCTGGTTGTAGGTCACCAAAACAAGGGCCTCCCGCCGCCGCCTTCACGTGTAGCTCCACGCGGTCGCCAGCGGGAGGCGGCCGCCCCGTCCCGATTGTGTAATCCACGACGTCACAGCCAATCAGGGCGCAGGCGGCCCCGAACGTAAACAAAACGGCGCACGCGGCTCGCCCGACGGTCCATGTGAGCTGCTGCTTTGAGAACCAGCCGGATGGGGAATGGATGGGCGGCCGCGGAAAAAGAGAGAGAAAAGGCGCCGCAAGAACCCTAGACCCACCCCCTCCAGGGAGAAGGGAGTCCAGTCAGCCCCGAAGGAGGGAATAAGCTCCTCGGCCCCGTTTCCCGCACCGGCCGCTTCCTGCCTTCCCGGAGGACAGCATACAAAGCCCCCGATCCTGACCTCGAAGCCCTTCTAGGGCGCGCACGCCAATTCCACGCCGAACCCACTGGCCGAGATTCCTGCATTGCACGGGGTTGGACTAGATGACCCTCGGGGTTCCCTTCCAACACTACGGTGCGGTAATTCCATAGCAGCTTCGCTTCTGCCGCCACCGCAATTTTTTGCGCGCGGGGGGGGGCAGATCAGCAAGAGGCTGAAATGGGGGGGGGGGTCCGCTTGAGCATCGGGGGTCATGACCCTCCGGGATCAGTGGAGAGAGGGAAAGGGCTTCCAAGCCTGATGATCTGCCTTTCTCTCCTCCCTGCCCCGCAATCATCACTTCAGATCTCCCTTACAACCCCAAAGCTGCCCCCACTCTCTGCCGGCCCCCCGCCCCACTCACTTACCTGCATTGACTTCCATGGCGTCCCCCGATTTCTTCCACGCAGCTACCTCCGAAAGCCGGGATCATTCACCCGCCCGGCTGCCTCTCCCGACGGCTTTCCCGGGCTGCTGGGGCGCCTGCCTGCCTCGCACTCCGCTTGTGCAGAAAGAGCCGCTGCGGCAGCTGTGCCCAAGCGAGCCGCTCCCGCCTCCCCCCGTGTGCGTGGACGCGCCTCGTGTGTGCGAGGCGGGAGGAGGCCAGGCAGCCGCCGCGCCACCGTCGGGGATCGCTTGCTGAGCTGGGCTGCGGCTGCCGGCTCCTTCCTCCTCCCCCTTCCCCGCACGAGGGCGGGGAGAGTCACCGGGAGGGCGGCGCCGACCACGTGCCTCACCTCGCCGCCGCCCTCGCCTGGCCCACCCGCGCGCCGTCGGAACAGCCGCAGCATCGGCGTCCCGGGCCAGCTCGCCCCGCCTCCCCTCCCGACCGGCTCTCTTTCAACCCAGTGACACACTTTCCCCGTCCCTCGGGGAGAGGGAGCGACCCGCCCCTTGTCACGTGTCAGCCACGTGTGATGCCACGGACACGCGTCTCCGGATGGACGGTAGCAATTAGGCACGAGATCAGGGCATCGAAGTTCCTCTGAAATGCAATGGGGGTTTCATCTCAGGTCGTAATCGGTCGTGACTAATACTAGCTGGACTGGAGGCAGGGTGCTTGCGGGAGAATCTATATCTGAAGAAGTGTGCATACCAAGAACAAACTTAGTTGGTCTCTAAAGTGCTACTGGAAGGAATTTTTTATTATATTTTGTTTTATCTCCAGAAAAGCTTAGGAAAGGGGCTGGCAATAGTAATGACCTTGGAGCTCACAGGAATTCAAGGAATCAGATAATTGTAGAGTTGGAAGGGACCCAAGGGTCATCTAGTCCAACCCTCTGCAATGCACGAAACTCGGCTAAAGCATCCATGACAGATCTCCATCCAACCTCTGCTTAAAAACCTCCAAGGAAGTTCAATGGTTCATGGTCTCAGAATATTATAAATTTAACTGAATCCTAGTTTTCAATTGGAGTTCTTCCTGTTTTAATGTGATAATGATTATTATTGATATCAATAATATTATGTATAGTATAGTACATTGGTACCTCAGTTTTTTAGAATATTGGAAGCCGAACATTTTGGTTTTTGAATGCCGAAAACCTGGGAGTAACTGCTTCAGTTTTCGAACACTTTTTGGAAGTCGAACAGCTTCTGCTGCGTGTTTTTCAATTGTCTCCATTGACTTTGGAGACTGCTGTTTGTGCCTCGGTTGTCGAACATCATGGAAGTCAAACAGCCTTCCAGAACAGATTACGTCTGACAACCAAGGTACCACTGTACAGTACAGTGCAGTACAGTACAGTATAGTATAATTATTTCATTTATACCCCGCCCACTCTGGGTGGCTTCCAACACATGTAAAAACATAACGAAACATCAACCATTAAAAACCTCCCAAGACAGGGCTGCGTTCAGATGTCCTAAAAGTTGTGTGGTTATTTGTCTCCTTGAGTTCCACAGGGAGGAGATATAGAAATGTTTTAATAAACAAATAAGAAGCTTCGCATTCGGATGTGAAACATGGTAAATATTTGTGGATGAAGCTTCCTGCATCCTGGAGAAGTTGTTCAGAGCTGTAGGATGGAATTAATGTTGCTGGCTAAATACCGCCCAACAAAGCATAGCTATTTTTAAATAAGCCGCTGTGAAGATTTGTAAATTCAGGGAAAGGTTGAGAGAATAATCAAAGCAAATATTTAACATGTTTTCTGCCAACTCATCTTTAGTTTGCTTTGTGTTTTGCAACATTAACATGGCTATATTGCTATAATACCTCTTGCAGACACAAAAATGTCCCTTGTTCTTAACACTGGAACAATTTGCATTGCAGTTTTCAGTACTATATTACAGAAACATATCATTGTATTTGGTTATTTTTTGAAATACAAACTTTATGAGTCAGGTATGGGTTTTTATGTTTAGTTACAACTTCTTCTGGGTTTATCCATAATTAATGCTTATTCCCTAGAAATTTATAAGTTGTATGCTGAAACCAGACTCTTCTACACATTATCACATTGCAGTGTTGCAGACGATATTCAGCGTGGAAATACTCGACCTCTTTGTCAATTGCAAAATAGAGCCTATGCCCTGCTGCTGATCATTTTCACGTCATCACAGTGATTACACCTAACTTAAACGCTATGTCATCTTTCAGTCACAGTATCATTGCAGAGTCACAGCGCTGACAGGAGATGGTTCCACTAGAAATACAGTCATGCAATTTATTCTCCTCACCTCAGAACACCGAAGGCACAGGGTCCTGATCTGGGCTGGGATAATAGTAGAGCAGATATGGTAGAACCCCTGGCCCGTAGGCCACATTTGACCTAAGCCCCAATTCGGCATCACAAGATTTTGCTCAGTGTGTGGACGCCTGCTCCACAACATGCATCCTATGTGACATCAGACATGGGGCAGGTGGAAATGTGAATGCCAGTTTAAAATTGGGAGCCTTGAAGGGATCCTAATTGTTCCCTGGCAACTGAAGGTTGAAACCAATGCCCATTTGCTGATTGGCATTGACAGCAAGTTTCCTATGATAGCCGTGGGGGGAGACTCCATAGAGCAACCAATGCTTGCCCAAAGCAGGTTTGCTGCAAGCACTAATATTCATTTGCATTACTAACTTGAATTGATGCTGGTCAGAGGAAGGATCCTCTGCAGGCAAAGCTATTCCCCTGCCAATGAATTATTATTATTTTTAGTTTGGGTCAGCTGATCTCATGATGTCAGGTGATTCAGATGGCCAGCTGTGAAAATGGGCTTGCAGTGGTTGTCAGGATCTGCTCCTCACCCTTGTAATAAAGGGTAAAATCTAGCCAGCCAGCCCCCCCCCCGTCACCTTTCTCAAAAATGCTAATTACGTGTCTCCTATAACTCTCAGCTACTGCTGCATATGAAGAATGGAAACATTATACAATTAATTAAATTGATTCCTAAAATGCAATATAATGTCGTTGGCATCTGTCTGTTTTGAGACAGGGGTGAAGTCAAACCGCTGCGTTAGCAGCACTGGCAACATCCCCAGGATGCAAGCCTGGAGGTCCTGGGTTGCCCAGATGGCATGACCCCATACCTTGGCTTTGCTGATGTAGCCCAAAGGAAAGCAGAGCAATTTATCTGGCACCAGCTTGGCTGTAGGAGTTGCATAATAATACTAGCTATGAGACTACAAGCTATAGCTCACTCCTAGACACCATTTCATGTGACTCTCTTAGCCTGACAGAACAAAGCACAAGAATGCTCTTACTATGCAGCTCTTTACTATAGCCAAGAACAAAGAAACCAACTTTTTATTTTTAAAAACCAGCTGTTTTTGAAAAAAACCTAATTATCGGCTATACATTTAGTTAACAGAATGAAGATTGTATAACCCATTCTGAGAAGAACCAGTTAATGAAAGCTCTTGTGGAAATACACAAGTTAACACAGCAGGGTCAGTCTGTGCAGTTTCCCGCATGAAAAGGTCGGACAATGGTTAATTATGAAAACTTGCAATGTTGAAAGAGCCTGTGCTCCAATACTATTCAACACGCTCAGGTTATGAAGTACGTGGGAGGCTGTTTTCCATTGTGTAGCTCTTAATAGAATAGCAGCACCTTACCCAATCCTTATATTGAGTTTTAAGCACTGTCTTGGTATTAAACTAGCTTTGCTGGGCAGCTATAAAGTCATTTATACTAACAATGTAGACTTAATTAGTAAAAAAATAAAAATGAAGCAACTGTAATAAGCACATTTTGCAGCGTATAAGCTAAGACATGAGCACTTTATTACAAGAGTCCACCGTCAGTTTGTGTGAAAGCTAATGAGGATCTGGCATGCGTATTTCAATCTAGAAGCCACAGGCTCAAATTTCAGTAGACAGATAGCCACCCCGTTAGGTTCATTAGTAAAATTTGAATTATGATGGACCTTGCCTTCCTACAAATGCACCCAAGGTGGCTTATGCAAAATCAATGCAGTACAAAATACAACCTAAAAATAAACAAGCAGCTAAAAGCAAGCAGTTTTGAAAACAGATCACAAAATGAAGTATTAGGAACAGTGGGATTGTATGTTCCTATCCTCCTCCAACTTTTTTCTTCTGCCAGCTTTAACAAGGGCTCCCTCTTAACCAAGATTTGAGGCTGCTTCTATCATTAAGGAATCTTCTTAGTGTTAACTGTGGTGACTATTACTGATGAGAGAAGATAAAACAGTAGTTACCTTGCACACAACCGATGGTGGAATTAAATTTACTCAGAAATTACTTTTACTGAAATTACTAGCAGTCAATTACGTTCATTAATCTCAATTAGTCTATGCAGAGTAGGTCTAAAGTTGAATTCCACATGTGTATATGCATGTTAAGTTATACAAACCTTTCTGGGAATTTTTGGATGAGTATATTGCATTTTTTTTGTCAAAGCTCTTCCACGTGTTCCCACTGTTCCACCAGCCAATGCGTCATCAAAAAGCTTTCAACTTCACCAGAATTTTATAACCCTGTTATTCAAGTGACAACTGTAATTGAAGAGATACTGGATATATTGCAATATTCTTAATTCTTTTAAAAGGAGCTGATGTGGGCTACACCCAGTGGCCAATGAAAACACAAGACAGTGGAAATGTGAACTCTGGCTGATTTATTATAACGAGAAAATTATATGCAAAAGAATCAGCGGTAACGGTGAAGCTGCAAGGTGTTGCGTCGCCTCCAAGCAGCGCGACGTGAGCCACCAATTGTGTGATGAAATTTGTGGCCCTTGCCAAGGCCACGGCTTTTCCTGCCAGCGGAGGTCAGCCCCCGCATCTCTCTGTGTTTGTGAACTGCCTTGGTGATCCATTGGGTGTCTGGGTTGCGCCTGACAGCCTTGTGGAAAGGATCAATCAGAATGACTTCAAAGAACTTGTAGGTGGAATCTTCACCCACCCAGTAAGAGTTCAGTACTCTCAGGGCTCCACAATGGCGGCCAGCACGTTCCTAGCAGGGGGAGAAAAAACCTCACGTAAGCACGTAAAAGTTGTACCAGGGAGGAAATGGGGATTGCGAATATTACAGGCATCAGGAAAACATGGTGAAAAGCTTCATACAAAGGAACCAAACATTAGCCATGACGTTTAAGAATTACAGTAACAAAGACTTCTCCATACAGAAACTTTCCTTACAGGGATGGATAGCTCAGTTGGTTAGAGCATGGTGCTGATAATGCCAAGGCTGCAGGTTCGACCCCAGTAAGGGAAAGCTGCATTGCACAGGGTTTGACTAAATGATCCTCAGGACCCCTTCCAACTCTACCATTCTATGAACAAGCATTTTATCTTTCAAACTGGCCAGTGGAGGAAAATTGATTTGTTATCGCTACCACAATACAACATACAATTGCAATCTACTTCATAAAAAGGTAAAGGGACCCCTGACCATTAGGTTCAGTCGTGTCCAACTCTGGGGTTGCGGCACTCATCTCGCTCTATAGGCCGAGGGAGCCGGCGTACAGTTTCCGGGTCATGTGGCCAGCATGACAAAGCCGCTTCTGGCGAACCAGAGCAGCGCACAGAAACACCGTTTACCTTTCCGCCGAAGCAGTACCTATTTATCTACTTGCACTTTGACGTGCTTTCGAACTGCTAGGTGGGCAGGAGCTGGGACCGAGCAACAGGAGCTCACCCCGTCGCAGGGATTTGAACCGCCGACCTTCTGATCGGCAAGCCCTAGCCTCTGTGGTTTAACCCACAGCGCCACCTGCATCCCTATCTACTTCATTACAGAGATGCTATATGGCCAAGAAATGGGGAAAGCAAATACTGTACAGCACAACTAAACTCACCTAGCTGCCGTACCTGACGTTATCCTACTTCTTGAAAAAATACTTCCCTGTGCTATGTTTCCCAAAATACTATACAGTAGTACCTTGATTCCCGAACGGCTAAGTTGTCGAACAAATCGGCTCCCAAACACTGCAAACCTGGTAGTAAGTGGCTTCCGCTTGAGTGCAGGAAGCTCCTGCAGCCAACTGGAAGCCACACCTTGGTTTTCGAACAGTTCCAGGAGTCAATCGGACTCCCGGAACGGATTAAGTTTGAGAACCAAGGTACAACTGTACTTAAAAAGTGTGGATATCTGAAGAACAAGGAATGTAACAAGTGCATAAATATAATGACAGTAACCACCGAGAACATTCAATTTGACAGCAAAAAAGGGTAATCACTAATCTGTTACATAGTTTTATGCACTGGCTCTTTCACTGATTTCTGTACATATCTAATTTCAGTTTACAACAAAGACAGTTCTTTGTCTCTATAGAGGATGGCTACAGCATCTTGCAAACCAAAATACTTCCATATGCCACCTAGAAACTAGAATTCCAAAATGCCAACTTGACACTGAAAAAACTGCTCTTTGGGAAATAATTATTTATTAACCATACTGCCTTATTCTTACTATAAATGCTACTCCATCAGTTTACCAACTCAACAATAATAAAAGCTGATTCATACACATCAAATACTCTTCTAATTTGGCATGAATTAAAGGAGATAAGCCAATGCGACACAGATTTGATCAAGCTTCAGTGGGACCAGTGGGCAATACAAAAGACTGATGCAGATCACAAGCAATACCCACCTCTGCTACAGACTGCAGACTCCGGGCAAATTTCAGCTGGTTGACACCATGATGCACTGGTTTACCATAAGTAGCACCCTTAGGAACTGGACGTTTACGACCACCACGGCGAACACGAATGCGGTAGATGACGTAACCTAAGACACAACAGTATAATGTGTTAAAGCAGTGAAGAAATCTGCAGTTTTACAAGAGAAAGTTTATTTAGCATTTGTGTTGTACATTCTAGCAATATTTTTGAATTTGCTTATGATGCCACAAATACTCTACTTACAACCCAGTCTATTTTTGTTCATCTGAGATTGCACGAAGCATGAAAAATGATGGGAATCGTGTCTAAGCTGTGTGAATGCAAGTATAGTGGCAAGATTTCCAGTCTCAGGATAGTCTTAGACAAAGTTTCCATTCTAACATCTGACTTATCCGAGATGCTCTTGTAGCTTAGGATAGTTGCCTATATGCTTGCATGGAAGGTAAGCAAGGTTACTTTTATCTTATCATGTTACAATTACAATAAGTAGTAGGAATTATTGCACACAGCTATCTTTGCTCAGGACTACTAGATTTAGTGCATAACCAAGTGACTAGTGCAAGTTCACGTCCACTACATGCTTTAGGTTGCAGTTACCTTGCTTAGCTTTATATCCCAGCCTGCGAGCTTTATCTGGCCTGGTGGGACGGGGAGCTCGGTGCAGAGCAGACAACTGGCGATACTGCCAGCAGCGGACACGCAAGAGGAAGCGCATCACATCTGACTGTTTCTTCCTCCATAGTTCTTGGATATATTTGTAGGCACCCATTCTGGCTTATCTGCAAAAAAAGAGATACGTTTA
This sequence comes from Lacerta agilis, assembly GCF_009819535.1. NCBI lineage: Eukaryota > Metazoa > Chordata > Lepidosauria > Squamata > Lacertidae > Lacerta > Lacerta agilis. The sequence goes on from NC_046323.1 coordinate 17,154,727, forward strand.
AATCACACTGTGTTTCATTGCTCTCAGAAAACAAAAAAGCAACTGTGTTGTCCATTCTCTAGTAATAAAGTGGTCCATAACGAAACACATTTTGTTCATAAACCTCTCAAAACCAACTTTGTCCCCTATGAGCTGATCTATACAGTGCTTGATTTCATTAATATGTCATTAACATTTCAATAGTATCTGAAGAAGTGTGCATGCACACGAAAGCTCATACCAGGAACAAACTCAGTTGGTCTCTAAGGTGCTACTAGAAAGAATTTTCGATTTTATTTCAATAGTATGTATGAGATACATAGCAGCAAAGCTGCTTTTTACTCTGTCAGACTATTAACCTATCATTGTTTATACGAGGGATCCCGATCCTCTGGCATTCAGGACTACAACTTTTCATTATTCCTGACCACGGTCTATGACTGGGGCTGATGAAAGTTGCTAATATAATTAACATCTGGAAACCACAGCTTCTCTATCCCTGGTTTACAGAGACTGGCAGCAGTTCTTCAGGGTTTCAGACTGGAATGTTTCCCACTGCTGCTGGAATTGCCAGGAACATAACTTGGGACTCTTTGCACGCAAAGCCTGTGATCTACCACTGACCTGCAACTGATCTATGGCATGACAGCCCACAACAACTAAGGATTTGCATGGTTTTCCAGCCTGGTGAAGTCCCTTCCAATAACTTCAGCAAATGCAAGCTCTTGTAGCATCCAGGGGCTGTACCTTATTCCCTCAAGAACCTACCAGTAAATCCATAAAGAACAGTCACTCAACAGCTCAGTCAGTAGAGTATGAGGCTCAATCTCAATGCTGTGGATTCAAGCTCTACATCAGGCAAAAGATTCCTGTGCTGCAGGGGATTGGACTAGATGACCCTTGTGGTCCCTTCCAGCTATACATGATCCCAATTCTTTTCATAGAACTCACTCCTTTACCCAATTACCCAATCAGAACACAAACACACAGGCTTTCATTCATTCATTTACTGAATTTATATACCGCCTTATACCTGGAGGTCTTAGGGCGGTTCACAAAAAAGATCACAATATATAGAATCAAAATAGAAACAATAATCCAATAACACCCCCCTCCAAAAGAGCCACATTTTAAAGGGTACAGAATGTTGATCAGGTCAACCAAAGGCCTGGTTAAAAAGGGACATTTTTGCCTGGCGCCTAAAGGTGACTAACTTGAAACTTCAAAGAGTTCTCACTTGTTTTAAGTCGCGTGGGCACAATAAAGCTTCCCGAGACCAGGTCAGGATATTTATTGTCTACTTGCTTCGTACGATGCATGCACCACTTGATTGCAAAAGCAAAATCCCGGAAGCCCACCTATCTTAAAAGAGGAGACGGATGTGATAGATACATAAATAAACCATCTGATGCGGCTGGCAGTGGCTCCTACCACCACCTGCTTGCTACCTAACCCCATGTATTGGTTGGTGTCAGGACTGGAACCCGGGCCGTCTACACGGAAAGCATGTGCTCTACCCCGATGAGCAATTAATGGTCCCTCCTCGGAGGTTTACCCAGGAGCAAGCAGCGCCCGACCTCCAGCCTTTTTAGGCCTCCGCAACTTGTGCTCATGAGCTTATTCCTGCATAGCAGGGGTTGGACTAGATGCCCCTCGGGGTCCCTTCCAACTCTATGATTCTCTCAGTCTTCCTTCTCGGCCTCTGCAAGCTCCGTCTGGCGGAGCCGCCTCGGTCCGTAGGCCCAGGCCACGCCGCCTTCCCAACCCGAACCCCGTCGGACCTATGCCTCCCCGGCCTCCCCTCGCTTAGAGACCCCGACCTGCCTCTCGCCCCGAGCGGACCCCGGGAGGCCTCCCCGAATTAGGATGCCGACGGATTAAACTACGGGCAGCCTCCAGCTCGCCAACCTTACCTAGCGGCGCCCGGAGCCGGAAAGGAAGAGGCCTGCTTCCCCACAAGGCTTTGCGGCAACGCAGCGACGTCCAAGAGGAAGGAGGAGGGGGGGAAAGGGCTGCGCTCAGGTGCCTGCTGGGAAATGTAGTTCAAGAGGCCACGTGCCTTAGCAGGCTTGGAAGAAAACGCCGGAGGGATCGCGGGCTCGTTCCGCAGATTCATGGATTCCTGCTAGGAGCAGTGTCTGCTTTAGATTTCCCGGAAAGTCATGTAATTTCCCCTAGAAGCATTTCTCCTTAAGTGCAAACAATGCAGAGATAATGCTTTGAGCAGTGCGCTCTGGATACGCTCAAAGGAACTCTCACCTCTACTTTTTTCTCTTTTTTTGCAGCTTCCAGGGTTGAGACTTGGCATTGGAAAAAGGGGTCGTGTCTGCCTTTTTAGTTCAAGGTGAACTCGAAATTCATCCCGGTTTGAAGCGTTTTTTGTGAAATAATTTTTATTTGGTTTTGCAAGAGTAGAGTTAGAACAATTCAAAATACATATCCATATTTAGAGATTTCTCTGAATCCCCAGACTTCCCTCCCTCCCCTCCATGGATTCTATTGTCAACTTTTTCGACTGTGTATTATTTCCTAATCCGTATTTTATATCTCTCCATGCTGTCCATGATATTGCTATATTGCAAGCATTTTAGAATCCTGCTAATGTTTTCATCTGCTTACAGTGGTCTCCTAAATAAGTTACAATTCCCCCCCCCCCATTCTTTATTGAAGTTTTTATCTTCTTAGTTCCTGAGCTTTCCGGTCAATTTTGTCATTTTGGCATAGTCCAATAGCTTGATTTGCCATTCCTCTCTGGTAGGAACTTTGTCTTCTTTCCATCTCTGGGCTAGTAACACCCGTGCTGCTGTTGTCATATTTTCTGCTCCTTTGGGATGTCGGTACCTACAATTCCTAATACCGGGTTGAATAGTTTTTGAGGGTTAGAAGGCAGTGGGAAACAAGATAAGCAGCACCCTCCTCTTCTTCCATGCTTAAAATCACAATTTGGGATTATGTATTTTTTTCACGGTTGTAGCCTATCTTTCCAAGGAACAGTTAACTCTGTTTCGTTCTCACAACGACCCTGTGAGGCACGCTAGGCTGAAAGCGCAACTGAGCTGCACTCATCTGGTGAGCCTGATGGTGAAAGTGGGATTGAAACCCAGTTTCTACTATCCAGGCCCAACAATCTAACCGGCACACACACCAATTATGGGGCAGATAAAAGGTTTTTCTGCATTGCTTATGCATGAAGAGGGAACTCTTGTGCTTGTGTTTCTATGAATCTCCTCAAAATATGGGCGGCAACACCCCGTTCTGCCCTCTTGTGTGTTGGCGGTCGCATGTCAGTTGCACATGTGCCAAATAGTCACGGCCTGTAGTCTTTTAATAGTCTGTTATTGTCCAATACCTGACAGTCCTTGCAACGTAAATAATCCATTTGACGCCACTATCGCACCCTTAATCTGGGGGCTGTGCACATGCAACCCCTTAGAAACAGAAGGGACCCCTATTCCTGACAGGAGGTAAACGCCATAGTTCATTGTTAGCACACATGCTTGGCATGTAGAATCCCTGGCATTCCTTAACTGGGCTGGGAAAGGTCCGTGTCTGAAAAGGCTGCCATTCGCTGGCCTGGTTGGCATGTCCCAGTGAGCTGGAACATGGCTTATCATGATTGCAGCTGCATTGCTCCTCATGAGCTTTTAAGATCAGCAGCATTTGAACCTGGGATCCTACCATATTGGCTCGAATATAAACCGCACCCGCAAATAAGCCGTAGCTTTAAAATTCAAGGGGGGGGGGAAGACAATACCCAAAAATAAGCCGCTCCCTTAAAATTGAAGAGAAAAAGAAAAAAGTCCATTAGATTCAGAGACTAGAATAGGGATTTTATTTTACCATCTACCAATCCAATTCAAGCCTTTGATCTTGCAAGCCCTCAAAAGTTGCCGTACAATCACTAAAATCGCAAATCGCTATTCAATTGCTACAATTCCACAGGCACTCACACCCGTAAATCGTAGCACCGTAAATGTAAATTAAAAAATCAATACTGCACTGTAAAGTATGGGGAAAGTGATGAATGACATTAGAATTAATTGCACAACAGTCTCGAGCTCGCAAATCGGCAAGAAAAATATTTTTTGTTCTGTTTTACCGTATGTCCATTTCCGCAGCGATATCGTAAAAGCCAATTTTTGTAAGGTCGTGAATTTAAGCCGCACTTTAACTTTAACACACTTTTGTGGTGCTTGGACAGGATTGTTCCCCGGCCCAGTCTTCGCAACCTGAAAGAAGATGGGGAAGGGCTACAAAGTGCTGGTTTGTGGAATGGCCTCGGTGGGGAAAACCGCCATTCTGGAGCAGGTCCTCTATGGCAACCACGATGTGGGTAAGAGACCCCTTATGCCCTTCCGAAGACGCTTACAGGTGCCTGCTTTTCTTATTTAACAAATAAACCGATACAATAATTGTGGCACGGCTGGGATGGTGCCGGTAAAGCGGTTCTCAACGACATTGCTTGTTGATGACGAGTAGCAAACTTGTTGCTTGTCAAAATGTGTGACAGTCACAGAAGTGTGTGCCAGCCAGTGTAGAAGCACAAATCTGAGGACTGTTCGGCGTGTTCATCTGCCTGGCTGTCTGCTTAGAATAGCCTGGGGCAGGGGAGTTTGCAGGACTGTAGGAAAACTCTAGCCCTAGGAATATACTTTTTGATTTCCTGAAAACTGAGCTCATGGCAAACCTGGAGGCAGAAAACTGGAACACGCAACCCTGTCACCATATTTTCACTCCCTCTCCTGTAGATGTACATCCTAGGTCTCCCACAGTCCCCGAGGGCACATATTTCATTTTCTTGTATAGATGAATAACTTCCAGTCACTCCTGTTGGAAAATAATAATAATAAATAGTGCTGCATTTGAGGATACAGCTGGAGAAAGGGGCAAGTTGGCAGGGACTATAGGCAAGTTGCGGAGAGAGGAGGAAGGTCCTCTCACCTGGGCCACGTAGCACAGGGAGGGGGAAATTGTGGGGCTCCAGATGTGGTTGAACACTTGTTCCCATCAGTCCCATGTAGCACGGCCAAGAGTCAGGGATTTTCGAGTTAAAAGTCCAGCAACATGTGGAGGACCACAGGTTTTGCATCTTTGACATAGCTGGAGGTGGGATAGATAGTCCACTCATGAGTATGTTCACATTAACACGTTCCAGACTGCATTTGCACAGAGTTATTTGCACCACAGAGGAGATGGGGATGTGCATGGCATTTTTGGTTTCCCCACCCCTGCAACCCCACCTTGTGTGTGCTTATCCACACCAGCATGACATACCTGTTAGGGTATGTTCGCATTACTGCTTATTTCACATCCAGTTTTCTAATAGGATTGAAGCTGGTTTGAGGGAGAAAAGGCCTCAAAGAGCAGTATTTGCCAAGAAACTGTAGGATCGACATGGACTATGGCTAATGTTGGAATGCGGCTTGAAAAACTAGCAGTCAGTGTTCATTGGGTGTGGAGTAAGCTATAATGTGAACATACTCAAGGTGAGATAGTAGTAGTAGTAGTAGTAGTAGTAGTAATTATAAATAATAATTTATACACTGCCCATCTGGCTGGGTTTCCCCAGTGAAGTGTGCTTGAGCGTTCGTTGTCTTTGCATAAAGTTTCAGGAGGGCCAGAATTCAACTCTCGAGGGCTGTGTCTGCAAGACCTTAATATATTTTCGATTTGACTGGGGTGGGGTGGGGGGAGAGAAACACACCTTTTGCATTTAGTACTATTAATATGGGTCTTGAGTAAGTGCGTACTTGTTTGGCCATAAGCCACAACAGTATGAAGGTATTCATACCAAATACAAAACAAACACAAAACAATTGCTTGTATAGATGCACCTTTTGTGAATTGGTCCAGGCCAGAGCTGATTACAACAGGAAGCAAGCCATGATTTGATCAGTAGGAAACAGGGTGTCAAAACCACCATACAGTTACTAATCGCTGAAACATATTTGGGGGGGGGGGGTGCAAGGGAAGCAGCTTTGGTGTGCAATATGTGTTTTTGAATATGTTTGCTAAGAACTCTTATTTCTCCTTTTTGAAAACAATAGGTGCAGAATGCAGCGCGACAAGCGAAGACGTGTATGTGGCTTTGGCTGAAACCGACCGAGGAGTGAAAGAACAGTTGCGCCTGTACGACACCAGGGGGGTGCAAGAAGGAGAGGAGTTCCCCAAACATTATTTCTCCATGGCGGACGGCTTTGTTCTCGTCTATGCCGTGAACAGCCTGGAATCCTTTGAAAGAGCTGACTGGCTCAAGAAGGAGATTGACAAGTGTAGAGACAAAAGAGAGGTAAAACAAACGAACAAAAACCCCAATCCCTTCAGTCGCATCTAAGATATGATAAAGGGAACATGATGTACCAGGGAAAATGAGCTTATCACCTAAAAGGCAGGTGTCCCAAACTACTTATTAACCCACAGACAATGCAATTTTAAACGTTCAGCGTAGTTGTGTGCAGAGATGGGACAGGAGTAAAAGGCCTCAGCTATGAATAACCCCCTTGCAGGAAGCAGCAAAGGGGTCACTTGCTCTGCCGACCAGCAGTTTTTTTAGTCTTTTAGTGTCTCTCCTTTCACATTAGATGCTTGTCTCCTTTGCAAAGGGTAACTGCCAAATTAAAAGCAAGGTCTCATAGTCGCAAGGCTTAATGTGAGCTGCAGTGTTTGAAAAGAGTGGTTGCAAAAGGTTCTTAAAACCCGCCATAAGTATTTCCTTGTTAGTCTGTTGCGTCAGAAACAACTGCAAGTGTTTTTGGCATCATAAACAACCCATTTATTAAGACATAAGCTTAATCCACTTTTTTGGGGTGGGACACTTGTAAACACACTAAGCAGTGAGGTCACAGTGAAGTGAAATGCAGAAAGTACAGACGGTGCTAATTACGTAATTAACAGAAGTCATTCACAAGACATTGGCTGATAACAAATGGTGTGGCCCTTTACGCCATCTTTCCTTGCAAAAGAAGAAGCGTGGCATAATGGTTAGAGCAGTGGTTCCCAACTTTTTTTTTGGCAATGACCCACCTAAGCATCTCTAAAATCCCGGTGCCCGCCCCCGGTGACATATAATTCTTATTATTCAAAAAGTGAACTCCTTTTCACGTGGAGGAAGCCTAAAAGGCCATTAACTGTTAATAACTCATTCTCGAATTCCCCCCCCCTTAAAAATCAAATTGCGCCTCTGTGGGGCGTTTGCCCCACATTGGGAATTACGGGGTTAGAATTTTGCAGAATTACGGGGTTAGAATGTCGCAGAATTACGGGGTTAGAATGTCGCAGAATTACGGGGTTGGAAATTACGGGGTTAGAATGTGCCATCCTGCATGACATGGCGAGCACATGCCATTTGAATGACAATGCCCATTAACTTGGGGGGGGGGCCCAGCCCCCTCAAATATTTTAATGGGGGGGGAGCTGGTTCCCATGGAGTGTTGAACTAGGACCTGGGAGAACAGGTTTCAAATCCCCTCTCAGCCACGAAGCTCACTGGATGACCTCAGGTCAGTCACCCTCTCTTAGCCTAACCTACCTCACAGGGTTGTTGTGAGGATTAAATGGGGGGGGGGATGAGAACCACGGACACCGCCTTGAGCTCCTTGGAAGATAAAGATGCCCTCTAAATGTTGTAAATAAATAAAAACGGGCTGGAAGTGCTTTTTGCCCTAATAGCATCTTCTGCCATAATCTGTAAAGTTAGTTTGTAAGGTGCCGAGGAAAAGTGTCGGGATAAAAACTATTATAACAGTAATACTAAGATAATGGATTTAATTAGGGTTTTTTTTTTAGGGGTTTCACCACGGCTACTAAATCAGACCCTTCACAGGGAAATGGCTTCATCAATGTTTGCTAATCGACTGCTGCAGCTCAGCAAGCTGAACAGTATCACCTACGCAGGGCTCTTGTGTATTTTCCTGCAATAAATTCTATATGTAAAGAGAGAGTGAATCCCTAATGGATCTCTTAACTAAGTGCCTGTAACAAAAAAGAAAAAAAAAGGAAGCATTCATCTGGGGCCATTTAAAGCAAGTCAGCACAAGACTGCAGTTATGTAATGTTTGGCTGTTGTCAGAGCAAAGTAACTCAGAGCTTGCCGGTTGCATTGATTAAGTTTGCATTAGAAAGAGGCCCTTGCTAAATTTTCATACCATAGCAGTCAGAGGGATCCATTAGTGTTCTCCTTTGATTGTGTATCCTGAGCCTTGTGTAAAGGAGGAAGTGGATTCCCAGCATTCCCCGAAAATGGGACCTGCCCGCAGCGCAACCAATCGCTTCTGTTTCATCACCGCACATTTCATAGCATTCCTGACTTTGACATACAGACCGCAAGACTCAGTGAAGTTAAGGGAAGTAGTTTAAACCTATTCTGGGAAGTAATCTTTCAATGCTCTGCTCAGTCTGGACCTGTGAGGAGTAAAATGGACCACGTCGCATTTTCGAATGCTCCCCTGCGTCAAAGACTCAACGAAGTAAGGGCGAGGGAACATTTTCTTCCCCCAAGTGCTAATTTCTATTCACAGGCAGCTTTTAATTTCACTGGACACAGGTGGTGTAGTGACAAAAAAAGGTTTATTATTTATTTATTTTACTTTTAAAAGGCAACAACAGGGAAGAAGCAGAAATAACCCACTGAAGAAGAATGGATGAGCAATATGCAAATTTGACAAAGTTAACAGCTGAAATAAAGAAAACCTAATGATAGAGGTTTTGTGGAAGAATAGAAACGCTTCTCAGATTATTTAAAGAAATATTATAATATGATGAGCAATACTATAATACGATGAGCAAGGAGGATTTGAACTATGAGCAACAGAAGGGATTAAAAATTACCGTAGTTTTGTCGAGGTTTAAGCGATAGAAGACAGCAGAGGGAGAGAAACAGAAACAGCATAGAAAAGGGGGTGGGAAGTCGGGGAGGGGGAGTTTTTATTATGTATTGAAATGTATATGTGTGAAATTTTGGAAAAATTTAGAAAAAAAGTATATATAAAGCAACAACAACATGGCTGAGCATTCAAAAGTTGTGTGCTCTCCTTGTAAGCCATAATTGTACAGTACAGTCCATTTTAACACACGCCCAATTCTGTTGCATGTGTAGGGCCCGTCCTGCTGTGTGCTGGGAGAGGACAGGTGGTTTGTGGATGAAGCTACGCATTGGGAGGGTTGAAATGTTTGAAAACGGAAAGGAAGATCTACAGGGGCACTATAATCCTTCCCGAACTATAATTATAGCAGGGGAAACGCCCTAGACCCACAGAAAGCCAAATAAAGCACAGAGAAATAAAATGCTGTCTAACCCCCCCCCCCACCACCAGAACAAGCACTCTCCCCACCCCCAAGCAAAAGACCTTGATTTAAAATAAAACTGAGAATTGGAAGGGACAGGGTGCCTTAGGTATATGAGGGTCCCATGGTGTCCCTGTGGAACCGCGGGCATACGTTATCAACAGTCAGAAGCAATACAGCACAAATCAGCTGTTTGAAGGGGGTTAAATTTAGCCCCTGCTTTTCTCTTTCTCCCCCAAACAGCTGATTTGTGGTATTGCAGATTCTCTCGCCAGGGCTATCTATGGGCAGTCCTTAATGGTGCACAGATATGTTGCTGGACCAGGGCGAGTCATTAAAACCAGCTATTAATAGATCAGAAAAGTGAAACAGGTTGTTAATAACAGCGCAGTACCACTAACTGCCTTGTTTACTACGAAGTTTCTTTCCTGGCTAATCCAATTACATAATCGGTTGTCATAGCAGTGCTATTTAGGATACTGCTTCCTAATTTGACTCTGCACATTGCATCAAGTAATCTGCAAACACAGGCTGCCTCTCCTGTGAGCAAGTAATCAACTGAGTCATCTTGCTGCACAGAAAGATCCCTTGTGATTCCTCTCCTCCGTTTTAACCGTGAGGCAGAATAGATTTTTCTCCTTTTTAATGTTAGCGGTTTGAAAGTATTTGCATTCCTGTGGGGTTCGTAGTTCGACACAACAAAGGACGGAGCCAGTCGTGAATACCCTTTAATCTGTGGTCGTAATTCAATGCAGCTCAAAATCAAAACCGTACAATTCAAATATTGTTAAGACACTGTCTCTGTCGCTCACCTTTAGAAGAGAGAACAAGGTTTGTTTGAATAGTGCCATATATTCTACTTCCTGATTCCTTAGATGCAAATTCAAGAACAGTAGGGATTTGATAAAATAACCAGGAGCAAGGGAATAATCTTAAAAAAACCCACAAGAGAATCAAATTGTGAAAAGTGAACAGCTACTCTGGTCAAATAAATTAGTAGCAAGTTACTAGAATAATTTCAGTAATTATAATTAGAGAATTATTAGAGAATTATAATTAGGGACATTAGAGAATTTTATTTCAAAAATTTATATGCCGCTTAATTATAAGCGGTGTATAATAAGAAACTATCCAATGTAAATAACAATAATTTAATATTTTAAAATAAAAATTCAGATAAAATGTCTTCAGGCATTAAAAAGGGTCTTTGTAAGTTATACAATCCCCCTTTTTGATCCCTCAGATTTGCACAGGACCAGAAAAGTGCACAATCAGCCCCTCTTCACAGGGAATGCTGGGAATTTTAACCCAGAATTCTTTGGAGGAAACTATGACTTTTTAAAGTGGAATCGTAGCGCTGTAAATGTTGTTTCAGTGTTGCCTTGTTAGAACTCAGTAGGGAGGAGGCTGGGGACAAGTGTAGAATTACTCATCTCTGGCGCCACCTACTGTTGACCTCCCTGCCTCCTGCCTTACGAGTACCATTGGGCGCCAGCCATGACTGTGATAAGGCAAATAGGGAGAAGGGAAGGCAGTTGAGAAGAAGCCAAAGGACATCAGTAAAGGAAAGAACTGGGGGAAAGAAGATCCAAAAGAAAAGAAAACAGGCAGCAGAACTGAGCGGAGAAAGAAGCAAAGCTGAGAACTGGAGTAATCGCTTTAGGAAAGAAAAGGAGAATAACTAACTTTGCAGTTAGACTGGCAAGAGCTAAAAGGACGGTGCGGGTTGAAAACCAGCCGGGAACAATCTCAATCACAACTTGCTTCAAAACCAGCCACAATGCAGTCTGTTACCATCATACTTTGGGGCAAATGTCAGAGACCTACTCAGCAAAATGTGCAGGCGGGGCCCCAAAACGCAACAGGGCTGCCTTATGACAGGCTGAAGGAAGTGAAGTAATACACCTTTGTCATCTTACAAGAGTCTTACATAACTGCAGAGCTGAACACACGCAAAGCCTTTGGCATGCCTGTGTTCTGGATTTGGAGTGTCCTGCCTGAATAATCTCGTAGCTCATAGCTACATCCCTATGTCATGTTTTGTAGGAAAGAAGAGCCATATTTAAGTACTATAATTTAATATGCTCACCTGCTGGTTTCCTGGCCGCTATCTGTTTCTGGGCTTGCAGCCGCTTGTATTTTTCGATACTTCACAACATGCCAAGGATACTTTTGCACAGGCAACCTTAGTCACTGGGCTTTAGAAATTGGGAGCAATTCTCTGACATCTTGGGCTCCTCTTGAAACCTAATACCATCTTAGTAGTGTCTGACTTTTTTTTTTAACCAACAAATTACATGGATTGATATATGGCAAGAGTGGCCAATTTGGTGCCCAGCAGATGTTGTTGGACTACAACACCCATGATTCCTGACCATTGCCAACAACAAGCATAGGCAAACTCGGCCCTCCAGTGGCCAGGGATGATGGCAATTGTAGACCCGAAACGTCTGGAGGGCCGAGTTTGCCTATGCCTGGCCAACAACATCAAGTGTTGTTGGACTACAATACGCATAATCCCTGACCATTGCCAACAACACCAAGTGTTGTTGGGCTACAACACCCATGATGCCTGACCATTGCCAGCAAGGTGTTGTTATGCTATAGCCGCTATAGTAACCATCGTTCTTGACCATTGCCAACAGCATCAGTTCTAACTTGCAGAGCAGTGGACAAGGGTGATGGGGATTTGTAGACCAAGAAGATCTGGAGGGCACTATGTAGCTTACCCTGTGGTATACAGATTCCATCAAAGGCAGCACCTTAGAATAAAAATGCAATTTGACCCTTGGTCCATTGAGCTAAATGTTGCCTCCTCAGAATGACTGGAGGTCTCATGGGAGACAGAGCAGCTTTCCGCTCCTTGACTGAACTGGACGCAAAGCCTGTGCTTTGTCACTGAGTCTCTCTGCATTTCTGACTGATTGCTTCCTTCCTTTTTTCAGGGCTCTATTGTTGTCTTAGGCAATAAAGCTGACCTGGTGGAGGAAAGGCAAGTCGAGGCAGCCGTGGCTCAGCAGTGGGCCAAACTCGAGAAGGTGAAGCTGTGGGAAGTGACGGTAACGGACGGAAGGACGTTGGTAGAGCCCTTTGCTATGCTGGCAAGCAAACTCTCTCAGGCCCAGAACAAGTCGGCTTTTCCTTTGCCCGGGCGGAAGCCCAAAGGCAATAACGACGACAGCTGAAGGACATTTCAACCAGGGAAGAATGTCTTGAGTTGTTGGTTGTGCTTTGCGCTGTTCCTTCTGTGCTTCCTCAAGTGCTAGCAGAGTTTGACGCTGCAGTTAGTAAACTTGTGTATGCAGTTTCTCGGCTGTTGTTTCTAAAGGGGAGATTATGTATGTATGTATGTATGTAAAGGGACCCCTGACCATTAGGTCCAGTCATGTCCGACTGGTGTTGCGGCGCTCACCTCGCGTTACTGGCCGAGGGAGCCAGCGTACAGCTTCCAGGTCATGTGGCCAGCATGACTAAGCTGCTTCTGGCGAACCAGAGCAGTGCACGGAAACCCCGTTTACCTGGAGCGGTACCTATTTATCTACTTGTACTTTGATGTGCTTTCGAGCTGCTAGGTGAGCAGGAGCTGGGACCGAGCAACGGGAGCTCACCCCATCACGGGGATTCGAACCGCCAACCTTCTGATCAGCAAGCCCTAGGCACCCGCGTCCCCCCCCCCCCACACACACACACAAGCTATAGAAATACTTGCATACCTGCCCAGAATGAAAGGGTATGCAGGATGGAGGAAGAAGGACTGAGAGAACCTGATGCATTTTTTCAAACTGCCCACCGGTGTGGACAGCAAGCCATAAAACATTGTGACTGAAAAAGATGGGGAGGGTATGGATGCTCGCCAGTCAATTGCACACCTAGAAAAATCTGATAAGAGTGAGCTCGTTTGCAAATGCTCCACTCTCACAGGGCAAGCCTCTCGCATCCTTTGTATACTAATAGTGAATTCATTGATTCTGCATATTTTTGTGGCCAAAATCTCTGCACAAGATGGAGGCATCTGAAGCCTCGGGAGAACCCAGGGATTTGTCAAAGTGGAGGGGGGGGGGGAAAACATTTTGGTGAAAAAATTAGGGGTAGTGAGGAGTGAGAATGTTTAGTGGGCATGAAATGCCGTCTGCTATTATTGGGTTGTGGGACAGAAAATGGGAGGAGATTGAATGGAGAAAACGGCATGGTCAGCTGAAACCCTAATCAGGATTATTTAACACTGCGACCTTTTGTTGCAGATCCAGCTTGTTCGTTTTATAATGCACATCCTGGAGTAGAGGGACCAGATTTTCACAAGGGAGAGTCAAGCCCACATAAAAGCAGTCGGGGTTTGGCTTAAGTACTTAAGGAAGCAGTTGCTCTCCTGTAGGGCAGCGTAGGTGAGAAAAAGAGCCACTCTTTAATAATAAGTCATTTATAAAGGGTTCATTTATTAGCCACTCTTCAGCATAAGATTCCCAGGGGAGCGAACAGTTTTAAGTAGCAGCAGGTACAATAGAAGTCCATATAAAACATTAACAGCAAAAAAAGCAGCAGCCATAAAATCCCTGGGATCTAGAAAAAAAAAAACAAGTGTAAAAACAGTTAATAAAGCATGCTGGAATACCTGAGCAGATAAAAGTCCTCCCTTATACTGAAAGGGCATGAAAGATGAGCTGGTTTGGAGGAGACACTCCTTTCTGCGAGCATTCAGATGGTGCTTCTAATGAAGAATGAAGTATTTGCACTGAAGAAGGTCTTTCAAATAAGGAGGTCCCAAGCAATTACTTTCTAAGTAATGCCCATCACTTTCTTTTGTGCCCAGATGATGCAAGCACCAGGTGTTTCCTAAAGTATGTCCCAATTAGCAACCTAGCGTTTTGTCCTAACTGGAGTTTCCAGGAATCTTCAAAGACAACCCTAAGTATCGTGTATCTGAAGAAGTGTGCATGCACATGAAAGCTCATACCAATAACTTAGTTGGTTACTAAGGTGCTGCTGGAAGGATTTTTTTTTTAATTATGTATTGCAGTAGTCCAGCCAAGAGACCAACTTGTGCCTAAGCTGTCTAGGAGACATCACAGAGGGTGTGTCAGTCTTCAATGACAAATAGAAGGCAGCTTAGAGGTATCCTGTTAAATAACTTGCTTTTTGCGTTTTCAGAATTTAGTAAAGCCTTCCTTGCTGACATTCTGGGATTGTTGATTTAGTCTTCTCATTTCTTGGCTCACCCTTTCAGAATGCAACATCTCAGTGTGCTTTGGTTCTTATTCCTGTGAATAATAGCCTAAGAGGGTGAAGATTTAGAAATTCTAAAGTGACTAAAATTCATGCTAGTTGATTTTTTTAAAGTGTCTTTGCTTGTTCAAGTGGTCATCAAAAATATTTACTATGTACCTAGTGTGACTGGAAAAGAATACAGTATCATCACTTACAGATAGAAATGGAAATTTTATGGGAGTGACCAAATTCTTGGTGTATTCCACTAGAAACTTGCAAGGTTGTCTGTTGCAGCTGGGAACTGCAGCTCCTATGGATCCTGTTAGCAGTTTTTCTTGAGTTGTGATCTGCTTTGCTTTCCCTTTTATTCTGTTAAGCTATAAGGAAATCCCCTCTATTTGAGAGTGGTCCTTATTTAGGTATGTGTTGTCCCCACCTGCTTAACAGTTTCATTCAAAGCATTGTACCAAATTCCTTCTGTCCCATGCTCCATGTTGCAATAGTGTTGCAGCTGATGATTTATTTGTTCCTAGTGGGAAAAAAACAGGATTGGGGTTTGAATGAATCTATCTATCTATCTATCTATCTATCTATCTATCTATCTATCTATCTATGTGTCTTATCATCTATCTGTCTGTCTATCATCTATCTGTCTGTCTATCATCTATCCCAGTGTTTTTCAACCACTGTTCCGCGGCACACTAGTGTGCCGTGGGAAAAATTGAAAAATTACTTTATATATAGTCAATATAGGCACAGAGTTAAATTTTTTAACATTTTCTAATGGTGGTGTGCCTCGTGATTTTTTTCATGAAATAAGTGTGCCTTTGCCCAAAAAAGGTTGAAAAACACTGATCTATCCCAGGGGTCAGCAAACTTTTTCAGCAGGGGGCCGGTCCACTGTCCCTCAGACTTTGTGGGGGGCCAGACTATATTTTTTGGGGGGGGGAATGATTGAATTCCTATGCCCCACAAATAACCCAGAGAAGCATTTTAAATAAAAGGACACATTCTACTCATGTAAAAGCACGCTGATTCCCAGACTGTCCGTGGGCCGGATTTAGAAGGCGATTGGGCCGCATCCGGCCCCGGGCCTTAGTTAGGGGACCCCTGATCTATCCATTCATCTGTCTGTCTGTCTATCTCAGTGTTGCATTCCACATTTTCAATGATCCCACATCTCAATATCTTTTTTAAAAAAGGTCGCCTCAAGTGACGTTTGTACTACATGATGGAATTCTCAAAGCATGAGACAAAAGCATAAAAAGTCAGATTCCAGTATGTTGGAACTTAGGCAAATCCTATATGCACAACTGTTGTATCTCACCCATGTCACATATGTGTATTGTTCTGCTCCACTGGAAGAGCGGAACATGACACAGGTGGCTTTGGATATATGTTGAATTTGCAGCAAAGCAGCAACACTGTCCTATATATGGAATGTTGACCAATTCATACTGTGGGCCAAGTCATAGAATCGTGGAATTGTAGAGCCGGAAGGGACTCAAGAGGATCAACTAGTCCAACCCCAATGCAATTCAGGAATATGCAGTTGTCCCTTACGGGGATCGAACTTGCAACCTTGGCATCTAACCAACTGAGCTATCCAGTAATTTATACTTCCAGATCAGCGAATAACCCAAGTGCTGAAATCTCCCACTCCTAATTGTCTGAATTGGCTCTTGGGGTCAAAGAAGGTTCTGGTATGTTCTGCTGTTCAGTTTGCTGCTGGCCCTTGGTGAAAATGCATGTATGAAGTGGGAAAGAGCCACGCAAGTAACAAGGATACTCCTATTGCTTCCTAACAAGTTGTCTACTGTCTGCTTCCTAACATAACAGGAAAATCTCCTTTTCCCCTTAACTTGGCTACAACGGCTTCTTTTTAAATTGGTTCAGTGCTAGGTTGGGTGCCTCCAACTTGCACTCAAACAAGACCCTTCTTAGCTTCTTGATGCGAAGTAGATTAACAGGAACACTTTGGAGAATCCAGAGGCTTTACTGAGAAGCACAAAATGCAAACCAACAATGTAAACCTGCAGCTTTAAAATGCCAACGCCGTTTTGGGCTGCATTTAGAGAATTATCCTTTCCGAGACACGGGAAATAATGGCACTGCTTCACTCAGCACTCGCTTAAGATCTCATTTGGCGTATTCTGTTCCGCTAACTTGGAAACAACTCTTTTAAGAATTATTCAGAGGCTATAAAATTATTCAGCATCTGGAGGAAGCGGGGTTGTTTATCATAGAGAAAACAGGGTGTACTGACACTTCACAAATATTTAGAATGCCTGCTCAAGAATACATCAAGCACCAAAGGCTTGAAACCTCAGGGAGGTTGTTCCAATGACAAACTGTTAAGGAAGTTCCGATTGCAAAAGGCAGTTAAAAGCAGGTGATTAAACCTTTGGTATATCTGCAAAAAGGTTTGACAGATGAGTGTGTTAGATGTGAGACTGACAGCCTTCAGAAGGCCCTGAGGCTTAACTACACAAACCATTCAGTGCTTCCTGTGTTATTTTAGGCACAATGTCAGTTTGCACAAAAGGGAGTCACTGTGGCCTGAAGTGTTATCTGTAATTCTATAACTATCGTCTGTGTGCTCAAGATTTAGCAGTCGAGTTCTAGATTCACAGCTTTGAATGTCTAAGATGCTGTCCAGAAGCAGTAGCAATCAGGAGCTGTGAGCCCATCAGGGGTACATCGCCCTTACAGATAACCCATGCTGGTTTTCCCAAGGCAAGGGAGAATGATATGAAGACGACACTGCTTTGGAGTTGATGTTGGGAAGAGCTTTAAATATAGAGCTTACTGGTTTTTAAGAGGAGCAGGGCAATTTTGCAGCAGCAGATCAGTACTGGCTCAAATTCTGGATTTGGCCTATCAAACTTTTGTTGTGTCTACTTCAGAGCTGTGCTCCTCCTATACAATTCCTCTTCCCCTCGCTACTGTTTATGGGATCTTCCTTCACCCAGAAGTGGTCCAGTTAGAGCCAGCTGCCAAATTCAAAAGCCTCCCATTAGAGCACCCCCCCCAAGACATGCTCCCAAGCATTGCATATTTACAGCATACTAGTCCAAAATGGAGAAAGTGACAGCATATCTGACAGAGGCACACAGTCAAAGCAAATTTCCCGATAGGCAGTCATTTTAATAATTGCTCTGTACTGCTTTTAATTGCTTTTTGAATGCTTCTGTATCATCGTACACTTCCCTGGTATTCTATGAGAGGGCTATATACTTTCAGGCAGTGCTTTTTTTCTTTAAAAATTGTTTAGGGGTACTCTCATTTTCCTATTCATATTGAAATACTGCCCCTCAATGAGGCCTTAGATTCACAAAATGTAAACTTAAGATTCACAAAATGTTTAGGGGTCTGCGTCCCCCCAGGAAAAAGCACTGCTTTCAGGCATAAACAAACCATTTCTAAAAAGAATATGCCGAGTTGGAGACCCTGCACCTTATTGCCTTTAGATTATGAAGTTTGATGCAGAGGTATAACCCGAGGAGGGGGTAAGGGGGCTGTGGCCCCCAGGCGTACTTTTTTTTGGGCGCAATTAGGCACCCCACGACAGGCACAGAGTCCTGGCAGGTGGGTTGGTCTAGTGGGCAGGCGAATGGAGTCTGTTGGAGGCGGGCTCAGTTCACAATCCGCTTGGACTCTGCATGCGCCCCCGTGGTGCATGCCCCCACCCCAGCTGCCCAGTCCACCAGGGGCACACAACATTTGCCCTACCCCAGGCGCCAGCAACTTACACGACACTGTTAATTTGCTGTGTGGTGTTTTTCTGTCAGAATATACAGTGGTACCATGGTTCCCAAACGCCTTGGTACTCAAACAACTTGGAACCCAAACGCTGCAAACCTGGAAGTAAGTGTTCTGGTTTGCAAACTTTTTTTCGGAAGCCGAACATGCTCCTTTTTTAGTGTTATGCTTCCAATTTGAGTGCCACACTTCCATTTTGAGTGTTATGCTGAAGTTTGTCTGCTTTTGCTATTTATTTTGTGTTTTTGTTTTTCTAGCTTTTTTGTTTTGTTTTTGTGACTGATTGATTGTGTGACTGCAGTACATTGTTCTTTGCTTTCATTTATGGATCAATGGTCTTGTTAGATAGTAAAATTGCTGTTAAATTGCTGTTTTAGCGGTTGTTTTTAAAAGATTAATCCGTTTTGCATTACTTTCTATGGGAAAGTGCTCCTTGGTTTTGGAACGGTTTGGTTTTGGAACGGACTTCTGGAACGGATTAAGTTTGAGAACCAAGGTAACCTTTATTTCAATTAGACAGAAGGAGAGGTGGGGTTTTTTTGTACATATTTTTATTAGCACAGTAACAAATGCAGACTTAGGTAGCCCACAACATACAACCAATCCACTGAGTGACTCCTATTTCACGCCTTACAGTTAAACAGCTTAAGGTATTTCACTACAGGTTGCCCTAAGTCCTAGTTAAAACCTTTCATTTTCACAAAGGTTAACTTGGCATAGAAAAAATGAATATACACGAACTACTTCCCCTGTTCTAAGTGAGGCAACAAAACAGCCACCCCCCCCCCCCATAATTCAAACCAATGAGATGGCTGTCTTTTAAAAGGGATCTGTTAAATACCAAATTCTCCCACCTCCCATGAGGAAAAAAAGAAGATATTCCCAACATCTTTTTACAAAATAAAACCAAACTAAAAGAAAAGAAGCACATAGTGAATCTTCTTGAAAGAACTTTTACATAAATGCCAAATATATGTACCTGTACAAAATTAAGCTGTTTTTAATCTTTTACCTATCACAAGTTAACCAAACGCCCGTTTCTCTCCCCCCCCCTCGCCCCTCCAATTGCCAAAGTAGTTTACATTCTTCTTGGTGCTATAATTCAGAGCTACTATTGCTGAACTAATGACAGTCTTAAAATATGCTATTCCCCATTCTAGCTGACTACTGTAGCAAGATACCTTAAGTTACAACAACAAAATCTTAGGAAATAAAAGACTGAATAAAATCTGTTATAGAAATACCCTACTCTTTTCTCAGTTCCTCCCCTCTCCCTCCCTCCCCCCGTGTCCCCCACCCCTTCAAAATCATGAGCAGCTCTTTCCATCACAGACGATTTAACGCAAGAGTTGGAGAAAAAAATTCCAGTTTATGTAGCATATCTCTTCGTCCACTGTCTGGCCATTCTGTCATGCTCTGCTCTGTTAGTCATATATTGAGTAGCAATACTTCCAACCAGGGGGTCAGCTGCAAAGGAAGAAAGAAAATTCCAGCTCGTCATTGATCTTTGGGGCAGGGGGGGAAAGGAAATATCACAAGAGAAGAGGTTAAATCCAATGGGGACTACGAAAACCACCTGTTCAGTGAATGAACTGAAGTTTTAGTTGCAAATATTATTATTTTAGTATTTATACCCCGCCCATCTGGCTGGGTTTCTCCAGCCACATGTGAGGCCTACTGAACCCTGGAAACTTATTTCTTAGTAATTATGCATAAGAACAGGCTGTTGGTGTTTCTACAGATACAGCACACCTCTAATATTCATTCAAAACAAAAGAGATTTGCACCTGGAAAGAAGGAATCTTCTCTTAATCTTACACACTTAATTCAAAAAAAGGGTTTTTTCATATTCTTTTGCTGCTTCTCAGTCCATGGACCATTTTATGTATTGTATCAAACATGTGCAACTCTTGTCACTATGAATTTGGAATTCTAAATTTAGAATTGTTTGGAATATTTCAGATTCTAAATGTGTGTATTTCAGATTCTGAAGTCAGGTTTTTCTATACATATAGTCAGTGCTCCCCCCCCAAAAAAAGTTTAGGGGTACTCTCATTTTGACTCAAGAAAATCACCGTTTTATAGTTCAAATCGGGAAAAATAAATACAGTAAATGGACTAAAATACAAAGATTCACAAAATGTTTAGGGGTATGCGTACCCCCAGGGGGGAAAAAAACTACTTGTCAAGAAAGTGGTTCCTAATATAGTAAACTGGGTAAGTCATGCCAAAGTGAAAGATGTGGAACTTCCATGTGGAACTGTTCCATCAGAATTCATCAGCTGCACCTACACACCTGTTTTACTTGAATAAACCCAAAGCAGTATTTGTGTAACTGATCTGAATGTAGAACCATGTATATATACATTCTGAAAAGCATGCATGAAACAATAAGTTATTCAATCCGAAGCCAATTTGCAATTTTTTTTTTTTTTAAAAAAGGAAATTCAATATATAAAATTAAAAGAGAGGAAAAAGCTCTGAAGCTTAATCCTGCTACAGAACGGAGATTCTCCCACCCACCGCCCCGTTTCGGCTGCCTTACCAGGATTGCAGTCTGTGAGAAGTGAGCAGATGGAAAGGAGGACTTTAGAAATGGTTAACGCTGGACTCCAGTTGTCTTTTAAGATGTCCAGGCAAATCACCCCTTGGCTGTTAATGTTACAGTGATAGATTCTTGTCCGAAAGGTAACCTGCAAGAGAAAAAAGAAAACACACACACACACAAACACAAATCAATGTTTATAGCCTCTTCAATTCAAAAATGACCCAGCCATAAATAGCTTTCTGTCTGGGATTTTCCAGACAGGCCCTCTAGCATTTCTCTCATTAGAACTCAAGCACCGAGTTTGTCAGTGATGGTGACTATCATATTGCCTCCATATATATATATACACATTACAAAGATTAATGTCCTGCTATAGCCTTTAGTCAAACGGGGTTCTTCCTAAGACCAAGGACTAAAAACAAATACACGTTCCATGGTACCTCAAAGTTTATCTCAACAAAGCACTATCTGTTCTTAGATTTTATGTTCATGGGTGAGTGAATATAGTTAAAATGATTTATATGGTGCTGGAGCATACTCTTGAGAGTCCCATGGACTGCAAGAAGATCAAACCTATCCATTCTTAAGGAAATCAGCCCTGAGTGCTCACTGGAAGGGCAGATCCTGAAGCTGAGGCTCCAATACGTTGGCCACCTTATGAGAAGAGAAGGCTCCCTGGAAAAGACCCTGATGTTGGGAAAGATGGAGGGCACAAGGAGGAGAAGGGGACGACAGAGGACGAGATGGTTGGACAGTGTTCTCGAAGCTACCAACATGAATCTGACCAAACTGCGGAAGGCAGTGGAAGACAGGAGTGCCTGGCGTGTTCTGGTCCACGGGGTCACCAAGAGTAGGACATGACTAAACAACAACAACAAAACACGGACTACCGCTTGCCATCTCAACTAATAATTTCTGCCAAACTGACACAATGACAGGCGGGGTTTTTTTGAGGTTCTCGAAGCGACTGGCATGAGTTTGGCCAAACTGCGGGAGGCAGTGGAGGATAGGCGTGCCTGGCGTGCTCTGGTCCATGGGGTCACGAAGAGTCGGACACGACTGAACGACTGAACAACAACAAAAAGACAAAGAATTTCATATCCTAAAAAGCAGATGCCCACACAGCAGGGTGAATTTCATTTCCTGCCTACCTATCATTCTGTTTCCCCTAATCTTCTAAGCACTTAAGACGGAGGTGCTCTGAACAGCCCCAGGCAAGACGATTCTCACTTGAGCTCTCCCATATGCATGCATTTATGAGCAAAACTATTTTAAGAGTGTTTTTTTCTTTTCCTTTTAGGGGGCGGCAGGAAAGATTTTCCCCCTTTGACAACTGTAGCAGCAAGGGCTAAACGGAGGACACTGGCTCTTGTACAAATCACCAATCTGTCTTGATCTATTGTTAAAAACGGAATGTCATCTTCAAAGTTAGATTAGCAGGCATTTCCACACTGCTTTGGCTACCGAGTTAATAAGACTTGTCTTTTAGTAAATGACAAAGGGGGGGGGGACACATGCTGCCCCAAAATAATAATGGCTGTACATCAACTTAAGCATCTCTTAACATACATCTGTTTGGACCTGATGTGTGTGGCATTTCTGAACTTGCTAAAATGGTTACCAGTAATTTCTTCAGTTACACTTATTCTCTCAATATCACCCCACTTGGCTTTGTCTCTAGAGAAGAATCCTAACACAGAGACTCCTCGGTAGTTTCCTCCACACTCAGCCTGGCTAAAAGTATTACAGCAAATCCGTTGCTGCTGTTCTGATAGTCCCGCTTTGCTGGAAGCACTGGAATTTTGAGTCTACTCTTATACAGCTGTATTGGGAGCTGTAAAGTAAATTTGGGGTGACTGGAAAGATCACCTCACATAGGCCAGGCTGTGAATAACCCCTGGCTCACTTGGTGCCTGGGTTCATTCTGAGCAAGCAGGCCCTAAATAAAATGGGAAGACAGGTGAATTAATGCCAGTGTACTGGAAGAAGCAAAGATTACCAGTGTTGAAGCAATGATTCTTCAACATCAACTTCGTTGTGCTGGTCATGTTGTGCGGATGCCTGGTTATTGTCTTCCAAAGCAACTACTCTATTCCGAACTTAAAAATGGAAAGCGAAATGCCAAAAGAGGTTTAAAGACTTTCTCAAGGCAAATCTTTAAAAAATGTAGTAGCTACAGTGTTATCTCGGGTTACAAACACTTCGGGTTACAGACTCTGCTAACCTGGAAGTAGTACCTCGGGTTAAGAACTTTACCTCAGGATGAGAACAGAAATTGTGCGCCGGCGGTGCAGTGGCAGCGGGAGGCCCCATTAGCTAAAGTGGTACCTCAGGTTAAGAACGGACCTCTGGAACAAATTAAGTTCGTAACCACTGCTAAAGTGATTACTGAACTCTGCTCCAAATAGTGAAATTAAGTTTCATGTTTTGAACCCGGTATAATTTACGGAGCTATTACTAGTCTAATGGTTTTATCACCAGTGTGAGAACTATTATTCTTCCTTGGAAACTAATTAGAATAGTCACAAGAATAAGGGCGAGCATCTACATTAATGGCGAGCTGCTGCCCTCTTGTGCCAACCGTCTTTATTACATCAGATTTACACAGGTTTAAAAGGTGCACTGGGATTACTGCAGCAATAATCTATCATTACTTTCCTCCGTTTCCGAGGCCGCAGAAGAACAACCATGTAATTTACAGTGTACCTATGCACCACTTTCTCCTGGAGACAGTTGCCTGATTAAAGAACAGAAATTGGTAACCTTTTGCCACAAATGTCAATGTCCATGGGAGAATTTCTCATTAGACATTTCAAGCGCACTTTTCATTTTATCTGTCACATTTTACCACATTCTTCCTCCGGGGACTCGAAAGCAGGATACATGACTTAATTTGTGCTCTGTTTCTGAAGCAGCTAGTCTGCATAGGGATGACAAAGTACGGAAATCGGAAGGCCGGGTAGCAAAGCGTCTACCCAAAAGAGGAACACGTGGCTCCTGCAGAAACTGTGTGTGGGCTCAGGCTGAGGCTTAGACATCACACAAATACATGCGCCCATGTGTATCTGTATCTATGTATGACAGGCTGCATTGAATTTGGAGCACTCAGCAGATTCCTGTCTTAAAATGATCGTGATCTGCTGAATCTGGGATCCCTGCCAGTCACACCAGCTGCTGCAAAGGTGGAGGGAAGAAGAAAAGTACCGTACTGGCTCGAATATAAGCCGCACCCGCAAATAAGCTGCACCTTTAAAATTGAAGGGGGGAAAGAAAATAAGAAAATACCCGTGCTGCTTCCGGGGGGGGGACGGACACTGAGCCACCTTGCCACCTGTAAGGTCGTGAATGTAAGTCACACTTTAAATTTTCACGGTCAGAATTTTTTTTGGGGGGGGAGTGCTGCTTATATTCAGGCCAATACGGTAGTATGAGGAGCAGAATTGGGTTGGTAGTAAGAAGTCTGGTTTGTTTCCCTCTCCCCTCCACTAACTGCATGCATGACGGCCTGGTTTGCAATAAGTGGAGAAGTGTTACGTAACTCCAAACACACGTTTCAAACTTCAAAAAAGCCTTGAGTTTTTGTGGAGTGAGATTAAAGCACTCACATCTCTCCTACTTCTGCCCCCCCCCCAAAAGCACCTGTTTAAAAAGCGTATAACCGTCTGTGTTGTGGGTGGGTGTATACTGTTACATGCGTATGCCTGTAACACAATTTGGTCCTTAAAGCCTTAAGCACTTGCTTGCACAGATGCCAGGAGAAGTCTAGCCACCGTGGAAAAAAGCGACATGGAGTGTCAGACATTTATTTTGCATGAAACCGCTACTCAAACATATGCTTGGGGGTAATGTGCAACACATGTAACTGAACTGGATTACATCGTCTGGAATAAGTCTCCCAGAAACTGCATTAACTGCACAAAAGTATTTTTATATGCTACAATGAAGTTGTCAAGATTTCCAGAAAGTTTCTATCATGATCCAGTCTCCAGTCTAACTTTGATTCTGGATGTATTGTGTCCAAGAATAGAGTAAAGGTAAAGGGACCCCTGACCATTAGGTCCAGTCGTGTCCGACTCTGGGGTTGCGGCACTCATCTCGCGTTAATGGCCAAGGGAGCCGGCGAACAGCTTCTGGGTCATGTGGCCAGCATGACAAAGCTGCTTCTGGCAAACCAGAGCAGCGCACGGAAACGCCGTTTACCTTACCGCCAGAGTGGTACCTATTTATCTACTTGCACTTTGACATGCTTTCGAACTGCTAGGTGGGCAGGAGCTGGGACCGAGCAACGGGAGCTCACCCCGTCATGCGGATTCAAACCACCGACCTTCTGATCGGCAAGCCCTAGTCTCTGTGGTTTAACCCACAGCGCCACCCACGTCCCAAGAATAGAATAGCTCAGCTCAACTCTTTCAAGATCTCTGGCACTCAAAGCATACCTCCAATATCTCTCCTCTCCCATTGGAATAGCTCAGTCAGTAAAGCATGAGTCTCTTAACCTCAGGGCTGTGGGTTCGAGCCCCACTTTGGGCAAAAGATTTCTGCATTGCTGGGGGTTGGACTGGATGACCCCTCATGGTCCCTCCCAACTCTACAATTCTATGATTCTAGGAAGGTAGTTTACCTGTCTGCAGAGGTGAGCAGGGGCGGCACATCCCATTTCACTGTTTGCCTCACCCCCTCCACCACTGGTAAAGAATTTCGGGAGAGAGGGCAAGATCTCACCCCAAATCTGCTCCGGTGGTAGAGGAGGTGGGGTGCCATCCTGGGGACTTCTGCCACCTGAGGTGGCAACCTCCCCCTACCTAATGGCTGCACCGGCCCTGGAGGTGAGGCAGCAAAGCTGTTATTCAGGAACAGCAGAGAAGATAAAAGTAATTAAGTAATATGGGTTGGATCCAGCCTATGTTAACTGAATGCAGGTTAACTCTGGCCACAATAAGGAATTTTTGTCTGTGGTATGATTATTTTCCATCTAGTCCTTTTTACACTTTGGCACACCCTCTTTGAAAAATTTGACAATTCCAAAATTCAGACACGCTTTCACTCTTGCAAGATTGAATGTACAGTAAGTACTGCCTTCGGCTGTACTTGGGGGTCAATTTCAAAAAATTCCACTGGGGAAAAGGTTATGTCCCTGTGGAGATGGCAGTACAGTGGTACCTCGGGTTACATACTCCAGTAACCCAGAAATAATGCTTCAGGTTAAGAACAGAAATTGTGCTTTGGCAGCGCAGCGGCAGCGGAAGGTCCCATTAGCTAAAGAGGTGCTTTAGGTTAAGAACAGTTTCAGGTTAAGAACGGACCTCTGGAACGAATTAAGTTCTTAACCCGAGGTACCGCTGTACTGAGTCAGTGGCTCGTGCTTCTGGCCTACACTCTTTCTAAAGATTTGAGGAGTGAGGAGTTATTACCCCTTTCCTACTGTCCATGCCGGGTCACTCAACCATTGCTACTGTGTCCTTTCTTTTAGCAGATCAAGATGATCAGATGACAGCAAAAACTGCAAGGTTTTTAGCGGGGGAAATTAGAATAAGATCTATTATTTGATTATTGATGTAAACCCCCAAAATGTATTTCCTAGAGTTAAGATTTGACCTCTATCTTCAGTACATTTTATTTTATTGCTAGTGGTTGATGAAAATAAAAAAATTTCTGCTTTAAAAAATAAAAATTAAAAAAACAAAAACTGAATGCACTGATTTCAATAGCAACTAACTCAGGCTGGATCCAACCTAAGATATGCCGGTGGCTACTTTTCTATTTGCTTAGTATACTATCTCCTTTCCTATCTGTCATAGGGCTGTAAGCATATATTTCAGAGTCCAGGGCTGCTGGGTGCATTATTGTCTTATAACAGGCTGATTCATTCATGTGTGTTCCTTTTAAAAAGAAAAATTCAATACAATTAAGCAACAAAAGAAAAGAATAAAAATTATTTACAACTATCTCTCAATTACAGGAATCATCCCACCAGAACGACTACTCATTTATTGCTATGATAGTTAATCACTGATTTGGTCTCGCCTTCTCAGTGTTCGTATAGAAAACGCATGGTGTCTTTCACAAGTATATTCTGCAGCTCCCAGAAGGCCAGCGTGGGCCACAATACAGAAATGTCTTATCTCCCATTAAAGAAAATGGTTGCTGGTTGACCCAGAGATGGAACAGGTCAGGGGAATCAGCTACATCAGGCATGTACAACAGGTAGATCGTGATCTACCGGTAGATCACTGGATGTCTGTGGTAGATCACTGGTCATCATTGGCTCCCCTAAAAAAAGCTGAACAACTTTGACCTGAACCCCCCAAAAGGGGGTAGATCACTGCCAGTTTTTAACTCTGTGAGAAGATCGCAGTCTCTTGGGAGCTGGCCACCCCTGAGCTACATTACTAAAGTAACAGGGATTTGAATACGCTATACACATGCAACCCCAGATGGTGCCAGAGAGCATGAAATTTTAAAGCGCCGTTTTCCATAGAGATTTTTTTCTTTTGTTAAAACTATCTAATTTCTAGCCACACAGAGAAAGAACAAGGATATAGTTTGAATGCTTCGCCTGTAGTTTTATAAATCATTTAATATGTCAATACGAATGGAAGTCGTTAAAATTTCAGCTGTTGTTTGAGGGATTGTTATTTTGACTGGAGTGTAATTGAAATTAATAAGATTTTGGAATCCAGAAATAAAGTAAATTATCAAACCATCAATTCTAACATGCGGGGGGGGGGCACCTAAATTCTATAATTTGGCATCTGAATGATTGGTATTAGTAACTGTATTATAATTTGGCATTGTTATAATGAGACTAAGATTGGATTATTGTAATTGAAAACTAATAAAAAATTATTATCAAATATAAAACCATCTAATTTCTGACTTATGTACAGCATTTCCCCCCTGTGTTTAGATCCACCCAGGGTCCATTCATTTGGATTAGACTCAGAAGATACACAAGGCATAAGCAGGGGTGATTAAACCATTCATTCAAAATTTATTTATTTCTGTCTTGGGCCTCAGATAGATTAGTAAAGAAAAAACACTTTATATGAATTATAACATGGTGACACCAGATGGCGCTGTGGAGTCCCATCTTTTGTCAACGGGATTTCCCTTTATGAAGTTTACAACATGTTTAACTGAATCACTTTTTTGATGTGTCTAGATCCAGCCTTGGCTTCTAAAGTATGGTAACATCCCTGGAAGGTTCCAGAAGGCCCAGGTAAAATCTACACAGAAAACGATTTCAAGGTCACACATGGAATACTTCCGGTCTCACGCAGCATTTGTGTGAGAATTTAAGAATCCCGATTTAGAACAAATTGGGGTCGGGGGGAGAATACAGCAAAGATGATAATTCAGTATTTCGTTATACCAAGAGGACACCAGCAGACATTAATAAAATTAGGATTAACTAAAGATTTAAAAGCCTTTTGCTAAATTAGATCTTTCTTAACAGAGTAAATTCTTTATGGAGTGCTGTGTTTCATTGACTGCATTTTCAACAGCAATTAACAAGATACATCGTTTTAGAGCACAGCTATTTCACAGTTTGTAAAGAAGCTTGGGATCCTAATAGATGAAGGGCACTGTTTAAATGCTTTTTATAGCACTATTGTAAACAACAGTTTTTTTAAGCATTTGAAAGGGTTTTTAAATTTTTTTTTTTTTATAAAAATCATTTTTATGAAATATCAATCAACATGTTTTAAAGGCACAAACTGAACAGAAAGATTACAAAACTGGTCAACAGCAACAAGTTATTGCTACTGTTTGTAAGTAACATATTAGGCAGTTTATGTCCAACTTGAATTACAGAATTGGATCTTTGCCGGCCAAACCTACTGGAATTATAGAAAATATGTATTCCAAAAGGTGAGATACGTTAGTGAATAAGCAGTGAATATACAGTGGTACCTCAGGTTACAGACACTTCAGGTAACATACGCTTCAGGTTACATACTCCGCTAACCCAGAAATAACGCTTCAGGTTAAGAACTTTGCTTCAGGATAAGAACAGAAATCGTGCTCTGGCGGCGCAGCGGCAGTGGGAGGTTCCATTAGCTAAAGTGATGCTTCAGGTTAAGAACAGTTTCAGGTTAAGAACGGACCTCCAGAACGAATTAAGTTCTTAACCCGAGGTACCACTGTATATTGAGCTGCAACACTTCACAGGTAATCTAATATCTCAAAACACCTTCATGCTGTTGTGGTCCCACTTGGACCAATATGGCAGGGGAAAGGTACAATGGTCCTGTGTGAGTGCCTGGAGGTGAATGGAGGATGGGTAGCAGCTAACAGATTGAGGTTGCATCCTGATAAGACAGAAGTACTGTTTTGGGGGGACAGAGGGTGGGCAGGTGTGGGGGACTCCCTGGTCCTGAATGGGGTAACTGTGCCCCTGAAGGACCAGGTGCACAGCCTGGGAGTCATTTTGACTCACAACTGTCCATGGAGACG
This sequence comes from Lacerta agilis, assembly GCF_009819535.1. Classification (NCBI taxonomy): domain Eukaryota; kingdom Metazoa; phylum Chordata; class Lepidosauria; order Squamata; family Lacertidae; genus Lacerta; species Lacerta agilis. The sequence continues at coordinate 17,183,957 of NC_046323.1, forward strand.
CAGGTCAATTCTGTATCCAGGGCAGCTGTCTGCCAGCTCCATCTGGTATGCAGATTGAGACCCTACCTGCCCGCAGACTGTCTCACCAGAATGGCACATGCTCTAGTCATCTCCCGCTTAGACTACTGCAATGCGCTCTATGTGGGGCTACCATTGAAGGTGACCTGGAAACTACAACTACTCCAGAATGTGGCAGCTTGACTGTTGACTGGGAGTGGCTGCCGAGACCACATAACACCGGTCCTGAAAGACCTACATTGGCTCCTATTACGTTTCTGAGCACAATTCTAAGTGTTGGTGCTGATCTTTAAAGCCCTAAATGGCCTCGGTCCAGCGTCTCCACCCCCATTGTTCAGCCCGGACACTGAGGTCCAGCTCCGGGGGCCTTCTGGTGGTTCCCTCCCTGCGAGAAGTGAGGTTACAGGGAACCAGGCAGAGGGCCTTCTCGGTAGTGGCGCCCGCCCTGTGGAACGCCCTCCCATCAGATGTCAAGGAAATAAACAACTACCTGACTTTTAGAAGACACCTGAAGGCAGCCCTGTTTTAGATGTTTGACGTTTTATAGTGTTTTTAATATTCTGTTGGGAGCTGCCCAGAGTGGCTGGGTATAAATAATAAATAAATTACTCATTCTTATTCTTATTCTTACTACAAACCTGCCTTCCGGAAGGCAGCACCTGTGGCCACCGCAAACACTTATGGGACCCACTCCAGCCACATGAGCCTGTATGTCCCCCCTTTTAAGTTGTATTGTAAGGAAAGAGCTGGGCTTCAGCCACTCACTCACTTTCCCAGAATGCCCTCTGATCCCCAGAAATATTATGGGTATGCCTCTGAATAACTGTGTACCGTGGATCAACAAGTGGCAGCATCGCACACTGGAAGCAAACATTAACTGTGCATCGCATTTCTTACCTTTGGAGGCTTGAAAGGGTATTCTGGTGTAAATGTGATGTCGAGGAAGAAAACTCCACCCTCGTATACTGAGCCCGGAGGTCCTAAGATAGTCGATCTCCATTCATAGATGTTGTCACCCTTGGGGCCAGCACTGTGAAGTCACAAGGGGGGAAAGGAGACCTTTACAGAGATTTGCCTCTAATATTTAAGAAAAACAGTTCGATTTCCGCAAAGGATATTATGCAGGGTATAAAACTAAGGCAGGATATAAAACTAAGGATACAGGCACTGACAACAGTGTAGGGCACGGCTTGCAGTAAGATTTCATCTAAGCAGATTTCAGCTGTGGATGATGTTGAGGATGGAAGAGCAGGAAATATTGCTGTGCCCATGGGCGTAGACAGGATTTATGTTGGTGGGGGGCAGAACCAAGCTGTTAGTTAAGTATTCTTATTTACTGACTTGATTTGGAAGTCAGCTGCCCCCCCCAACCCAAATCCTCCTTCAAAGTAAGTAAAAGACACAGGGGCAACTGATTTAAGTATTCTGCAGCACACACCATCAGTAAAACACAATTTTCAGAAGTTTTGCTTAGTGGGATAGAGAACTATTACTTTCTATGTGAACAGATAATATAAAGCAACAACAAGACTTCTCTACTTTCCCTGAGAGAACAAAAATGAACACTCAATACGATTTATTCCCAAGCCAATAAATAACAGAACAGTGGGGGGGGGAATAAAACAAAAAACTCAAACCTACTAACTGCCAGATCCTAAACCTCTTAAGAAATTAAAACACTACCTAAAGAGCAAACAGGAGGCTTGGCAATTTTGCTTCAGCTGAGTACACACTATCCTAGAAAGTTATCGTTGTTGCCACTAAATTTATGAATTGCCTTTCACATACGTACCAAATAAATTAACGAGTGTACAATTTTTAAAAAAAATTTAATACACCCACTCCTCAGGATAGGCTTAAAATCAGAATCCATGTTAACGGGTTAAGTGAATTAAGATGCAAGCTGAGAAATTTTTAGGCATTTGAAGCGGTAAATTAGCGAGCGAAGCTTTCCCCAGCAGTGGGATGTAATACTGATGGGAGAAGCTTCACATTCTGGATTTCCTCCCATCACATAAAGGCACTGCAATCCCTTGTCATTGGCACAGGAAGACAGAGGCCAAGTAACAACAACAAATTGTTGATTGATTGTGTTTCTTTCTGTCAGGAAGCCCCCCTCCACACGGCCGGTAGCATCCCAGCAGTACAGGGAACCACCCCCGTTGTTCAGCAGTTCGTCATCCCACTCCTCGGGAGGAAGCGACCATTCTTCCAGTGGGGAGGGGGAGTTGGAGGCAGGAAGTCGGCGCAGGGGCTGTGAAGGGATCGCAGAGCCTGAGCACCAAGGGGGAAGCGGGGAACAGGGACAGTTTCCCACGCCCCGAATTAACAGACAGGAAAGACGTGGAAGAGGGAGGCGGGGGTTTAGAATCCCGTGCCTCTTTTGCTGGACCAAGAACCGGAAGGGTTCATTCCCGGACTCTGCAGAGGGATGAGATGGACGTTTGAACTTTTGCTCCACTGTAAATATCTGCACAATAAAGAACTTAGTTTTTAGAAGTTCTGGGTTTGGCTGATTTCTCATGAGCAACCACTGAACACTTTCCTATGTAGCATGATGGAACACAAGGAGGCATGCATGGGATTTCTGTCCAAGCAAGCACTGACTAAACCAAGATTGGTGCTTCATGCATCTTCATCATCAACATCATTGATTTATACCCGGCCCATCAGGCTGGGTTTTCCCAGCCACTGTGGGCGGCTTCCAACAAAGAATTAAAAATACAATAAAACATCAAACATTAAAAACTTTCCTAAACAGGGCTGCCTTCAGATGTCTTCTAAAAGTCAGATAGTTGTTTACTTCCTTGACAACAGGGCGGGCGTCACTACTGAGAAGGCCCTCTGCCTGGTTTCCTGTAGCTTTGCTTCTCACAGTGAGGGAACCCCCAGAAGGCCCTCGGAGCTGGACCTCAGTGTCCAGGGTGAATGATGGGGGTGGAGACGCTCCTTCAGGTATACTGGGCCAAGGCCATTTAGGGCTTTAAAGGTCAGCACCAACACTTTGAATTGTGCTCAGAAATGTACTGGGAGCCAATGTAGGCATTTCAGGACTGGTGCTATGTGATCTCAGCGGCCACTCCCAGTCACCAGTCTAGCTGCCACATTCTGGATTAGTTGTAGTTTCCGGGTCACCTTCAAAGTTAGCCCCACGTAAAGCGCGTTGCAGTAGTCCAAGCGAGAGATAACTAAAGCATGCACCACTCTGGCGAGACAGTCCACGGGCAGGTAGGGTCTCAGCCTGCGCCCCAGATGGAGCTGGTAGACAGCTGCCCTGGACACAGAATTAACCTGCGCCTCCATGGACAGCTGTGAGACCAAAATGACTCCCAGGCTGCGCACCTGGTCCTTTGGGGGCACAGTTACCCCATTCAGGACCAGGGAGTCCTTCAGACTTGACTATTGACCAAGAGTACTTTATAGAGGAAGTATCAGGAGAGCTGCAAGGCAGAAACCAACTTAGAAGCTGAACATACATTTTTGAAATGGAGCACAACAGCTAAGATACTTTACTTTCAATGGCCTTCCCTCTCTTGAAAACTTCACAGTGAAATTAAGCTTGGAACATCAACAGTCCTTTCCCCATGTACCCCAAAGACTCATGATACTCCGCATCTCTCCGTTAATTATTTCTCTGCGTCTTGTTCCAGATCTATATACTCTCTGAAGTTACTGGAGATGTAATGGGCTGTAAACATTACTTGCACGATCAGCCTTGACAGACACCAGGGCTAGCTGTGTAAACTTATTGAGAAACAGCTCTCTTGAGTACCCTTAGCCAACAGTCCAAGGAATCGTGTAAATGGGATGCTGCTAAATACTACTACCATTGCCTCAAACTGAATTAGGGAACTATCTTACGATGGAACTGCAACATGGAACAAGTATTTGCGATTCATTAATAGCAATCAAGTGCAGCTACATGAAAACTGGGATTGTCAACAGGGACTCTTAACTTAATGCACAAGGGAACTTGGCTACCCCCCCATGCAGTCACTTTTCTGTGGACCTGTTTTAGACAGTTTCTAGTTGCCAAAAGCAAAGCATTGCCAACTGAATAATGTTACTGCAATAAATATGGTCAATAATCTCTTACATCCAAATCAGAGTTGATCATGCATGCCTGTTGCATTTCCAAAAAGCGGGAGATCCACTGTGGCCATAATTTTTAATTTGATTTTACAAGCATAGGATTATAACAATACCAAATGAATATCCACATTTGGAATACTATATTACCTCTCCACAGCACGTTAAAATCAAACCAGACAACAAAAAGAAACTGAGAAATCAGAGTTCAAATCCATAATCAACTACACATTTAGCAGGTATATTTTGATGAAAGTTCTTTAGTTGCAAATGGGAGTATGGGCTATCTATGTAGCAGAGCATTAAAAGTACTTTGCATGCTGAAAGAATTACAAAAAAAAAACAACTAGAGTATTTCTCATCAAAATTAGCAATGAGCAAGGGTCTGTCTTTTTTGCCTTTCCTATCTATCGTTCACATAAAATTCATGACTTAAAAATGAAAATAATGGAATAGAGGTATGTATATATGGGCATACCATGTAGAACCACTAATATTCAAATTAAAAGCTACCAAGGCATTTAACTTTATTTGTTACAAACCCTTTTAGCATAGGTGAGGAAACTTTTTTTCTGCAGTGGGCTACAGAATTGGGGGGCACATGTTGGAGATGTCCAGGGCTGAAGCCAAAAGTGGGAGGAGAATCCCACTTTCTCTCTCTGCCCCTCTCTTTTTCCCCATTCCCCCCCCCCCCCCCAGCACCTGCATGGAATTTTAGCCTGCCCATTGTACTTGGGCCAAAGGCTGCTCACCCTTTAATGAAATAGCTGCTTTATTGAAAAAAGCAATAGTATTTCCACTGAGTGTCACCAGGCTATCTTTAGCAGACACATTAAAACGACACCGTAGGTGAGGCATTACAGATATTCTGGTAAATCCATGCAGATAATCCATTTCACATGAGATTATGTAGACACATGAATACAAAATTATACCTTTAGGAGCTTCAGTCATTACACTCAAGTTAAGCCGAATGTGCCATACTATCACATTTCTATCAAGCTGTCAAACACATGGCCAACTTAGAGAAAACTAAAGTATTAAAGCCAAAAAAAGAAAGCTAACGTTCATTGTACTTTACGGCAGCTGTCAAAGAGCTTGTGACTTTGCGGGGGGGGGGGGGAACTTTCAGGTTTATTTATTCTGGCATTTACACTTTGCCTTTGTATGAAGAATCATATTCAAGGCACAATATATGTGAACCTGTGTTTAGCTCTGACAACAACCACTTAGTCCATATTAGGTATAAATAACACCTGAGCATGGATGCCATCCATGTGCTTTATTCTGGATCATTACCTGTCAGGGAACTGCCACCTGGCCTGCTGAGGGGAACAGAGTCGCCGCCTTTTGAGCAGCAACACCTCTTCCAACACGAAGAGCAGCCACACCTCCAGTGGGGAGGAAGGGGAAGGGGCCAGCCGGGAGAGGAGAGGGCTCAGGGATGCTGCAAAGAGCTACCTCGTCCGGCTGGTCAGGAGGCAAGCACGCCAGTTCCAGCGCCCCAACTGCGCAGAAGGATGAAACGTAAGGAGGGCAGGAGGAGATTTGGGGTGCCGAAGCTCTTATGCTGGGGAAGGAGCCGGATGGGGCCACTCCCGGATTCTGCCAGCGACTGAGACAGACATGCTTTCTGTAGCTCTGCACTGTAAACAGTTTGCACCAATAAAACTGCCAAAAGACTGTTTGGGTTCCTGCTTCGTTATTTGTGAGCGGCATCATCACGCAAACCTCACATTACCATTCCTGAAAGAGGGAGGTGGCTATGTGGCCTTGATAAAAAGTGAACTACATATTTATGCAATATTTTTCATATTATTTTTGGCCAAACCACATTCACTGTTAACTTCCGTGAGCACATACGACGAGAAACCATCCCTAGGATTTGCATCTTCTATGCAACTTGCAACATGGCTATCATAGGAGGCCAGGAAACCTTGACAAGATGCACGCCCCAGCCCCCCGAGTACAAACATAGATATTCCTGATTGTATTGTATTCTTATTCTGCTCTCCGGTCAAAAACTTGCTCTGGACGTAGCTTAAGAGCATTTAAAATCAAATCACAAAAGAAGCCCTTAAAATAAAAAACAGCTCAGGAAAAGGTTCTCAGGAGGTCTGGATCTAGACATGATGGAGGTACCTGGACGGTTCCCTCCCCTATCTCCAAGGATCACAGCCTTGAAAACTGACACTTGTTTGAGATGTACGGGCAGACTTTCAGCAGACCTGGGTTTAGGAACAACAGAGAGGTGCCTGTGAGAGGTCTTGCTACCTACCTCCCACCTTAGATTTCAGAAATCAATAAATCTGAGCTGGCATGAAGCCTATTCCTGTACATATGCGAGGAAGAACCAGTTTTCAGTTGTTCTTCTTCTTCTAACTCTTCTTCCACAACAGGTTTTGCACTGCAAGCTCTGAGCCACAATTTGCCAGCTTTTTCAAGGAGTTCAGCGTTGTGTGTTTTACGTCTGTTTTGATTCTACGGTGTTTCACAGCCAAAACCTCGTGGCGTTACGATAAAGAACCTGACCAGCCTGGATGGGTCAAAATGATGCCTTATGGCCATTAATTGCAAAACACCTTGCTTGAAAACAGTAATTAAACACCGATAGGATTTTAAGGCTAACTGTAGAAAATCAAGGGGGCAACCTCCTGCCCCCCCAAAAAAAACCGTCTTGAAAAAACAACACCCAAACACCTTTAGACTGCTGTGCTCCAGCAGTCCAGGAGAAACATGCCAATCAGTCAAGCGACAAGCAAAACACAGAGTAGAACAATGTTTGTCCACTTCCATTACATACAGATCCATGCTGTTCTTCAGTGTCAAGATTAAACTAAATTGATGAATTGTCTAGGGAAGAAATGTCTTGAAGAAGCATGGGGGAGGTGACAAAGATTGGGGGAAGAGACTTTCTATTTTTTGGCTTTAAGGTGGATTGGAAGTAGGTCTTAAGCTATCATTAAAATCAGTCACATATACAGTAGTTGTCCACCCACTCGACAGAAATTTGTTCTAGGCTGATTTTATGACATCAGAAAGAAATGAGATCTCGATGCCTATAGAGCAGGCAACCTCAAATTCGGCCGTCCAGATGTTTTGGGACTACAATTCCCACCATCCCTGACCACTGGTGCTGTTAGCTAGGGATGATGGGAGTTGTAGTCCCAAAACATCTGGAGGGCCGAGTTTGGGGGTGCCTGTTATAGAGCAGGGGTGTCCAACAGGTCGATCACCATCTACTGGTAGATCCCCGCGATGTTTTGGTAGATCACGGTCGATCTCTGGCTCCCTTTCCTCTGCGTCGGTAAATCTGACTCCCTCCATTGTTGTTTGAACTGAGGAAGGGAAGACGGAGCTCCCTCTGTGTGGTTCTTTCCATCCATAGCGCTGTTTGAGTGACTTAACCCCACCTTCCCTTGCCTTCCCCACAAAAGCCTGCATCTTAACACCCAAAAACAGGGCTTTCCTCCTCCCCCCAAAAGCTGAACAACTTTGAGCTGAACCCCTTAAAAAACGGGGGGTAGATCACTGCCAGATTTTAATTCTGAAAGTAGATCGCAGTCTCTTGGGAGTTGGCCACCCCTGTTATAGAGGAACAACTTCTGGGCTTATTTTACCGGACATTGAGAGCGCAAGGTCAGTGAAGTGGCCCCTCTGTGTTAATCAAGGAGCTAACTTTTCTCTCACACACACTGAAAATAGCATGAGTGCGCAGCTAGATTTCTGATAGGAACTAATAGCCAATTAATGTCTTAGCAACTAAAATACTTAAAGATGAAGCAGAAAAGACAGGTAAATGGATATATCATATCGCACCTACCATATTGCATCACACACTTGCCAGGTTGCAAATGCAAAGGGATTGAATCTGCCATTATAGTGATCTGATCTATAAAATGGACTATATATTTGTATATTTACACTATCTTAAAGCACTATTTGGGACGTGGGTGGTGCTGTGGGTTAAACCACAGAGCCTAGGGCTTACTGATCAGAATGTCGGCAGTTCGAATCCCCATGACGGGGTGAGCTCCCGTTGCTCGGTCCCAGCTCCTGCCAACCTAGCAGCTCGAAAGCACGTCAAAGTGCAAGTAGATAAATAGGGACCGCTCCGGCGGGAAGGTAAACGGTGTTTCCGTGCGCTGCTCTGGTTCACCAGAAGTGGCTTAGTCATGCTGGCCACATGACCCGGAAGCTGTATGCCGGCTCCTTTGGCCAGTAACATGAGATGAGCGCAGGAACCCCAGAGTCGGACACGACTGGACCTAATGGTCAGGGGCCCCTTTACCTTTACCTTTAAAGCACTATTTAGACTACAGTGGCTTTCAAAAATATTGATACAGCCAAGCCACTATAAAGAGTAAATACTTCCGAATTCTGAGCTTCCTGGCAATACAATGGAAGGGAGAATGTGGGTGGGAGAAAGTATATGTTTGCACTGTAAAGAAACCTCTCTGAATTATCAATCAATGTAAAAGAGAAAACAACCTTGACTGGATTCAGAATTGTCTATACAGTACTGTAGTGTAATGGAAATTGAATGGATGTTTCCATAGGTAGGAAGGGGAGGAGGAGATTTTCCTCCTTCCCACTACAGTTCCCTATTCCCACCCTTTAAAAAAAAAAAATCTGCTCTGAGGTTAGGGGACCCTCCAGTAGGTGGTACAAGGGGGATTTTGGGGGTGGGGGTGTGATCACAAAAAAATCTGTTCCTTTGCCTTTCTCTCAAACAGCAAGAACCTCTGCTGAGTCAGAGACCACACTTCCCTTTGAGGAAGGAGCAAACCGATTAAAAGTAAATTAAAATACAATGAAGGGTGTGGACTTCAACTCTTATAAACAAGCACTGAAATAAGACCTAAGCTATTTTCAAGCAGTTGTTGTGCACAATAGATCACATCTCTCTCACACTCACATGTTCCATGTTTGGTGCACAACAGTAAATATTTCCAGAAATTAAGATGCATGATTATAATACAGCGAGCCCTTGTCTGTCTTATTAATGTAGTAGAAAAATCAGTTCTCTACTCTGCCATAACAATGCCTGTAATTTATTTATTTAGTGTCTACAAAGGGTTTAGGGATTTAATAATAATAATAATAATAATAATAATAATAATAATAATAATAATAATAATAATAATAATAATAATTTATTTGTACCCCGCCCATCTGGCTGGGTTTCCCCAGCCACTCTGGGCGGCTTCCAACAGAGATTAAAATACACGAAAATATCACACATTAAAAACTTCCCTGAAGTGAAGATGGAGAGGGAATGAAACTGGATATTACAGAAGGCTCATCTATCATAAGGAATTATTTGTACTAATACCAGCTGGTTTCCCCTTGGCAGATAAAGCACTCGGCAGCGCACGTGAATCTGCTATGCGCCTGTGTTTTTCCGTGGTTAGTCGTACGTGTTACTGAATTACTATTGCCCTTACAGGACCACTTGGGTTATGTGGCAGGGGTATAAATATACTTTAGAACATTAAAAAAAAGGCGCACACACAAATTGAGCAATTACTTGAGAGCAGCTTGATATTCACAAGGCAGCAGCTGAAGACTAGAAAGCAAATTAGTTTGGCTGTTAAGAGCATAGACTAAGAGCCAAAGCACCCAATTCAAATGTCACCTCAGCAATGAATTTAACGGATGGTCTAAGGCAAGCCATTATGGGCCAGAGCAGAGAGAAAGCTAAACAGTGATATGTGAACGGCCCTGAGATCTTTTGATGAACTGTAAATTTGATTTATCATCATCATCACCACTGATACTGGCCTACCTTTTTAGGCTGTTGTAGGGATTACTGAGCTGAGCTAGGTGAAGCAGTTTGACAATGTAGTCAGAGTGCTATACAAATACTAGCATTACATTATTATATGCAATAGCACTCACACAAATTGAACTGTAATTGAGAATATTTTCCCCTTGGTTATAAGCAGCATGCTTTTTGAGGCACAAATAGATTAAAAAGCAAATACTTTTGTGAAAAGGCGACTTCAATGGCACAGCGGTTTTAAAAAAAAATAGTTCAATTTCTACATCATACTTAAAAGGCTTACAAAGTACACAGCCTTTTTTTCTGGGGGAGGTCAGGAGGATGGCTAAGTTATTCTCAAGAGTGTACTGAAACCTCTACTTAGTCCAGCAATAATCACTTCAATTTAGAAGCAAGCCCTGGTAAAAATGGTTCAGGAGAAATTAATCCATTTAGTATTGGCTTTGAAATAGAAAATAAAATCAAGCAGTTCTATTCCCCAAGGGGCCCCTAATTCCCCAGCTTGTCCTATTCAATTCCAGAAGCTTATTTAATATATAAGCAACAGTGCTTCACCTTACAAAAAAAATTTTTTAAATAAAAATCCACAATTATAGCATACATCCCATAAGTTATCAAGTTTGCATCAACATGCAAAGCCTACTCTTGAAACAGCAATGGAATAATTTCCCACATTTTTTAAACAGCATTTCTAGCTTGTTGTTCTGTTGAATATTTTCAATCCCACAACAGGGGACAAAGTAATAAAAATAAACAGAGGAAAAACAACAATTTAAAAAAATCACATAAACAGGTCCAATGGGCAACAAATTAACAATTCTGTTGTTTGGTAAACAAGAATAACTGCAATGGCAAAAATTAAAAAATTTCAATTTAACCATGTAAAAAATACTTGGAAAACGTACACAAGACATTCAAACCTATTAAATAACTGATTAAATAACCAACCAGTGGTCTCTAGGCCTCTTAGAAAGTTATGATGCCAAATGTGGAGGTACCCTTCTAAGCGAGATCTAGGAAATGAGACAGCCATACTGCTCCCACCTGTCAATGCTTTTGGCCAAAGACCAAAGTCAGAGGTGTGACTGATAAATGAATTATTTGGGCATGAGGCAATAGTAATCCCTCCTGTTTACTGCAATTTTCTAGCGCTTGTCTTAATGTCCTTGAGATCTCTGCCATTGCTTTCCCCCTAGAAACCAGAGTGCATCTACTCAGAAGTATGTCCCCTTGGGTTTAATAGGGCTTAATCTATTAAGTGGGTACAGGATGGCAGCCTAGGCTTTGCTTTAGGGTTGATACTGGGGGGGAAAACAAGGTTCTTGGGCCTTTAACAGCTCTATGGAAGGCAGAAATCAGTTAAGCCTTATCTAGTATGGAAATACAATTATGGGGAAAGCTTCACTATGACTGTACAGTCGTACCTTGGTTTTTGAACGGAATCCGAAAACGTTTGAAAACCAGATTGCACAGATTGGCTGCAAGAGCTTCCTGCACTCAATCGGAAGCCGCGTCAGATGTTTGGCTTCCAAATTTTTTTTGCAAACTGGAATACTCACTTCCGGGTTTGCGGCGTTCGGGAGCCAAAACGTTCGAGAACTAAGCTGTTTGAAAACCAAGGTATGACTCTACTCTCTCAATTCTGTGTTATACCAGGCCGTCCACTCCCCAAGCCATTTTGTGTTATTCCAAGGAATTTTGGGTCTGGTGCCTTCAGCACTCTCTCAAAGTCCAAAATGTGCCCACCGGCCCAAAAACATTGCTTCCTTCTAATCCAAGGGTTGCCAGTCAGGGACACCAGCACATCATGGAGATAAGAGAGGCTGTTCTTGTTGCTGCTTTCAGTTTGTTTCCTTCCCTGGCTTTTCCTTTCATGTAGCACTTAGTGAGAGGTGCTGGGGGCTCAAGGCTTGCCTGAGAGCCATTGCCAAGATGCCAGTTACCAGGCCCAGTTTTTAGGTGCCAGTGCTGTTGTGGTTTTGGGACCCCTAAAAATAGCTACATAACAGTAGTGTGGAAAGAAGAGATATGTAAAGAAGAAAGGTCGCCAACCACAAAGTGCGTGAAAGACCATTCAGCTTTCATCAAGTGCATGTACCAGAAGTGAGGGAAGTTTTTAATGTTTGATATTTTATTGCATCATCATCATCATCATCATCATCATCATCATCATATTATTATTATTATTATTATTATTATTATTATTATTATTATTATTTTTATTTTTATTTTGGGAGCCACCCAGAGTGGCTGGGGAAATCCAGCCAGATGGGTAGGGTATAAATATATGATGATGATGATGATGATGATGATGATGCAAAAGTTAAGAGGGCTTGTGCGGGAAACAGCAAAACAGAAAACAATACGGAATATTGCTTGCCCAGTAATTCATGCTACTTACTGGTAATATCAACATATAATAATAACAATTTTAACATATAAGCACATAACCAAATTGTATGTAAATACTCGTTTGTTTTTAAGCAGAACAGATCAACTGTCTCAGTTGCAAAGTACTTTAAATAGCCAATATCCGGGGGGTGGGGGAGCTGATATAATCAGTACTGTGATCTGTAATAAAAACCTGCTTAAGTGAGATTTCCAACATTCAAGAGTAGACCTTAACACTTTTCCCAAACACTGTTTTAAAGGACCGTTTTATGCTTAATTTCTAGCTTAGACAACCAAGAAGTAAACCACCCAAAGTGGTTTTCTATTTTCTATCATAGGAAGAAAAACAGTCTTCTTTGTGTTAGCTGGGGGTTGGAGTGGAGGAAAATAAAAGCTAAGCATCAAAATAATTAAGTTCTATAATCTATATTGTACTCCTAATTCCTGCAAATTTGTTAATATGACCAGTAAGCCTCTTTCTTCAGCAGGGGAACAGCAGAGCGTGCATTCATTTGAGGAGTATTGAACTCCATCCATAAGAAACGCATAGGCACTGTAGTTTACTTATCATCTCTCTCACTCTTATCAGATTTCACTGTTAACAATTAACATTAGTAAACACCAGAGGGGTAATTATGCATTACATAGTACTTGCAAAACTGCTGAACTCCCGGTAAATTGATAAAAACCATCAAACTCCACAAGGAACTTATTTTAGACAAGACAACAAATCAACACTCATACTGTCTCTGGAGTCAAACGCTCCTTCCATAATGCAATGAGAAACACTTCGAGGAGATTTTACACCAATAGCTCAGGGCGTCTGCTTTAGACATCTAATGAGGAATATGCTGTTTAAAGCAAAAATGTATATTGTGAAGGAATGAGGTGATATCGCACCAGCTTCAGTAACAGTATGGGCTGCTGCACCGTCTAAAGTAGCCATGCCTGCCTTGTATAAAAATACTGTGCTGCTTTTAAAACCACAATTGGTTTAAAATCTATATAAATCCTTTAGCTCTGCAGAGGCTCTCGTGCTTCCCACAGACCTATTTTAAATTTATTTTGAACAAACCCCACTGTGGTTAACAGCAGGTTCCACTTGTTAATCTAGCCCATCATTTCAGAACTGGCTACCTGTATTTTCTCAGCCAGCTTAAAGAAAACACCATCAAGAAGCAAGCTACACTTTCCCAGTAAAAAGTGTGTGCCAAATTAATGTATTATAATCATAGCATAATAGGTTCCAATATTCCTGTGGGTGTGGTAGACTTTAATAGTACTGCTTCTATTAATCATGCACACCCACATTTTCAAGCATCATCTTTTACTTTTTCACCCTATGGAAACAAAATCTATTAGCATAGTTATTTCCTCTCTGAGTACCTGAGAAATACTTCCCTTCCTATCTGTTCTGCATAATAGTTGGAATGCAAAAGTACTGTCACAAGAGGCAAACAAACGAGGTTTCAAAGGAAGCAAAGATGGAAGTTAATAGTGACAACTTAGGACTTGTGACAAATACTCACACTTCCCCTTATTTTCACGCTGCGTATTGCAATAAAAATAAAGAGCCTGGTGACAACTTTACAAAGTGAACAAAAGCGAAAGCTTTCATAGGCCAGAGCCCACTTCACCAAATGGACCAAGTGTTTTCCTCAATCGACAAATTGTATACAGCTCAGCAATGCAAGGGGGGTCCATGTGTCACATTAGTACGCAGGGAATCTCTTTTCAAATACTGCATTTTTCTTTCTTTCTTTTAAGTCATTGTATTTAACTGCTAAGCACTCAACCTCCAAGCAACCTCCTAGCAAGTTTGGCGATAAAACGTAATTTCCTTTGTAGTTTAGAAACGTCACATGTACAATTTGGTTTCACAATATTGTTTTTTCCAGCATGAAAAACGGTTTGCTAGGAACAAGCCCTAGTGATAAGTAAAGGTAAAGGGACCCCTGACCATTAGGTCCAGTCGTGTCCGACTCTGGGGTTGCGCCTTTCATCTCGCATTACTGGCCGAGGGAGCCGGCGTACAGCTTCCGGGTCATGTGGCCAACATGACTAAGCCGCTTCTGGTGAACCAGAGCAGCGCACGGAAACGTGTTTACCTTCCCGCCAGAGTGGTACCTATTTATCTACTTGCACTTTGACATGCTTTCAAACTGCTAGGTGGGCAGGAGCTGGGACCGAGCAACGGGAGCTCACCCCGTCGCGGGGATTCGAACTGCCGACCTTCTGATCAGCAAGCCCTAGGCTCTGTGGTTTAACCCACAGCGCCACCCGCGTCCCCAGCCCTAGTGATAGTCTGGCCCAAATCAAACTGGTATGCTTACTGCGAAACTTTTCAATTGTTTAGGTGTACGGGATTGTGCAGAAACCCAGGGAACCTGCTCGATTCATGTAAGCGAGGTGTTAATGCAGACACCTATCAGTGACACTTTAAATGCCAGTAAACAAGACCCATGACTTGCCCCAACTACCAGATTTACACAAAGGTCTTCCTTCAACATACATTCTGAGTGCAAGTTAATGTGTCTTAATTTTCCAGTGACATGGGGAGAAATAACCCACATATGTATAAACAGAAAGTGCTTATTCTCAGGTAAACACGTTGGCAGTGAGTCACACACAGAGAGAGAATCAGCAAAGCTTTTTGAAGAAGAACAAGATGAACTCTGTTGGTTGAGTATGGGACTGTCAAGGAGCAAGGTATCAATGGGGAATCTCCTCTCATCAGCTACTACCTCTCCCTGTCCTTTTTGTACAACCTAGAAAAGCACACCCACAGTGTGGCCTCTTAATTACGGTATGTAATTTTGAACAATAACTAATTATATTATCCAGTGTACCTAGACTAGAGGTAATGCTTTAGGTGTGTAATAATGATAGAGGCTGCATTTTTCTCTTTTAGTGTAGCAACTGCGCTGGTAGGACTGCAAGTTTTAAAGCTCCACAGAATTCTTCCACAGATATTCTGGGTCAGAGAATGGAAAATGCACCTCCATTATGAAAACTTTAATCTTAATTGTTTAGATATATAAAGCGAATTAAAATGCTGTATCCGCTCCACCTAAATGCCAAACTAGAAGCAACACTAGTCTGTGACAGGATGTCCCAACATCTTTTTTTGTTTTGGTTAAACACACCTGGAGCTCCTAGCCACAGCACTGGGAGATGGGTTTTAAATTCCCTGCTCTCACCCCCATAAGGTGCTATTAACCATGAAGTTGGGAAACCCTTTCAGTAAGAAAGTGTCATTTTCACAGAATAATGAAAAGGGAATTCTTTGTGGATCTTAAAGAACAGAACTGCTTGGAGTATGTTGTGGCCAGTCATTTAGACACAAAATTTGTACCCTAACTGGCACAGCCCCAATAAGTAAGTTACTAGAGCCAATCTCACTGAATATTAATTCATCGAATATGGCATGCCCCCAGAGCAAATGCTCTCAAGTTGCCACACACCCATCACACCCCATTTGAATGGAAGGTACCGGTAGATGCCATCAAATTGGACTGGGGAACACCTGTATTAGTTGCAATATGGTGGTGCTATGGGTTAAACCACAGAGCCTAGGGCTTGCTGATCAGAAGGTCGGCAGTTTGAATCCCCGCAACGGGGTGAGCTCCCGTTGCTCGGTCCCTGCTCCTGCCAACCTAGCAGTTCGAAAGCAGGTCAAAGTGCAAGTAGATACTGTAAATAGGTACCACTTTAGAAATCACCCCAGAATTGGCCTTACTAAACATCTTCCAAGACAATAATGCCCACTTACACTACAAAGAACTCATAACCCACCTACTTTCAGCAACCAGAAATAACATAACCAGACACTGGAGAGACCTGTCAGGAATAAACATGGACCAATGGTACCAAATAGTATGGGAAACAGCCTTACTAGAAAAATTAACCAATAAGCTGAAACTGATACGGGGACAAATAGAAGAAGACGCCTTCACCCCAGTATGGCTCCCCTTTATCACACACACAGCCCAACAAGACAATGACAAAAATCTACCAGCAGCATACAAATCAATATGGCTAACCTAACCCAAAACACACACACACCCCACTCAGACATGAAAACAAAGCCCATCACAGCCAATCACAAATGAACAACTACACCCTAGGCCAACCCCAACCTCTCTCACCACCAACAGAACACAAGCGAACAAAAGAGAACCTGCACAAGCAACGCTGACATCAAACCCTACAAATATTTAATAAAATAGAAACATTGCCACCCATCCTCCCACCCCTGTCCCCCTCTTTCCCGCTTTTTCTTCCCAATGTCTCAACAAATGAAACTGATTTGCAAAAATGATACATGTAAAAAATACGAGAGACATTGCACATACTTTTGTAAATCAAGAAATCTTTAATAAAAATACTTCAAATAAATAAATAGGTACCGCTCTGGCGGGAAGGAAAACGGCGTTTCCGTGTGCTGCTCTGGTTCGCCAGAAGCGGCTTAGTCATGCTGGCCACATGACCCGGAAGCTGTACGGCGGCTCTCTCGGCCAATAAAGCGAGATGAGCGCCGCAACCCCAGAGTCATCTGCGACTGGACCCAACGGTCAGGGGTCCCTTTACCTTTACCATTGGTAATGCCCAGAAACAAAGAAAAGGTCCAGAATCATCTCTCCACCATTCACTTACTGCTTTTTTTAAAAAAATGAAAAGCCTTTTAATTGTTTTTAATAAGCTAAGCACATGACAGCCACATTCTAGAAGCAGAGACATCCCTTTTGAAAAAAATCTTCCTGCCTTGCCAAGCTTCTATTAGTCATGAGAATGAGAAGTGCTGGGACAAACTTGCCTAACAAGTTGTGTAACTGCGTGTTAATCAGGCAAATGTTGACACCAATGAAGATTACACTCACCCCAAATAAAACAAGAGGAATCATCGCCTTTTAAAGAACATAAAGTGTAATTTATGTACACACACACACACACACACACACACACACTCGGGGGGGGGGGGGGGATAAAAAGCTAGCATTCTGACACAATCACTTATTTGGGAGGTTTGCACTAGCAGACTTTCTAGTGGTTGTAAAAACTGAAGAGCAGAAAATGTTATTTTAGGGAGACCTGAGGTTGAACTAGTGTCAGAAGGGTTTACCCAAAGGACAGCTCCCAATGCACTGACATTGGACTGAAAGCATTTCACTGGATTGGGTCCAGGCGGAAGCCTTGTTCAGGCCTTATGCCTCATCAGGAAATATCTTTGCATATATAGGAGGCACAGGGCCAAGCAACATCCTGCCCTGTGCTTCCTACACACGAGATTTTCTGTTCAGGCATATTGCCTGAGCAGTGCTTGAAGTCACAAAAACCAATGGGCGTTAGGCCGTGTACCGCTGATTTCAGTGCTGCAATCTCACACATTCTTACCTGGGAGTAAGTGCCACTGAACTCAACATGTGCCTGGCGATTTTCAAACACTGCTGATGGGTCTCAAACCCATGGTGATTTAGGGACTTCCCCTGCATGTGAAGACAGGCTCCAGTGGACTGGGCGGATGAGACCAACAGTGGGTCCAATGGTCAAGAAGGCAGTTTTTGCACGTGCTGTAGGGGGAAGTGAGGGTCGGGTGGGGTTTGACAACCTGGGAAGGTAGCCCATCTTGGAGAAGGGAAACTCTGCTCCTAAACCTCTGCTGCCTTGCAGTTTAGGGAGAAGAAAAGACTAAGGAGGAGACCCAATAGAAATCCAGAGTGGAGTCCCTAAGACGGTTGGATGGCATATTGTATGCCTCCTTCTGCCAACTCCTGTAGCCAAGCTGGTGCCAAACGTATGGCTCTGCTTTTCCTTTGGACCATACCAGCGAAGCCGGGAGGAGGGTCTCATCCTCTGTGCAGCCCAAGACCTCCATGCACTCTGCCCAGTTTTGTGCCCTGAGCAGGTCACTTCAGTGCTGCTAACGCAGCGGTTTGGCTTCACCCTAGTAAGCACACTCCATTGTCTCTTGAGATAGACAGGTGCCAATATTAATTTGGTACCCTATGAATGCTCAACTGATACTACAAATTGGATTGAATACAGCGGTACCTCTGGTTACGTACTTAATTCGTTCCGGAGGTCCGTTCTTAACCTGAAACTGTTCTTAACCTGAAGCACCACTTTAGCTAATGGGGCCTCCTGCTGCCGCTGCGCTGCCAGAGCACGATTTCTGTTCTTATCCTGAAGTAAAATTCTTAACCTGAAGCGTTATTTCTGGGTTGGCAGAGTTTGTAACCTGAAGCGTATGTAACCCGAGGTACCACTGTATTAGTATGCCTTAGATTTCGTTCCACTTCCACGGTTAATCACTGATAATAAAAAAAACTCTTCCTTCGTTTCCAAACCTCAGTCCACTAATGTTAATAATTAAGCTACTTGTAACTCTCTCCTTAAAAGGCCGCAAGACCCTGAAAGTTTTGTTCACGTTATGTATGGAACGTTTGCTATCAGATTATTGCCAGCTTTTGTCCTCCTTACAGAAATAACATGCTTTTTTTTGGTTCTGCAACCCTTCCATTTTTCACATCTGGAGGCAACGCAACGCAAGTGCAGCCCAGGATACTATAAAGGAAGGAAGGGAAGAAAAAGGCAGCAACACACAGGCAAGCTTAAGTCCTTGCTTTCAAGCGACATAATATATTCAGAGTAGTTTTCATAAGTTCACAATAAGAGAACAGCTACACAATGGATGTCTTGTCCGGGCGCCAAAAGATAACTAATCATTGCTCATATTAAATTTCTCTCAGCTGCTCTTAAAACTTTCCACAAATGAAGCAGAGCGACAAGAGATAGCCTTTCTAAGAGCAGGACGTGTACGTTTTAACACTCCTCCGAGATCCTCTGACATAAATGTCAACGGCAATAGCCAAACCTTTTTAAACACGTTTACAGCTTCACCCCCTTATATTTTTTGCTCTCTGGGCAATTAATTTCATAATTTTAAGTACTGTCTAATAAAATGGCAAGATGCGGCAGTTACCCAACGCTATAAAGTGCTTGCTTCCCTCATCACTTTCTTTCAGAAGAGCAGCCATTTCTCTCAAAAGTGTGTACTTAAGTTTAACTGCCGTGCCCCCTTGCTCTCTCTCCCCCCCAACTTATTAATTCTTAACAGGTTTTAGGATTCTATTCAACACTTTACAAGCCAACACTATAGGGCTTTTACAAACACCTCGTGGAGACGTCGCTTGCAATGAAGGACTCTGTTCTGAAAGGAATACGAAGATAGGAAAGGGCCAATGGAACATGTTTTTAAATAAAATTAAGCAACTGGTACAGAAAACACACACACACACAAAAGGAAAAAAATAACATTCACATGTAAAACTTGCATTCAATACTGATTATGCAGTACATTTTTATATGGTCTCATCTTCAACTATTAAAAAAAGGCCTATGTGATTTAGAAGTCAGTAGCCGAGGGCTTGGTCTTGATTTTTCTTTTCCTTTTTTTAAGGTATAGAACATAGAGAGTGCAAATGGGCAGCAATGGGAGTGGCTGCTGAGGCCATATAACACTGGTCCTGAAAGACCGACATTGGCTCCCAGTATGTTTCCAAGCACAATTCAAAGTGTTTATGCTGACCTTCAAAGCCCTGAATGGCCTCAGCCCAGTATACCTGAAGGAGCGTCTCCACTCCCATTGTTCAGCCCGGACACTGAGGTCCAGCTCCGAGGGCCTTCTGGTGGTTCCCTCACTGCGAGAAGTGAGGTTACAGGGAACCAGGCAGAGGGCCTTCTCGGTAGTGGTGCCCACCCTGAGGAACGCCCTCCCATCAGATGTCAAGGAAATAAACAACTATCTGACTTTTAGAAGACATCTGAAGGCAGCCCTGCTTAGGGAAGTTTTTAAAGTTTGATGTTTTATCGTGTTTTTAATATTCTGTTGGGAGCCGCCCAGAGTGGCTGGGGAGGCCCAGCCAGATGGGCAGGGTATAAGTAATAAATTATTATATTATTATAAGTTTCAGATGATTCCGGATTTTGTTCTGCCTCACACCCCACATAAACTACCCACTCAAAACACAGAAGTATGGAATAAATGTTAGCATTAATAACATATATTGTTATTAATTTCATTTATGCATCAATTCCTATGAAGTACAGTGGTACCTCGGGTTACATACAGTGGTACATCACAAGACAAATGCCTTGCTGGACGAAAAACTCGCTAGACGAAAGGCATTCGCTAACGAAAGGGTGACTCGCAAGACGAATTTTCCTATGGCCGTGACTCTGGGGTTGCGGCGCTCATCTCGCGTTACTGGCCAAGGGACCCAGCATACAGCTTCCGGGTCATGTGGCAAGCATGACTAAGCCGCTTCTGGTGAACCAGAGCAGTGCACGGAAATGCTGTTTACCTTCCCGCCGGAGCGGTACCTATTTATCTACTTGCACTTTGGTGTGCTTTCGAACTGCTAGGTGGGCAGGAGCTGGGACCAAGCAACGGGAGCTCACATGATAACCATTGTGTAAATCAACTTTCCACACAAATTTACAAAAAAAATAAAGAGGCCAAATATCACAATCCCTTGCATATTTACTCAGAAGTTAAGTCCCACTGTATTCAATGGGTTTTACTTCCTAGCCTATGTTTAGGATCTGGTTAACAATGAAATAAAGCCCACTGAGCAAAATGGGACTTACCTCTGAGCAAATATGCAAAAGATTGCCTTGCAAGAGTGTATTAAGGCAAACAGACTACTGCTCAAGTGTAAATTTTGGGAACTCTGAAAAAGTTTTAACTTTTAATAAACTGAAGCTATCTATTTCACTTTAAGTAATCTACTGATTTTACTGGAAGACTGTGGGGTAAAATACCGGTAGTATGAAGAATTATCATTATCTTGAGCTTATCACAGGAATCTAAGATTGTGCTTTAGGAATTCCTGTTAATTTTGGGCCACTGAATAAATGGGCTGAGTGTGGACAAACTTGTTACTCCTTGAAATACTACAAACACCTTTAGCAACCATGAATATTTCTGAGCAAACAGATTCTGGTCTTGACTTCATAGTCTCGACTCCAGACAGCAAGCTCAGCTATTTTCAAACTCTAATGTTTATTTTACTATTAAGAAAACAGAAACAGAAAACCACTAGCAACTGCAGTGACTAGCAGGTGATGACAACTTGGAAAAGTACTAGTTTCAAGGACAATGTCATTTTGTTTGAAATGACATATATCAGGGTACTGGATAGATGAATAAAACTGCATACTTTATCAGCAATATGAAGAAAAGCTTGAACATGTCCATTTTTGGGAATTTTGTATAACTGGCCATTTTTTATGCTGCAGTGTAGTGAAAGCTGAATATATCTGATGATTATAAAAAAGGCCGGTATTGCTCTTTCTGTCTTGTTGTTCATATGTACAAATGAACAAATGTGGGCTGAATGCTACTCGTAGAAAAGGGTGGGCTGTCACAAACACCACAGAAAAACTTAGAAGCATATGCAGAGGAAATAACTAGTGAGCTCAATTACAGACCATGCATACAGACATGTGTATGTAAGCATATTGTGCTGGGAATTAAGCCTTTAGAAGGCACTTCAGAAAACACTAAAATTAACTAATGGGGAAATCCAGAGACTTTGTGGGGAGGGGGACACCTGGTCTAAGGAAGCTGCAGAAAAGCACCGTTAACCACAACCAACCCCAAACCTAGCTGGTGTAAGGAAACAGATAATACAACATTCAGGCTAAGAGACAGGAAGCATGGAGCGGAAAGGGCACAAGGCAATATACACAGATCAAAAGATTTGACTCACAGAAGAGACTTGCTCTCTCTGCCTCTCTTAGGCACAAGCAGGGTGGATTAAAAAAAAATCAATCATTTTTATTAATTTTTATTTTATTTAAATCATTTATTTTAATTTAAATTGGATTTTTAAAATAAAATGCTTTTGGAGGAAAAATCTTTCTAAAGATAGTTTTCTGTTTAAGTTATATTAGAGTCCAGAGGCTATTCATCAGGAAATAAGGATTTGTTTTAAGTTTTTAATGTGTACTAAAACTCAGTCTAAGGTTGTTGTGTGTGTTTTTTTTAATTGTTTAACCACATCAGTTAACAAACATGGATACGTATGCTATAATGTTATTTTTTTAGTTACATAAATTGTTTAAATTGTTATTAAGGAAATGATTCCAATAAAGTACAGCAGAAAAGTTTTCCAAATAGAAACACTGAACTTACTAAACCTCACAATAATTTCATAATTATCAGTCTATGTATTTCTAATAGTATAACCAAATCAGTAATTTATATATATATAACTGTAAAAACTACTCTGAAAATTTTTTATTCCAAAAATGAAACCTTCATCTGGTTGTAAATATTAAGATGATACCAGCAAGAATGAGTCTTTCTTTAAAAAAAAAAAAGGTTTAAATCAAGTCTTACTGACTAGTGATTTAAATTGTGATTTAAATCAAATCCACCCTGGGCACAGGGAAGGAATTTATTGGCACTGCTGCTCTGCATTCTTGAGGCTGTTTGGCCCATCATGCCATTCCAAGGGTGGGCAGGCTGGAAGAGCCAACTCAGGGGAGAGAATAGGGTTGCCTTCTTCTATAGGCTGTCACCACCACTGCAACTTTGCTGCAACCGAGTGCCCTGGAAAGGATGTTCAAAGTCTGCCTCACCAGCAGCCAAAGCATAGGTAGAACAGCTGGACCAAGAAGAGACAGCTTGGAGCCAGCAGGAACCAATTAGACGGTGCTGACCAGTGACCATTTCAAACTGGGCAGACTTGTACGTACACAATAATCTGACCCCTTTGGCCTCAGCTGTATTGCACAGATTATTATATATATTTTTAAGTGTACCGGGGAGGGGGGTGGGCCAAAAGTAAGAACGAAACCATGCACAGTCAGACTAATTCTGGCAACTCTCCAGGAACTCCAAAAGGCTAGCCAAATTCTGGACTCTTGGCAACCGTGTCCCTGCCCTGCAGAAACAGAAACAAACACGATAAAAGGAAGCTTTAACTTCTGTCATAGTGAACCTCCCAGCCAGGGAAAGTTTTTTCAACTTGCCAAACGCACTCATGGAATGACTCAGCTGCCTACGCTCGCTTTTATCCCAAGCATGAGGCAAGCAGATCAGACAAAAGAAAGAGAGAGCCCTGGAAGAGTTGACTCCAAAGATCTGTGCATGCTCCGTTGCACGCACACACACAACTTCCACACAAGCGGGTACCACAATTGATTTCGTAACACAGGACACCATATACGTGCAGAGCAGGCCCCAGCACTGAAGCAAAGGGGGAAGTGTGCCCGCATATCGAGAGCAATTGCACATGCCACAATCGCCTGGTGCAGGGCAGGCTCCGAAAGTAAACAGGAATGGAATTCTACCAAAGTGGAGAAGGAAGTCCTATGCTAAGAAAGCAATGCTCTACTGTATTCTCAACAGATCAACACCTGAGTGGTTGGACCTCAGACCTGACCAGATCTGCTCGAAAGAGAACAGGCATGGATCCTAGACTCCCTACCAGAAGCCACATCCCCCAGATGACACTCCACACAAAGGAGCTTGAACAGAGGGGACTCTACCACCTCTTCTCATGCCTCATTTCCTAATTCTGGTCCCTCCGTCATAACCGCTCCAAGACCTCTGAAATGGAAAAACTGATGGGCCTGAGTCAAAGCTGAGGTCCAGAGATGGAGTGCTTAGCAGCGCACCTGCTCTATTGGGAAGGTGGAGACAAGTCTCGCACCTACTCTGGATCCCAGCAGTGAGTAGTTCCACTGAGCTGTTTCTGAGAGACACCAGACCCCAACTATCCAGTACCATTGAGAGGGATCTGGCTGCTCATCGGTATTAGAACCTTATATATACAGTCATACTTTGGATCCCGAACGTTTTGGCTCCCGAACACCGCAAACCCGGAAGTGAGTGTTCTGGTTTGCAAACGTT
Source organism: Lacerta agilis (assembly GCF_009819535.1). Taxonomy (NCBI): domain Eukaryota; kingdom Metazoa; phylum Chordata; class Lepidosauria; order Squamata; family Lacertidae; genus Lacerta; species Lacerta agilis. The sequence continues at coordinate 17,208,163 of NC_046323.1, forward strand.
CTTTGGAACCCGAATGTCCGACAGGGCTTCCACAGCTTCTGACTGGCTGGAGCGTCCTGCAGCTAATCAGAAGCCGCACTTTGGTTTCCAAACATTTTGGAAGTTGGACGGACTTCCAGAACAGACTCTGTTCAACTTCCAAGGTACGACTGTATAAGCTAATTGCCAAATGGCACCTTAAGCTTAGGTTATAGTCACCACAGCGGAATGTCTAGGTGCCACTTTTTCATCCCTGGTGAAATATCTTTATCTTCATCGCATTTCTATACCACTTTATATATATATATTTTTTAAAAAACCTCAAAGCATTTTACAACACATTAAAACATCAAATAAAACAATCCAGAATGAAACAAATTCAAGCTTCAAGGAAAAGACTTCAGATCCTTCCCTAAGGGACACTTTGCTTTCCCCATATTTACTTATCTACTATATTTCTATAGCTGCCCCATATCACAAGTACTCTAGGAAGCCAGCGTGGTGTAGTGGTTAGAGCAGGCATAGGCAAACTCGGCCCTCCAGATGTTTTGGGACTACAACTCCTATCATCCCTAGTTACCGTAACAGGACTATTGGTCAAGGACGATGGGCGTTGTAGTCCCAAAACAACTGGAGGGCCGAGTTTGCCTATGCCTGGGTTAGAGTGTCAGACTAGGACCTGGGAGATCAGGGTTCAAATCCCCACACAGTCATGAAGATCACTGGGTGACCTTGGGCCAGTCACAGCCTCTTACCCCTACCTCAGGGATTAACTGAGAAGGGGGTGAAGCATGTACTCCTTGGAGAAAAAGGTGGGGTATAAATGTAATAAATAAGCTATTCTGCTTACCGGCTTAAGAAAGCTGGAGGAGCTAGCCAGGTGGAGATGTCAGTCGCCAATCTGGCATCCAGAGATCTCCAGCTGGTCGCAACTGGACCTGCACCAGTCGCAAAACGCACCTGACGCCTGGGGGATTTCTAACACTGCTTCTCACTTGGCTTTATAGCTCTACTTTCACAGATTTGCTTCCCTGCCTATCTGGGAAGGTGAGAACAGGGTACAGTGTTACACAAGCAGGTTGCAGGCAGGTGATCCTCCTTGTGGACCAGCCTGGGCAAAGATTTTAAAAAAGAGAGTTGTTCATTTAGCACAACAGAGGCCCATCTCACCTGTTGAAATCTCCACTGTGCGTTTCAAGAATCCCAAACCCGCAAGAGATTTTTGGACATCACACCCTTTCGGTGATTCATTGTCAAAGCCTAGGCTTAACTTTGACAAAAAACCTCAGAAGCCGAACAGCTTTTTATTGACATGACTAAGGCGATTACAAAACAAACCACCAGGGGCAAAAAACAACAACACGCTGCCGAAATCAAAACCATGAGCTAGCATAGCGCACTCAGCAACTCTTGCAATTTGAAATAAGGAGAATAAATCTCATCAGTAAGGAAATGAAGTGAATCCGAGCATATCACCATTTACTATACACCGTGAACGGGACTGAGTTTCATTAAGCTCCTGTGAAGGCAAGAATCGTAAAAATGCTAGAGTGTCTATAAAAGGTACTCGGAAGCATCCGAGATCACAAATATTTCAAACTCCCTGACATGATAACCATGGTCTCAGAAAGCATCAAACTTAGTCTAGCTTGTCTTTTGAGCAGAGTGAGCAGTCTTCTTCAATCGGCACAAAAAGAAAGAGAGAACATCAAAGCCCAATACCTCAACTTGCATATTAGAATCCTACTTTGAACCTCATATTTGGTGTGCCTTCAGAATTTTAATAGTGAGGAATGTTCCTTCCGATCACAAAATTGTTGCATACTTGTTCCCCTTAACATTTCTGGTGGTTTCATCATGTAAATCTTTACTCTTTTGTATAATCAAACTAGAAGAGCAATTAGTAACATGTCTCTTAAATAACCAAGGATCGGGGTTTCACAGACAATGGACAGTGGCTGCAGAGATGCTGTGGAAAGGGAAGAGGCTGCTTGCAGCCACCGGAGTGATACAGACCCCATTAACTCAGGCTGGGTGTTTTATTTTATAAATGCATGTTTCACCTCTCCAAAAACCATGCAAAGCCACCAGCAAGACAAGAAACTAAGCAAACCAAAGCTAAACTGTCTGGATAACTCAGTTGGTTAGAAAATTCTTTCCAGTAGCACCTTAGAGACCAACTGAGTTTGTTCTTGGTATGAGCTTTCGTGTGCATGCACACGGCTACCCACCTGTCAGTTGGTTAGAGCAGGCATAGGCAAACTTGGCCCTCCAGATGTTTTGGGACTACAACTCCCATCATCCCTAGCTAACAGGACCAGTGGTCAGGGATGATGGGAGTTATAGTCCCAAAACAACTGGAGGGCCGAGTTTGCCTATGCCTGGGTTAGAGTGTGATGCTGCTAACACCAAGGTGGCAAGTTCGATCCTCGTATGGGACAGCTGAATATTCCTGCATTGCAGGGGGGTTAGACGAGATGATCCTCAGGGTCCCTTCCAATTCTACAACTCTATGATTCCAACACATGCAATGAAGTAATCAAGGAGTGTGTGTAGGGGGAAGAAGTGGCACACAGTAGGGGGGGCAGGGGGTGGAACCCTCCAACCCACAACATCCTCCAATCCTCCCTGGACTGATACAGATATGAATCAGTTTGTCCTCAAAGGGGGAACAAGCCACTTCCAAGTCACTCTGAGGGAAAATGAAGCTGAACCCCCCCCCCAAACACCTTCCCCGCCATTTCCGTAGGTTTGGCTCAGTAAAAGACAGCTCTTTCTTTCTTTGACCAATGGGCAATGCTTCATAGAATCACAGAACCGTAGAGTTGGAAGGGACAGCAAGGATCATCTAGTCCAGTGTTTTTCAACCTTTTTTGGGCAAAGGCACATTTGTTTCATGAAAAAAATCACGAGGCACACCACCATTAGAAAATGTTAAAAAATTTAACTCTGTGCCTATATTGACTATATATAAAGTAATTCTCTTGAATTTTTCAATTTTTCCCACAGCACACCAGGCAACATCTTGCGGCACACTAGTGTGCCGCGGAACAGTGGTTGAAAAACACTGATCTAGTCCAACCCCCTGCAATACAGGAATCTTTTGCCCAATGTGGGGCTCGAACCCACAACACGGAGATTAAAAGTCTCATGCTCTGCCGACTGAGCTATCCCAGCTTCATGCATCAAGAAGTTCAAAACTCTTCTATAGCACACGCCAACTTATATAATTTCCCCCAAATCAGACTGTATTAAGACCTTTCATAGTAAAATACAATAAAAAAAGCAAAACTAATCTAAACAAAAAGAATGGAAAGTCCTCTCTCATAGGTAGATCTTAACTTGTCTCACACGGAAAGAGGTGAACCCTCTCAGCTCTCACCTGGGAGAGCTTCCCTTGCCTGCCTCTCACATAGGGTCCTTCGCCAACCACCCAACAGCTTCATCTGCATGCAAACCCTTCATTAACCCTGAGTGGAGGATACCCCCAACACACACACACACAAGGAACAGAGCAAAGCAGAAGCAAGAACAAAGCAATAAAAGAAAAGAAAAGATAACAGAGATATAAAAATATTAAAGGCATAATAAAATAGTAAAGGAATAAAAAAAGGAAAAGTAGTAAGTAAAAAAGACACTCAGCTATCTGCCTGTCGGTTGTATATACGAGAAACATATGCCAAATTAATGTAGGTAAAAAAATAAGGCAAAGGACCCCTCGGCGGTTAAGTCCAGTCAAAAGCGACTATGGGGTTGCGGCGCTCATCTCGCTTTCAGGCCGAGGGAGCCGGTGTTTGTCCACAGACAGCTTTCCGGGTCATGTGGCCAGCATGACTAAACTAATTCTGGTGCAATGGGACACCAGTGACGGAAACCAGAGCGCATGGAAATGCTCTTTACCTTCCCGCCACAGTGGTACCTATTTGTCTCCTTGCACTGGCGTGCTTTTGAACTGCTAGGTTGGCAGGAGCTGGGACAGAGCAACGGGAGCTCACCCCGTCGCGGGGATTCGAACCGCCGGCCTTCCATTTGGCAAGCCCAAGAGGCTGTCGTTTAGACCACAGCGCCACCCTGAACATTAACACAATGTTTTGTTGTTTAGAGTCAACCTAAATGGTACACTAGTCAAGCAGAGGCTGGTTGAAGCAGAACCACAGAATGCAAGTGATCAACGTCACAAGCAGACCGGGAAAAGCTATTTTGAATGGTCCTCTGTGTGACTAAGTCTGGTACCTTGTGGATTTCACTTCTAGAAAATGGCAGATAGACGTTTTAAGCAAGGGCTGAAGCAGGGCTGAGAACCTGTGGCTCTCCTGTTGGACTACAGTAACCATCATCCTTGGCCATTGGTGGTATTGGTTGAGGCTAATGGGACTTTTGAGGCCAACAATATCTGTTGGGTCTGAGGTTCCTCTTCTCTGCTAAAGGCTGTCTTCTCAACACACAGGCACACAATGTAATGTGACATCAATGCAAAGAAAGTGCTGGATTTTGGACTGGAAAGTGTAGTGTTCAAATTCCTGCTCAGACATGAAGCTCTTAGCATAGGAGGGAGAGAATCTATAACCCCATATATGCCATACTGATTCCCTGCAATAAGGACTGAAAACAAAGGAAAATTCCTAGATTTGCCTGTAAGGGACAGTTAAACATGTTGTTGGCCAGTATTTAGGCACTGGCGGAAGTTGTCACTGCCTGTTATATGTCACGGCAGCATGACAAACAACTGTTTCTGTCTGTTTCATTAATGGCACAACAGCAACAAACCTGGACTCTTTTAAGTCGTAATTACAACCTCATGGTTTTTGCTGCTGCTGCTGTTTCTACGTGTATAAATCAGCAACAATTAAAAATATATCCTTAGGTTAAAAAGAGTTAGCAGTGTGCAAAAGTTTACAAAGACCAAGATACTTAAAATAAACAAGTTGTATTTTCAACATGCTTTAGATAAACTAAACTAGGAAGCTTTCCAAGAATGAAACTGGTGTTTGTGTTCCACACTGATATACTTAAAAAGTAGGTAATTTCAAGGTGATGTCTGTGAGCTTTTTCACAAGGATTCAAATCCTTAAGACAGGTTACAATTTATTATTTTGAGAACACGATCTTTATGTGTTTTAGATGCCATTTTAAGCTGCATGCTAACTTGTCTAATTAGGCAATATTTATATTAGCCCATTATAGTTGAGAGCATATATGCTAATTGAAAGACACAATATAGCATTTGCAATACTTATTTGTAGAAGACTACTTCATGCATGTGATAAATTTATTCAGATATTAAATGGAAAACCATAATGTATCTCTTATAGAGATATTTGTGGTTTTCTCCAGGGAAGGATTCGAACCGCCAACCTTCTGATCGGGAAGCCCAAGAGGCTCCTGTGGTTTAGACCACAGCGCCACCCGTCCCTTTTACCTTTTACCTGCATTTGACTAACCACCATTTTATCAGATGCAATACACAGCTGAGGGAATGGAGGAAATGGGCTAGAAACTGTGAAGAAAAGCTCGGCTCCCTGTGCCTCATCACCAAGGTCTGTTTCAGTTTAAAAGATATGAGATTAAGGAGGCTGGGGACGAAACAGCTTTGAATTCTTTGCAACCGTCAACATCCCAAAATTCAACTTGTTCCATCCACTCTTGAGTTCTGTTAACAACAGACCCTTTCCAGTCTGCCCCAAAAGGTCTTGAATCCACATTCCTTTGCAGTTGCTTTTCCCAATGCAGATGTGGGTTTAAGGTGCAACAATAAAAAAAACCCAACCGTGACTAATGTAAATCAACAAGAATATGAAAGGCTCTGTCTCTGAAATGTGTATTTGAAAGAATGCAAATTTATTAGTAAGAAGAGATTAGGACCGTGTACAAATCCAATTTTGAATAAAACCATTCCGCTGGCGATCTAACACTAGTTAAATGGGGGGGGGGGACGGAACCTGAAACCTTCTCACAATGTAGTCATCAACCACAAACCGAAAGCGCAGTGGAGACACAAAAATATCTACAGATAGATAGGCAAGCGTGCTCACAGAGCTTCATGAGAAGCAACAGAGAGGTAAAGCTTGTGTGGATCAATGTCTACATGATCTTAAATAGACTGGAACTGAAACAGAGTATTTGTGCACATTTAGAACTGAGGGGGGAAATGCAATATAGTTCTTGGGTTGGTGAAAAGGTGAAGTAAACAGTAAGAAACAGAGCCGGTTAGAATCAACGGTAAGACACTAACGTGTGCCCCGTCAGCTGGCAAGAAAAGACACAAGTGTGTGGCTACAGATACAATCCACCCCATTAGATTATTTAATCTGACCCACAGCTAGTTTGCATCACCTGCGATAAAGTCAGGATTGATCCAGGAGATTAAAAGAAAACGGGAAAGTTGACCAAGAATAATTTCACGGACAGAGCAGAGGGAAACCCCATTATTTCTTCTCTATAAAGAACACCACTTGGTAAAAGCAACTATTTCACCCCAATTTTTATTGTTTAAATATTGTGTCTGGCATTACTGATGGAAAGGAAGAATGGCCAAAATGTGGATTTTCTAAACATTTAACATGTAAATAGAATAAATTACAGTGGATTATTTACATTCAGATTAAAGGGATGTTCTCTCTCTCTCACACACACACACAACATATATATATATATATATATATATATATATATATATATATATATATATATATATGTGTGTGTGTGTGTGTGTGTGTGTGTGTGTGTGTATATGAATGAGATGGATCAGAAACCTCTGATTAAATGACCCCTTGTGGTACACTATAAGACTGATATAATTACTTTTATGATCACATCATTTTAGCATCCTTGCAAACTAATCTTCTACAGCTAAGCACTACTATAATTAAAACACACTGCCACTTTCCCCTGCCTTATTAAAGCATTTTTCGGGGCCACTTCAAACGTGATTAATTTTCTATGCAAAAGCTGTTCCATTTAGGAAACAGATGTAAACCTTGTGTAGTAAAATAAATAAATAAATAAATACAAATACATGAGGGGTCATCATCACATGTTAACGCTCTAGATGTACGTGACACACTTTTCCTAAATGAAATATGTATGTGGAGAAGAGACAAGATGTCTCCAGAACAACCAGATTTCAAATTTTCCCTTGTCAAAAAATTCACACGGACCGAAAATACTCCTTCAGTTCCAGAAATACTCCAAAACTGAGATGTGTGCATGTGGGTGAGTGGTGGAGGTGGAACCTATATTTCAGGATTCTTTTACTATGCAACATGCTTTTGCAACGCTAGCACAGCACTGTCTTTCCTTTCTGTAACCCAGGGAAGAGTTAATCAAGGAACGTTATCTGTGGAAGCTGTTTTTGGTCTTAGAACCAGTATGTTTATTTCTTTTGTAGCAAGTCCTGATGCCGTATTCTGTGGGGTCGTGAGCACCACTATTTTCCACTTTGCCTTTTGGTTTTTAAAATTCAAGGAAGTTGTACTTGGGAAATTGTATAATTCAAACGGACGTGAAAGAATATATTACACAGCACTTCACAGGGCTGGTAAAAGTAGCATCTCAGGAACGTCACAGTTTGAAAGTAAAGTATTCCTATAGCTTACAGTGCTCGGAGCCGGCAACATCACATTTTCGCCATCACAAATTGTCTTTCATACTTTGCATGAATTATTTTAGCAGGTAAGTTACATCGTAGAATTGTAGAGTTGGAAGAGACGCTGAGGATCTTCTAGTCCAAACCCCTGCAATGCAGGAATATATCTCATACGAGGATCGAACCTGCAACCCTGGAGTTATGCTCTAACCCAGGCATGGCCAAACTTGACCCTCCAGCTGTTTTGGGACTACAACTCCCATCATCCCTAGCTAACAGGACCAGTGGTCAGGGATGATGGGAATTGTAGTCCCAAAACAGCTGGAGGGCCATGTTTGGCCATGCCAGCTCTAACCAATGGCCCTATCCAGATATCCTCTCCCCCACATGTACAGTGGAACCTGGAACTTTCAAGGGCTTTCTTTTAAATAACCTACCATCTATACGGCACCCAATACAGATCTATATGGGTTTAGGAAATCTTACTATACCTCTAAGTCTATTAAATACTTGCTGTTTAAGAACTGGATAAAACAGAGGTCCAATTGGCCACTTACCTGCTCATCAGGGTCAACAGCAAGTGTCCCGTCCCCCCACCCCACCCCATTGTCAGCAATTAGTCGTGGCAAACTATATTCCCAACCCATCGCCAAAGTATATTCCTAGTCCCAACCCACCTTACTCTCTCAGAGTAAGAAACAGCAGTACAGATTAAGAGCGGTCGCATCTCTGGCCCTTACAACAGAGTGGTGCAGTACTACACCATTCTTTTGCAGCCTTTGCAACCACCAGGCGTTGGCATATCCTGACTCTCTCCCAGCTTCTGGGAGGCAGTTGTGATTGCCCTACAAGATCAGCAGCACTTTTTTACTAACTACCCAAAAAGTCAGTTACCTTCCTCTATTCCAGGGAAGGGACTTGGCAAAGTCCACTACTGCTTTTTCCAGACCAGATAGATGGCAGTAGCTTGTAGAGAAAGCTGGAAACTGTGAGAAAGGCATAGGAGGAACAGGCAGAGGCACTTTGCATCTACTACGTGCTAGGTTGCCACAAGAAAAAGTATACCCTCTTGTGCATGAAGCAACATATAAACACTAGTTTTCACTTGCAGCTACTAAGTTTGCTATAACTATTACACGTTGACATGACACACCAGCAACCTCTCTCCTTTTTGAAGGTATCAACATGCTTTTGTTTTCCTCAAAGGGCAAATAGCAGCTTTGAAGAGCAAAGAGCAGGATTTTGACTGGGGAAACCGAAAACAGGGGAAAGGTTTAAGTACACACCTCTTCCTTAACTGAGGCTCAGTACACATTAGCAGTCCCCTACAGACACATTTCAGAGAGAGAGAGAGAGAGAGAGAGAGAGAGAGAGAGAGAGAGAGAGAGAGAGAGAGAGAGAGAGAGATCACAGATCTCCTGTGCAAAACAGAGTTTGGCCCTTGTAAGAACAGTTCTGGACAGTGCTGTATTTTCATAGAATGGCTGTAAAAATTGTCTGCTCTTCTTTGCAAAGTGTGTAAATTGTGCATTAAAAACAGACACAATAGTAGAAATTATTCCAATGCTATGAACCCCACGGATTATCTGAATTGATAACAAACTGCATGTGCGATCTTCTATGTGCTAACTTTCAAAACCTGCACAAAAGACTACCAGCCACTAAAAACTGTTTGCACTCACTAAGTACATTTTTTCTGCATCGTTTCCAAAGTTACTTCTGCTACTTCTATGCAATGCATTAGATGTATCTTCGACAATAGCACTATCTCAATTATCAAAATAGCTCAGGAAACATCCCAAGGTTTTAGATAAACTGAGCTACATAAACAAAATCACTGTTTGCATATGATTACATTGGCATAAGGCTTTCCAGATCATGGTTTCTACTGTATCCCCTACCCTGCACACAAGACGCCAGGTAAGATATGCTCACAGTACCGCAAGCACTATCAAAATGTGTTGCCAATGGGTCACCAAGATAGTTAAAATAATAAAGTTAAGTGGTATGTGGACATTTCAAACTTCAATTCTTTGCCAAAGCAGCTTCCAAAATCTGTCATTTTTCATACTTGGCAGGCAAGGCACTCAGCTCATTAGGGAATTACTTAGCAAGGGTGCATCAAACAGAAAAGGGCCATTCCATTGTCACGGGTGGGACACTTTGACCATGTTTTTTGGTATTCACACATGTGTAACAATGTAAATATACATAAAAATTAACAACCAAAATTTAAACTATGTTCTTAATAAGATACTGAACATTTTACTAATTTTTTTTATTATTGTTATGGATATTTTTGACAATTTTATTAAATGTTAAAAGTGTTGTCACGGGTGGGACAAAAAAGGACATGGAACTTGAGATAAGTTTGATTTATGGAAAAACTGAGTTGGGAGGTGAATCAATGATAAACTCAGCATATCTGTTTAAATCAATGTTTATTGGTTACAACTATGCAATCAGGAATTAAGTTTAAGAAATTTAACGATACAAAATTAAGGAAAAAATGCTGTCACGGGTGGGACAATCATCCGAAAACTTTTAACTTGAACACTTCTGTGAAGACTACGTGGGTGGACTTTTGAAAAGAAGGTCCATAAAATAAACTTCTTTTGTCTTTAGCTTTAAAAAAAAATGGTTAGACTGCACGTTTGGAATCTTCCTCACCAAAGTCCAGCGCTCATCTAGCATTCTTATCAGGCTCATTTTTCATGGAATGGCCCGAAATCAGTACAAAAAAATCAAGATCATATTGCCACATGTTCTAAACTAAACGAACCCTGCCATTAAGTATCTATCTCTCTGGTGTTTTGGGGAGTTGTTTGTTTGTTTTTAGAAAGGAATCAACTGAACTGTTTGCTGTGCTAAATAATTTTGGGCTCCCAGGAAATATCAGCCAGCCGGTTTGTTTGTTTTCTAATCATCCTGCTGTACAGCAATCTTTACAGGTGAAGGAGATGCACTCAATCAGACCAACTGGTCTGTCTTGTTCCAATACAGTACTATCTCCCTCAGCAACACTCAAAGGTCTCTGGGACCCAAGATTAGTTTTACGGGGAAATGTCAGGCATAGAAGCTGGACATCTTCTGCATGCAAGAGCTCATGTCCTACCACTGTGTTACAGCCCCTACCCAGAAGAACAAGTGCAGCCCCCAACACATTTTGGCACAGACAGATTCCTAGCTCTCCTGGGGGCAGAGATAAATTGCAAAATGTGCTGGAAATAGTGCTAAATGATCAGAAACAAGGGTGCAGGTTTAAAAGGAAACAGGCTCAATTATTACTGTTTTTTAAATCGTGCCGTTTCCAATGGATGGTCATCTGAAGTGCTTACTAAAATATTTCAGGAGAGTGCTGCTAATTGTGGCCAAATGCCTAGCTAATGCAACATCCCATCTCTCTCAAGTGACTTACTTGATGCCAATGGAAGGCATAGCTGTCCGCCACATTATTAGAGAAGCAGTAGACACTGTGTGGCAAGTGGCCCCTAACCTGCCAGAGCTACCCTACTCTCACCTTACAGGTAAAGGTAAAGGTAAAGGACCCCTGGATGGTTAAGTCCAGTCAAAGGCGACTATTGAGTTGCGACGCTCATCTCACTTTCAGGCCGAGGGAGCTGGCGTTTGTCCACAGACAGCTTTCCAGGTCATGTGGTCAGCATGACTAAACCACTTCTGGCGCAATGGGACATCGTGACAAAAACCAGAGCGCATGGAAACGCCGTTTACCTTCCCACCGCAACGGTACCTATTTATCTACTTGCACTAGCGTGCCTTTGAACTGCTAGGTTGGCAGGAGCTGGGACAGAGCAACGGGAGCGCAAGGATTCGAACTGCCAACCTTCTGATCGGCAAGCCCAAGAGGCTCAGTAGTTTAGACCACAGCACCACCCATGTCCCTCACTTCTTACTTTAAAACCACCAGACAGCAATAGCAACTTAGTTTTTCCACATGTCTATGGACAAGTGCCGAAAAAGTTACGTTGATCAAACACAGTGCACGCTCCGTGCTGCCTACTCCTGCATTTAATTTTGGAATTAAACTGTTGCGGAACAATAGTGACCAAGACAACCATCCTAATTCAGGATCCTGTTAATCCAATGCACCACAAGCATGACATTTACTTAGCAACCGTCCCAGTCAGGTCCAATGCTAGGGAGTACCCAGGTGGGGCAATGACCAAGGGCCCAGACCTTCAATGGGGCCCCTCCAAGAACCCCAACCAGATGCAATAGGCAGGCAAGCAGTTGCTGTTGCCATCACACATCTTAAAACTCTAGATCCTTGAACTTCAAACCCTCCCCACTGCATCTCTTCTAAAACAGATCTTTGCTGATTGAGGAAGAGTTGGTTACTGTCATGCAGATCTTGAATTACTTTGGGGCTTTGTGCCCCCTCCAGCTGTTCTGCTCACCCTGTTTGGGGAGCCACTACTCCAGTCCCAAGAAATATGGTTGCTGCTTGTGGTTGCCTATGGCGAGAGGAGGAAAAGGCACTCTGCACATGGAGAGCAGCACTTAACTTTTATTTGCATTTAAGCAGGAAGTTCTTTTCATCTTTGCAGGTAAAGCCACCAAGAACAATGCTTAAATTCTAATAAATGAAGTAACCAAACTCTTGCGTGATCTGGATGCGGTAATTAAATCTGAAAGCATGGGATTAGTACATTAACAGCAGATTAAAAGTGAGGATTTCATTCAGAGCTGTGCCCTGAAAGGCTGTTCAGTACTGAGGGCATTGTAATATAGAAAGGAATTTTATATCTTCATTTGGGTAATATTTTGTAAAAAGCTTTCCCAAAAAAGTGATAGATCTGCTTGAGAGAAACATGTGCTAACTGAACAGTCTCCAATCATTATTGGCTTTAATTTATTTTTAAAAAAGTAAAAAGAAACTAATGTAGGTCTTTCTATAGGTTTAACTAGCAATTTCTCCATATGAACCTTATTGTACAGTGTTCCTTAAGTATTTGCTGCACATTATGTAGGAATTTTTCAGCTAATAAACATTAATAAAGTACTCTCCATATCACGTCACCACTGACAAAAAAACAGAAAGCATACATATGCAAAATGAACTTGGCATTCACAAATGTCTCTTTCAAGCCAGCGAACAAAGGGAAGAAAAACCAAAACTCTCATCTTGGTTAAACAGCTGCAGAGTATTCCTGCATTATGGAGCGCTAGAAAGCAGCCCATTTAATGCATTTGCCCAGGCAATAGCTACTCAAGGGAACACATTCATTCATACAACATTTCTTGCAAAATAATAAAAAATAGTGTATTTTAAAACCTTGATTCTTAAAAATATGCACTTGCATATAGTTCCACTGATATTAAGGAGACCAAATCTGTGTAAGTTTTTAAAGAATTAAGATACTGGGGCACAGATTAATTAATATATGAAAGTAGAGTCCAGTGCCATTGTCAGATATACATATATATTAGCCTTCACTGAGTTTAGAGGGAGATTTAGGGCTATTGAAAAAACACCAAGAACTTCTTGCTGCACAACTTGTGAAATCGAATTCAAATTTCTCAGTTCCATCTCTGCAAATCACAGATAATATCCCATAAATTTCTGTGCATTTTTATTATTTATTACTTCCTAGCATGGCATTAACATTTCTCTAGTCCTCCTCCTCCTTTATTATCATTTCAGGTCAAAAGGTTTGTAGGTGTTTTTGGAGAGAGAGAAGTTACAAGAAAGAACATCTGGACAAACTAATAGGATTTGTGCATATTCTGCGTATTTGAAATAGGAGTTTTAGTATTAGTTTTCCCTGAAGGTTTCTAAATCACACAAACCTGAAAAAACATATTTAAAATGCTCCTGTTAGAATGACAGAGACAAAATGTTAGATTAGTTATGAAGTCCGAACTGTTCTATGTGAGACTATGCTGTTATTTGCACTTTTTCTTCTGCGACCTATGAAATTCAGAATTCTGAACATGCAAAATAGGCATGGGGGGGGGGGGACACACGACCACCCGCTTTGTTTTCCTTCACCCAGCCCAGTATGTAAGCACAACTCTTAAGGAAATTCTATGCTACTACTAAGCGTTTTAAGAGAGATGTGTTCATTGAAATTTCAATAGACAGCGCTATTTCTTGCTAGCCAGATGTGATCCTTTGAATGTCAAAGCCCTATCTTCTATTTAAGCCGCAGTCAAAATGTGCCTTCAGTTCTCTCGTAATAACTGCCAGAACTGAAGCAATTTCACAAATGGACAAGGAAAACTGCTCACCCTCACATGGAAACTCTCTAACAAGTGTCAAGTTAGCACATCAAAATGCACGGGACAAACAGAAACTCTGCAATATTACCCGGAAAGATGGCATTTAAAAGAACACAAATAACTCAAACAAAAAAATGGCAATAAAATAAAATAAAAATTGCTGACACTGGCAGACTAAGGGTTTTACACAAAGCCCCTTTCTAGGAAACAATTTGCTCTCTTCCTTTTCTTAGGGGTCCTCATGAAAGTTTGGTGTGTAGCTGCTTTCGAGGGCTTGCTGCTGCTCCTTTCCGCACATATTTTGTTGCTGCTCTTCAGTCTGTTGTGCTGTAATCGTTGCGTACACAAATTGGGTGTATTCAGGGCAATTTCTAGCCTTCGGTGCACATTCCCAAAGTGCACCGAGTCAATAAAAGGAAGCACTTTTCTGTACACATCTGGAGCGTTTCAAGTCAGGAGTCATTCCCAGACCATAAAGCGAAAGCGTGTGAAACCTGATCCTTTGGAAAGTACTGCCATCTGAATGCGGGGGGGGGGGGGCTGCTTCCAACAACCACCGAGATCCTTATCACGTATGGAGCAAAGTAGGTGGGGCTTGGGGACAAGGAAGGTGATCTCGCATGTTATCGAGGAGGAGATGCAACAGCAGTCTGGTATGATAAGAGCAGCCAGAAGTAGCCGCACTATTTTAGTACAGTCTAACCTTGTTTGACAAACGTAATCCGTTCCGGAAACCCGACCGGCTTCCAAAACGTTCAACAACCGAGGCGTGGTTTCCGATTGGTCGCAGGAGCTTCCTGCACTCAAGCGGAAGCCGCGTTGGATGTTCGGCTTCTGAAAAACGTTTGAAAACCGGAGCATTTACTTCTGGGATTTCGGCGTCCGGGAGCCAATACGTTCCAAAACGGAGCTGTTTGGGAACTGAGGTCTGACTGTAAAGGTAAAAGGTAAAAGGTAAAGGGACCCCTGACCATTAGGTCCAGTCGTGTCCGACTCTGGGGTTGCGGCGCTCATCTCGCGTTACTGGCCGAGGGAGCAGGAGTACAGCTTCCGGGTCATGTGGCCAGCATGACTAAGCCGCTTCTGGCGAACCAGAGCAGCGCATGGAAACGCTGTTTATCTTCCCGCCAGAGCGGTACCTATTTATCTACTTGCACTTTCACATGCTTTTGAACTGCTAAGGTTGGTAGGAGCAGGGACCGAGCAACAGGAGCTCACTCCGTAGCGGGGATTCGAACCGCCGACCTTCTGATCAGCAAGCCCTAGGCTCTGTGGTTTAAGCTCCTCGGCGCCATAGAACATATACATAAAACCTGACAAAAGAAGGATTGAGCCACTGCCCAAAGAAATTAGGCCCAATGGCGACATTCACAAGAACTGCTTCAGCAGTTTTCACACATTTCCCATGCCTGCACAGTTACAGCACCACATGAACCTTCACTATGCATGTCCATATATTATCATCTCTGGTCTCCTCCAAATACTTTGCCTGTAGTTATCACAGACAGTGAGAGGATGAATGCATACTTCTCTAACCAAACAGCAACTGATGTGATGATGCATTTTAAAGACTATATTTGCTCCTAGGAATAAGATAATGCCCGTCCGCCAGATCCTTTGAATTTAGCAGCTCCAAAGATTATCACTCAAATTAAAAGCGACCGTTTCCCACATTAACCATATCCACAAGTGCGAGGGACAAAAAGGCATTCTTAGTGTCACTTGTGAAAGCAGCCTATGGCAGGGGGCTTCACGGTGAGCCCCCTCGAGGAACAAAAGCAACAATATAAGCTTTCTCGAGCGTAGCCAAGACAAAACACAGGCAGGCGGTTCACTGGCAGTGCTCAACCTTGTCCTGAAGGCAAACACATCAAATGAAAGGGGAGATGCAGGACCTCATGGGCTCACAGAAAGCTTTAAGGTGCCTTGTTGGGAAAACTCTTCGAAGAAGCAAAAAGCATATGAGGAATAAGCCTACAGGCCCCCCCCATCACCAATAATATTCGGGGCATGCAGCTCTGCTGTAGCAGCTTAGGTGGGGTGAAATGCCATTCCATTCTGCCTTTAAAAAGACAACAAGGGGCTTTTTGGCTCTACGTCCCCTGAAATCATAGTGGTACTAAAGATCACATTGAAAAATCCTTTTAAAATGTGTGTTTCTCACATCTGTAATGGGCCACTACGGCAGTCTCCAATCCTGAATGAGAGCAGCATGAGACTGCAGGCTAGGAGAAAGCAACCTTGCCAGGCCAATGCTACTGGTGTAAAGGTATGGATCTTTCCCACAGCATCAGCTAACAGCTGGATTCACACGGAATACATAAAGGCAGGGGTAGTCAATATGTTGCCCTCCAGATGTTGTTAACTCCAACTCCCACCAGCCCCAGCCAGCATGACCAACGGTCAGGGGGTGCAACACAATGGTTACTCCTGTGTTAGGAAATGGCAACACGTAGGCTATTTTCACACGTGATGCTGTAGCCTGTGCTGTGCCTGTAATTTTAATGCAGCATCTATGAGAGCTAGAGAAATGGCTCTCTTCCAGGAGAACATATTAACACATCTACAAAATAATTAAAAAATATTCTTTTCTGTGACAAAGGAAACACATCCCCAAAAGATGCCGTCATTATCATAACGGACTTAAGATGCGAATGAAGAGAGAACAAGGTTTTGAGACACAATTTTGTACCCCCAGCAAATAAGTGCCAACAATGCAGTTACTCTAAAATTCCAGATTCAAGGTTTCTAGGTCCCCCCGCACTTCCTCCTCCTCCTCCTCTCACTACCAATTATGAGCCAAATCAAGGCTAGCATACTTCTCTCAAGCCCAACACAATCCACAGGAAAAAGAAACTTGAAAACATCCAAACTTCTGCTCACATATACGATTTGAAGTGCAAGATTCCTCTGATCACCAGGTAGTTTAAAGTGCTTGTAGCATAAACCAATTTTTGCCTCTCAAAAGGCTTGAGCAAAGCAAACACCTCTGTATTGTGCCTCGAAGTTTATGATTCCCAGTGGACTGCACTAGTGAAATAAGAAACCACATCTACAGTCATTATATTCTGACAAGGTAATTTGCTAGCATAGCCCTGAAAGGCACCAAGTTCATATACAAGCTGTTTAGAAAGAGATAACTGTTGCGAGATTACTTGAATGATTTGGACTTAGGCTTCGATCAGGCAAGGTAAGAGGGAAGCCATTAACAAGAATGCAACACTGAGAACAGCGGATTCAAAAAAACCCACATAGCAAATTCACAACCATGATTAATTTAAACCACATGAAGCTTCGGCAACAAGACAAAGCAATTTGTCATGCATTTTTTTTTAAGTCTCTCTTATCAAACACCAACAACTAAAAACCTTTAACATCATAATACATTTGTATCAGTCATCTCCCCTCTTTCATCCAGGCATCAGTCACTGATAATGTTCCTGATCCCGTTGCAATGGGGACTTCGGCCAGTAGAAGGAAATACCGTCTTTAGCTGATCCTGTTAAATAAACAGGGCAGCCCTTCATTAAGCCCAGACCTCTGCTCTCCTCACATATTTTCCTCCCAGTTTCTTCACGTGATGGCTGGATTTTAAAATGAAACTTTTAACAGTCGCATCATTTGCTTGCTGGAGCAGTTATAAAAGAAAGGGAACGTCTTGCAGGTAGAGGAAGCAAGCTCCACCCTAAGTGTTCTAAAAGACTGGATCGTTTCACCAGCTGCCACCATCAATAGCAACTGGCTCAAAAGTGGTTATTAGCAGCCTGGACAGATAAAGATGCTGTCTAGAAACAGCAGCCTCAAAGGTGACAGCATGTGCTGAAAAGTAGCCTTCCTGTTTAATTAACAGGGGCAACCAAGGACCATCATACTGTATTACCCCATATCTAAATGCTCAGGGGCTACAAAAGCTACCGGTAAGTGATAACCTAAGAAGCAGCTTAGCAGGTACTTTCAGAAAGTGTCTAAATCTTTTAACACACAGCTCAAACACTCATTTTATAAAAGGCAATGACATCCCCCGGGGTGTGCTTTCACCAGATTACATGCATGCTCTTAAGGTGCATATGCTGAGCTAGGAACTCAAATCTCGCTCCTACTGCACCGTGCAGAGGCATGACAACTTGAAAAAGCAGCAACAGGTCTTCCGTCCGCCCCCCCCCCCCTCACAAATTGAATGCAATAATAAGCATGATGCAATTTGGAATAATACTTATAAATGCAAAAGGGGTGACGGGAACATGCGTTTTCATATCCTTCACAACTGACCAGCCACAGAAATATATATATATACACAGCATGACAACCAATGATGCAATCCACTCCTAATGCAATTGCGTCTGAAGTACAATAAAAACAAGCATAAGAAACAGAATATTCACATCCGGAATTGTCTCCTGAGCCTCAAAGGCCATAAGGAATTATTCCAGGCCATTTGGAAAATATACTCTGCATCAACATTTCAGAACCAAAAATTATATTTAGAAGTAATAACCCGTCAAGTGCTCTCCAGTCTTCCTCATTGCCACCCCACAAAATGTCCTGCATTTATCTGGTAAGATGCATTTATTTCCCTGCCCTTCTGCAAGCAGAAGCCAACAACTGCACTCAGCAGGAAAACACAGAGTGCAATGATATCATGCCGTGTCACGTGCCTTATTTAACTAAACATGGGAGGCAATACAGGTTGGTGGTAGCCACACTTAATTGCAACACGTAGTCCAGCCATTAGAAAAGATGGATCAACACATACCTGCAGTTGGGAGGTGGATCTAAGGTGATGTCAGCCAATTCCTTCTGAATCCTACAGCAAGAAACCAAAAGAGAAGGCAAATCTTACACAGGGAATTCAAGAGATGAAAGCAGTATGACTTTCCAAAGTAACATCCACACACACACACAAAAACTATTGATAGGGATAAAGGGCAAGCTACATAAATCTACTAAGGTCGATCCAGGTCCACTATTTCCAAACCTCAGTGATCTTCATAACACTGAAACTATTATACCTGCTTCACAGTCAGAAACACAGGGCAAAAGACACTGTTTTGCTCAAATTAATGAGTCCAAAACTCAATGCCTACTTTCTGTCAAGTCTAGCATTCTGTCCAGTGAAACATACTAGATCCCCACAGAAGGAGCAGAAACACATTCCCATTGGATCACCTTAATGCCATCGCAGGCATGAGAGAATAAATAGTACAGAGTTCCCCTTCACTAACCACAACCGAAGAAATCCAAGCATCAATGATGTCAGCAACAAAATTCCCACTGATTTTTATCACCAAGCAGCAAAAGGTCAGAGCATTAAAGAATATTCCTTCTGTTTGATTCTCCCTCCACAAAATGAACTGGCAGTCAATACAAATACTGGTGTGTGCCCTCCCCTCTGTAAAATTCCTCATGAAAGGCTCCTCCTCTTCTCATACCAATGTGACACATTAATTTCAGTACAAACAAGATGGAGTGCTTGGACCCATCAGACAATTTGTTGGAAACACCAATTCAAATCTCAGCCACACAAGAGAAAGATATAGGAGATTCATAAGCATAAGGGTGAGATCTGTACATTTTCAATAAGAACATTCTTCTTATTGAAGCAACAGTGATCTTTTGCATCAAAGTTTGAAAGCTGAATTGTGATGAATTTGAAGGACAGAAAAGATTGACTCTGAATGCGAGCAACGATAGAAAGTAGCCTTTTTTTCCTCCCTTGGAGACTACTATTTTAACACATAAGTGGATGAACTCAATGCAGATACCAAATCTTAATTAATCTACATCACACTCCTGCACACTGACTACTGTCACCATCCAACAGGAAAGCATGTGAAGAAATTAAGAGTTTCGCCCAAGGCCACGCAGTAAGTTGGTAGAAAGGCAGGTATTGAGGTACTCATGGTTTGAAGTCAAGTGCTCTGAACTTTTCTGCTGGCGGATACAGGTGATAACGACAAGTTTCAAGCAGAAGGTTAGAGGTATGGTTAGGTGAAAAAATATAGATTCTTTAAAATAAAAATAATGCACTTGGGGAGCGGGCAACAATGCTGTAATTGTTTTGCAGAAAGAGAATATGCCAGAAAGGTATTGAGTGAAGAAAAGCCATCGCAACAACTATAAGGAAGAGAATGCTAAGGACAGTCTCACCTCTTGGCACTGGTGGAAAGGAGCTTGGAATTTTTACTCATGCTGACTTTACTTTCCTTCTTCTTAGGTGTGCTTGTCTCTTTCTCGGTCTGTTGGTTGGAGGACGAAGATGAGGAAGAGCTGGTGCTGGCCCTCGAATCGTCATCCGACATAGCTACCCCCACACTACGTACCCCAAACCTGGAGAGAAAACACCACAAGGAATGGGGGGGAGGGAAACGGGGGACAGTTAACACTTGGACAAGGAGCCACGGGGGTCTTGGGTCAAGCTCTTAGAAAACGTTTTCTACTTCTCTTTGTAGGGAGAAAGAATGAATAGATTCAAAGAGAAGCCCCCACCTGCAAGTTTCAGCAACATTTAGTGCCAGCTCCTCTCTGGAAATGGGGGCAGACCACAAAAATTAATAAAAGGGGAAACTGGGATTAGGGAGACGAAGCAATTTCCTTACATGCCTCCTCTAACCTTTTCACACAGGACCCACTCCGACCCCCCTTTCCCCCTCCAAATAGCATCCATGACACATGGAGATAAAGGGGTCAGAGAACAGAGGCTAAATAGTGGTGGAAACATTGGTATTCCACAAGGTTGGGGAGAAGTAAGAAATTCAGAGGGGGGCAGTACTAGGAAAAACTGGGAGGCTGCTGAAAGAGGTGAGGTGGAAAACTCACCACCACAGGAAGTGAGGGTTGGGGGGGGGGAATACTTTTCAGAAGGCGCATAATCGGGGACTGGTAATTCGGGACTGGGGGGGCAGAGATAACCCAGGAAAAAGGGGAATGCCTTGGAGGGAGGAGAGGAGAGGAGAAATCCGTAATGGATGCGAAAGAGGAATCGGTATTGTGGGAAGGGGGTGTTTATAGAGTATACCCCCCTCCAACTTGGGGGGGGGAGCAGCTAGCTACTCCTCAAGGGGCTCCCCGCCCCTTCTTCCTCCTCTACTTCTAAACGCCCCCCCTTGGCTTTTGTTTTACTACCCTTCCCCACCCCCAAAAACAACATGCCTCCCTCCCCACCACCCCATCCTTCTCGGTTTGCAGACGGGGTGGGGGAGAGAGAAAGCTGCCCCCCTCCCGTCCGCGCACCCTCCGGCCTCCCCCGGCTCCCAGGGGTGCGGGGTGAGACCTGTCAGCTCTCTATCTCCCCCCAAATGCTCCCCACCCCCGACGTCTCCTCTGCCCACCCGGGTCTCCCCCCTCCGCTGCCATCTCCTCTCGGCTCCCTCCCCCCCCCCGGGAAGCCCCCAAGCCCCCGCCGCCTTCCTCCGCGCCCTCAGGGGGAGGCCAGGCGCGCGGGGGGCGTCTGCGCCCGTCGAGGGTGAAAGTCGGGGCGCCCCCTCTCCCCCTACCTCTCTCCCTTTGTGTCTGGCGCTCCTCCTCGGTGCGGCTGGGCCTGGCCACTCGTGTCTCTCTCGCGGGGAGAGAAGCGGAAGTGCTGCAACAGCAACTATTAAGCAGGCAATGGCTTCCCCGCCTGCCGCTCTGCCTTGCCGTCCCCCCCCCCCCGCCCGCCGCCGCCGCCGCCGCCGCCTTCCCGCAAGCAGGGGAAGGGGAAGGGGGGACAGACAGACAGACAGACAGCCGGTGTCACCGCACAGTGTGCAAGAAACGCTGCACACACGCTCGCGCACACGCACACAGAGTGCTTTTTTCTGGGGGGGATCCAGGGGGACGCATACCCCTAAACATTTTGTGGATCTAAGTTTGGCCTCATTGAGGGGCAGTATTTCAATTTGAGTAGGAAAATGAGAGTACCCCTAAACAATTTTTTTAGAAAAAAAAGCACTTCACACACGCACTTTCCCTCTGTCTTCCCACCAAAGTGTGACCGTGTCCCCCCCCCCAAAAAAGCACACGCATGCACCCCGTCAAAAGAGGGCTTTCCCGGGGCCACAACGGCTCAACACGCCACCCGCCACTCCACACTCACCTCTCTCTGTCTCCCTTTTGGAGGTGCGGGGGGGGGGGATAAAAAGATGCCTCTGGTGGGGAGGCCGCCTGGAGCAAGCCGGGCAAATAGTCCGCACCTCAGTGCTGCAGGGTTCCAGAGTTACTGGATTCCCAACCTTTTTTTTGCCATGCCCCACCTAAGCATCTCTAAAATCCCGATTTAAACCCCCCCCCCAATTATTATTCAAAAAGTGAACTGTGTGGATGAAGCCTTAAAGGCCTTTCGCTTTTAATAACTCGTTCTCGAATTGACCCCCCCCCCTTAAAAATCAAATTGCCCACCTGTGGGGTGTGTGCCCCACATTGGGAACCATGGTACTAAAGGGGGGGAACCTTTCCAGACCTAATGATGAGAATGAGAGGCATGTTGGGGGTTTTTTTGGGGGGGGGTTGGAGGTCAAGGGCACCTTCTCTGAAAAGTCACACCATCTGGTGGCTCCCCCCCAGCCCACCTCACACCAAAAGGCTCCTAGGAAGCACCCTTTTCTTCTTGTTTTTTCCCATTTCTTCCTCACTTTAAAAGCACAGGAGGGGAGAGAGAGAGAGAGAGAGAGAGAGAGAGAGAGAGAGAGAGAGAGAGAGAGACCAATAATGGCTAATGGCCTCAGGGCTGTGAAGTACCCCCATCTTCACTCACTTACTCCAGCAGAAACAGCAACCACCTGTCCCGGCCTCAGTAGATTTTTACCTGCGGAGTCCCAAAACAACAGGCCTGTCCTGTTAGAAAAGAAATTTCCGCTTGTCTAAACTCTAAAGGTAGCAAAAGCAGCAGCAGCAGACCACCCCCTCTCGCCAACCCCAACCCCCCCCCAGTAATTCCTCTTTTCCACCCACTTCACTCATGTAGTTTTAACTTTACATCTATCTCTTTTTGTTTAACCGCAAAACATCAGTAAACATTTCACCTCAGACCCTGCAGAGCCACTTTTTAGACATTCAGGGTCACAATCCTGCAAGTGGGACTTGGGAGCTTTGGAGATGGGCTGCAGGCAAACTGTGAGTTTAAGAACCATCCCTTCCTAAGGGGATAGAGAGGAGATGAAGTGATTATTTAAAACCTTTAAAGTGTTCATTAATGTCATTTATCTGGAGGGAATAGGAGCTGAAAGGAAACTTATCTGACAAGTGACACTTTGGCTAGTCTAACCCCACTTACCTAGAAATAAGCCCCACTGGGTTCAATAGAACTTACCTCTGAGTAGACATGGTTAGGAATGCACTGCTACTTTATAAAGCGTTCATTAATGGTCAGTCTCATCTCTCTGATTTCAGCTTATTTCCTCATCCTGTTCATTAGCTTTTGGGTTGTTCCATTGCATAGGGCACAATTTCATTGTTCCATGTGGGTGACATCATTTTGTTACAATGGGGAAGTCTGTGATGTCATCAGTCCCATTCAGGGACCTAAATGTTTTTTTGGGGGGGGACAGGGGACGGGCAGGTGTGGAGGACTCCCTGGTCCTGAATGGGGTAACAGTGCCCCTGAAGGACCAGGTGTGCAGCCTGGGAGTCATGTTGGATTTACAGCTGTCCATGGAGGCGCAGGTAAATTCTGTGTTCAGGGCAGCTGTCTACCAGCTCCATCTGGTACACAAGCCGAGACCCTACCTGCCCGTGGACTGTCTCACTAGAGTGGTGCATGCTCTAGTTATCACTCACTTGGACTACTGCAACATGCTCTACGTGGGGCTACCTTGGAAGGTAACCCGGAAACTACAACTAATCCAGAATGCGGCAGCTAGACTGGTGACTGGGAGTGGCCGCCAAGACCACATAACACAGGTCCTGAAAGACCTACATTGGCTCCCAGTACGTTTCCAAGCACAATTCAAATTGTTAGGGCTTTAAAGCCCTAAACAGCCTGGGCCCAGTATACCTGAAGGAGCGTCTCCACTCCCACCGTTCAGCCTGGACATTGAGGTCCAGCTCCGAGGGCCTTCTGGCAGTTCCCTCCCTGCAAGAAGTGAGGTTACAGGGAACCAGGCAGAGGGCCTTCTCGGCAGTGGCCCCCTCCCTGTGGAACGCCCTCCCATCATGCCAAGGAAATAAACAACTGACATCTGAAGGCAGCCCTGTTTAGGGAAGTTTTTGATGTTTGATGTTTTATCGTGTTTTTAATATTCTGTTGGGAGCCGCCCAGGGTGGCTGGGGCAGCCCAGTCAGATGGGCAGCATATAAATAATAATATTATTATCTTAAGCGGTGCTTAAGATACATGATTTCACGTCTACGTGTGGTACCCGGGGACCTAACTCCTGCCTCAGTAGGGAGACACCTGTACAAAGATAAATTTTACATCCATTGTTCTTTCCATGTTTACTTCTTGCCCTGTCCACCACGGACATATGGCCCTTGAATGACTAAACCACTTCTGGCACAATGGAACACCATGACGGAAACCAGAGCACATGGAAACACCGTTTACCTTCCCGCCACAGCAGTACCTACTTATCTACTTGCACTGTGTGCTTTCGGGTTGCTAGGTTGGCAGGAGTTGTGACAGAGCAATGGGAGCTCACCCAATTGTGGGGATTTGAACCGCCAACCTTCAGATCAGCAAGCCCAAGAGGCTCAGTGGTTTAGACCACAGCGCCACCTGCGTCCCTACCGCCAACATACGTAAACTACGGTTGCCATCTTTTGGACAGGTAGGACTTCTGTGTTATTAGCAGCCATGTGAGAGAAATTATTGATTGGTATAGATTTACCACACTTGTCAACCTCCTGCCTGTTTCATGCAGTTATTAATATCATGGGTGCCATTTAAGTACTTTTCTAGTTTTACCCCATTTTTGTCCCCATGGATTTATTTCAGCTTTATCTCTGGAACTTGATAGGCTGGAAATTGATCAAGGCAGGACTTAAAACACAGATCCTCGAAACTATAGACTTGCCTCTGTAGCTCTAGTTGACAACGAAACCTGCTCTTGAAAAGTTTTTGCAGCCTCTGTTGTTTGGGGTTCGTTTTTTGAAACATTTCTTTCCCAACGAGGGTATTTTTCCAGCAGACATAATTGGCTTCTTTTAAAACTTGCTGTTAACCAGATTTTTGTTAATGTAATTATCCACATAGAGCGGTACGGCATTTTTTATAAAAGATGCCGTTTGTGTTGCAGCATGCATTCCGGAGTTCGATTCATTCCAGGGTGCCTGGCTTGTAACATGTAATCTTTCAGGTAGCAAATTGGTCTAAGAAGCATGCATTTAAGAAGTTGTTTTAGGAAATCTGCACCAATATGTAAGGTATATATTATAATTAACATTTTCATAAAATAAAATAAAAATAACCCCATTGAACTCTGCTCAAAGGCTTTGTGGTAGTAGATGCCCAGTCCTGTACAGGACTCTAGCCAGCCTGGAACAACATATAGCCTTGGAGTCCTCTTGGAGCCTCATCTAGGAGTTGGGATGGGGAGTTTTAAGAGAGAGCCCAAGGGGAAACAACACTTCCCCTCACCCCCATTCATACTGGCCTTTGCCTGCTAAGTAGTAGAGCTTCCAGCCCGGAACCTGAGAATATATGCACTCAGGGCCGTCTTAAATAAATCCGGCGCCCTGGTGCGAAGATCCCTCCAGCGCCCCTCACGCTCTGCCAGGCAGGGCCAGGCGCAGCGGGCAGCCGGAGGGTGCAGAGCGGTGGGCGGGGACACTGCCAGCTGTGCTCCGCCTCCACCTGCTCGGCCGAAACGGCGCCGTGGTGCTGCCGTCCAGGGAGCCCTGGCTGCAGCGCCGACGGGAGGCTCGCCGACGGCCTCCCCGCGTCTGCAGCCCGAGAAGAGGTGGGCAAGAGGGGCGCTGCCAGCGGGCCTGGAGGGCACAGGCGCCATCCTCAGGCCGTAGCGCCTTGCACCAGTAGCCTCAATGGCTAAGATGTCCCTGTATGCATTAGATATATTGGGGTAGGAGGAATAGGCAGCTCAGCAAGGGGAGGTCTGGGGAGTGGAGAAAGGTTAAGTTTCTCTGATAGTACGGTTGTGCTTTTTCTTGTTTTTTTAAAATCACAGTGCACATTTCCACCCCCTTCTCTAATAATAATAATAATAATAGGTAAAAAGGCAAAATACCCCTGGATGGTTAAGTCCAATCAAAGGCGACTATGGGGTTGCGGCGCTCGTCTTGCTTTCAGGCCGAGGGAGCCGGTGTTTGTCCACAGACAGCTTTCCGGGTCATGTGGCCAGCAGGACTAAACTGCTTCTGGCACAACAGAACACTGTGATGGAAACCAGAGCACATGGAAATGCCGTTTACCTTCCCGCCACGGCAGTACCGATTTATCTACTTGCACTGGCGCAGGGGCGTAGCAAGGTAAATTGGTACCTGGGGGCAAAAAAAAATTGTCAACCCCCCCTCCCCCGCGAGGCACGGGAAGGTCAGGTGGTACCTGGTGCGGAAAATTTCTTGTCAACCCCCCCATTGATTCCCCCCCCCGCAAAAAATGGTTTTACATTATTTCATATTTTCTTACAAAGGAATAATAACAAGTAATAATAATAAAAAACTTTTATTTATATCCCACCCTCCCCGGCCAAAGTCGGGCTCAGGGTGGCTAACATCAGATACATAACATTGGTATAAAATCAAACAATAATTAAATTCAAAATCAAATTAAAGTCTAATTAGATGGCTTTCCACAGGGTTAGGGTTGGGAACAGTAAAGTGTTCTCTGAAGTGAAATTTCAGCCTTTATGACATAGGAAAACAGCCAAGTGAACAGCTATTTTGGTGGAGGAGGGTCAAGATATTAACCGATATGCATGAAATTTCATATATAGCTATATAATCCCTAGTAGAGTAAGATAAGACCTTCGGAGCAGGCATTAAAAAATTTTTTTTTCCTTCATAATTTGTCACCCCCTCCATTATGGAACCTGGGGCGGCCCGCCTTCCACCCCCCCCCTTTGCTACGCCCCTGTGCTGGCATGCTTTCGAACTGCTAAGTTGGCAGGAGCTATGCCACCCATCTGACTGGGTTGCCCCAGCCACTCTGGGTGGCTCCCAACAAAATATTTAAAATACAGTACAATAAAACAATAAAATCTAAACTTTTTTTTGTCTAGAATACCCACTGTAAACTGTTAGGAACTTGAGAAAGTCAATTTCTGCTCTCCACTGCAGTCTATTTTCTCTCCGCTGTCCAACATTCATGCCTTAAGTGCTCCCAACCATGGACGTAATTGATAGACTCAAAGAGTCTTCCTGGCTTCTGGTACCAAGACTCTTGTTTTCTCTATAGGTTCAATTTCCATCCATGTTATTTAAGTCTTCGGACCTTACAAGTGCTGGTTAGTTTGCTTTTGCTTTAATTTACAAACTTCTATATCTTGATCCTTCTATGTCCCAGGGGAGTTTCCCAATTACAAATAAACCACTTCCTTATTTTGGAGGTGACACTTAACCACTTGAGCTCACTATAGAGGGAATGGTGAAACTTCTGCATTTCATACCACACCACGTTTATTTATTTAAGATAGTTTGTTTTTTTTGCTGGGATATTCCCAGAAGACACATCTCAGAAAATCTTTAAGACTAGGCACTATTTTCTGTAATATATTCAGGGTAGCGATGGGGAAGCAACAGGGCGGAAACAAAAATTTACAGAAGGACTAATTATGGTTCCTCCATCAAGGAACCTATTTCCAGTTTCAGGATTCAGCCCTGAAACTGATGAATAAAAAATAATACAGTTCTGTGGAGGCTCTGCAGAGTGGCTGTCCCTGGCCAGTAAATAATCACAGCTCAATCGCTCACCATGCAATAAGGGCATTGCTACTAGGCTAGGACGCGGGTGGCGCTGTGGGTTAAACCACTGAGCCTAGGACTTGCCGATCAGAAGGTCAGCGGTTCGAATCCCCACGACAGGGTGAGCTCCCGTTGCTCGGTCCCAACTCCTGCCAACCTAGCAGTTTGAAAGCACGTCAAAGTGCAAGTAGATAAAAAGGTACCGCTCCAGCGGGAAGGTAAATGGCGTTTCCGTGCGCTGCTCTGGTTCGCCAGAAGCGGCTTAGTCATGCTGGCCACATGACCTGGAAGCTGTACGCCGGCTCTCTCAGCCAATAAAGCGAGATGAGCGGCGCAACCCCAGAGTCGTCTGCGACTGGATCTAATGGTCAGGGGTCCCTTTACCTTTACTAGGTTAGTGGAGATAGGAACAAAGGTTCTTTTTCAGTCATAGTCAATACTGAATACCAAGGATCCTTAAACAGAAGAGAAATGTAGTTACAGAGAGAGCAGTAATCAACACTAGATCACTTCCCATTGTCCTAGCATAATCACTGCATGTTTTCATGCTCTGGATTTCACCCATGGCTCTGATACCTCACATTATTTCCTAAAATTTTATATCCATATTGCAAGCACCTTTTATTTTAGCACCAGGATGCGCATTGAGTTTGCATGAGAATGCAATTTCGTTGTCATGAAAATGCAATTTCCCATAATTATTAGTTTGTAGTATTATGATTGGAAGCTCTTGTTTTCTGCTTATCAGCAGATGAAAGATATTCTACTTGGGTGATTTTTTATATGCTAGGGATTTCAGGTTTCAAACCCAAAAAACAAAAACAAAAACGACCACCCACTTTAACTATGGATTGTTTTCCGTTTCTTTGTTGCTGTATGGACTAACCAAAAAATAAATTGTATATTAGAAATATGAATTAGATATAGAACTCTACCTGATTGATATTGCATTAGCCAAAGTATTGCCTGCCTGGTTTGTGATGTCAGTACGGTACCTTATAGATACAGATGTAGATGTAGATACAGATACAGATACAGATATAGGGGTACTCTCATTTTCCTACTCATATTGAAATACTGCTGCCCCTCAATGAAGCCAAATTTAGATTCACAAAATGTTTAGGGGTATGCGTCCCCCTGCGTCCCCCCAGAAAACCCCCCACTGAGTATAGATAACACTTCTGCACTTTGCATCTAATACTATGTTCAGTCTCCATTTCTGTTTCCGTTCTGCAGTCTACTTCACGTACTCGATTAGCTAATGATACAAGAACCAGTAAGGACTCCTGTAGGCTGAACACTGAAATTGATTTGAATTTGAAATCAAAGTCACTTTCACAGTTTCCCTTAAAGAATGCAAAAACATTATTTTTGTTAGAACATTGAGTGCTTTGTTAGCAATCTAATCCCCTTCCCAGAATTATAATTCCAATGGAAGCCATGAAAATGAAGCAGTTTTTGAAACGGTTTTAAATCTGTAGCGCAAACAAGACTTCTTAAGGCTGCAATACTTCATATAGGCAGTGCTTTTTTCTGGGGGGGACGCAGGGGTATGCATACCCCTAAACATTTTGTGAATCTAAGTTTGGGCTCATTGAGGGGCAGTATTTCAATATGAGTAGGAAAATGAGTACCCCTAAACATTTTTAAATAGAAAAAAGCACTGCATATAGATATTCAGAAGTCAGCGGGCATTAGGTACACATCACTGATAGCATTACAGCTCTGGGGCGCAATTGCAACTTTGACGCTCTGCCCCATATATTAGAGCTAGCTGCTGGCTCGAGCAAACCTCACATACACTCAAGAGGTGCAGACCAAGGTGGAGGGGCCAAAACACTCTGGCCCTCCACAAAGCACAAAGTTAGGGATCACCAAAGTAATGTAATCTGATACAGCTTTAATCTGATGCAGATGAAGAAGCCATTTGTGAGCTTCGCTCTGTTACTCAGTGGAACATATCCAGCAGATCTGGATTATGGAGTATTGTGCAAAGAGCTTTGGCATTTTGCAAAATGTAAAAAGGACACAGGAATGTGTGGCAACCTTGGGATAGATTGTACCTGCATTGATTGCCTTGAACAGGTTTTTTGGGGTGGGGTGGGGAAGACTATGGAAAATCTATTTCTACAAATGCGCATCGCTTTAGGAAGGCACAGTTTCACCAGGTGGGCATATTATGGTAAAAAGAAAAATGACAGGTGGGGAAACCTCCCCCCCCACTATAGAAGACCCCTGACCCACAGGAAAAATAAGTCAGTGGTGGGGCTGATCACTGGCAGAACCAGAGACAAAACTTTCTCTCTCTCTCTCAAGAACAAAAGGAAACACTTCTGCAATTCCACTATATTGCAGCCCAGAGCATGGCACAGGAATGCCTGCTTTTTTTGCTCCTGTCCCTGCTGGATAATTCAAGTTCTGAGAGGGCAAGGTAACAACAACAACAACAACAACAACAACAACAACAATTTATACCCTGCCCATCTGGCTGGGTTTCCCCAGCCACTCTGGGCGGCTTCCAACCGAATATTAAAAGCACAACAAGACATTAAAAACTTCCCTAAACAGGGCTGCCTTCAGATGTCTTCTAAAAGTCAGATAGTTGCTTATTTCCAGGGCCGTCTCGTCCATTGGGGCTGGTGGCGGGCGGGCAGGTGGGCGGGTGCTTGCATGCCGGCAGCACAGCTGCTGCCGCCCATGATGCTCCCCGGCGGGCTGCGAGCCGGCCGCCCAGCCCCGTCTTTGAGCGCAGCGAGCAGGGGGGGAGCCGCGCACAGGGCTGGGTGCTCGCGCGCCGCCGGGCGGGCTGCGAGCTGGCCACCCTCGCCTCCCGTCCCGGGAGCACTGGAAACGCGCGCAGAGCCCTGCGCCGCTCCAGCGCCACTCATCCCCCGCTTGCCCACCCCCCTCCCGAGGGGCGGCAAGCGGGGAAGGGAGGTGGCGGAGAGGCGGCACGCCGGGGGCACCGAAGGGTTCGCTGTGCCACGGCAGCCGATCTCCTTAAGACGGCCCTGCTTATTTCCTTGACATCTGATGGGAGAGCGTTCCACAGCGTGGGTACCACTACTGAGAAGGCCCTCTGCCTGATTCCTTGTAACCTCATTTCTTGCAGGGAGGGAACCCCCAGAAGGCCCTCGGAGCTGGACCTCAGTTTCGATGGGGGTGG
The DNA here is from genome assembly GCF_009819535.1 of Lacerta agilis. Taxonomy (NCBI): domain Eukaryota; kingdom Metazoa; phylum Chordata; class Lepidosauria; order Squamata; family Lacertidae; genus Lacerta; species Lacerta agilis. The sequence goes on from NC_046323.1 coordinate 17,238,969, forward strand.
AGACGCTCCTTCAGTTATACAGGGCTTTTAGGACTTTAAAGTTTAGGACTTTAAAGGTCAGCACTGGACACCATGAAATTCAGCTGCAGGCTAGGTCTATCCCACAGTCTGGGGGTTCATGACCTCAGTGGTCACAGGACAAGATCCACCACAGGGGCTTACTATGGGCTTGACAGAAGTAAACTTCCTTGGCAAATCTCTTTTGACCTTTAAATTGGGGCTGCCATATTGCTTTGTTGCCAAGAGCAAAAAAAGAAGAGGATGCTACGACGACTCTCACTTTAAATACCCTGTACTATATGTAGGCTATAGAAGCTGTGATATATTGCTGAGGGGGGAGGCAGAAGAAGAGAAGAGGAAAGCAAGTCTTCAGTCACCTGTTATGTCTAAGTCTCATCCAGAAAGTATAACATTATGGCAAATATTAAAAATCCACCCAGACAGAATTTTAACCCCTGAAAAAGAGGACGTGTCCTGGAAAAAGAGGACACATGGCAAACCCAAATGACAGTTCGTCTAAATGAAAACAAGACCAGATTCAAGTAGGACACCTGTTTAAGGATCAAATGCTTCACTAATAAATCATGTCTTGTTTGAATTATGTGAATGTTTGGTAGCATCTGCTCTTATTGTTAGTCATTCTAAATAATGTTTACAGATACCATGATGGTTTGTAATTTCCTGAGATTACTACAGAAATGTTTTGCAAAATAAGTTAGATAAAGTAGATCAATTCATGAATAACCACGAATGTGAATTCGCCATATAGGCAAATGGCAAAGATCACCAAGCTTTGGAAGTTACCTGAAGACTTGAAGTGTGCTATGTAAATACTAAGTATTATTGCCAAAGAGACATAAACAGTACTCAAGTAATACTAAACCAGGGGTAGGCAACCTAAGGCCCGGGGGCCGGATCATAGCTGTCAACTTTTACCTTTTCTTGCGAGGAATCCTATTTGGAATAAGGGAATTTCCCTTAAAAAAAGGGCAAAGTTGACAGCTATGGGCCAGATGCGGCCCAATTGCCTTCTCAATCCAGCCCGCCTGGTGTTTT